>NC_081411.1:746048437-746648437 GCF_030272615.1 Cryptomeria japonica | reverse complement strand
TTGAGTATAAGTAGGATCAAGCTACAACAAACTATCTTAAAGTATTTTTTATGATGGATTTTGTTATGATTTATTGTGTTATTGTATCAACACTAGGAGTAACTATGTAAAGAGCATTTCCTTACCATCATTATCAATCTTGGGGTATAATCTTGTCAATTCAACATTTCACTTCAGATTTAGCCTCTACCTTACTAGGGTAAGCTCTCTTCTAATCAAGCATTATTATAGTGGAGGTTAATCCCTACCTAGGTTTTGACTTAGGAAAAATCCTATATAGCAAAATCATTTTCCCCTCTTTTTATGTGCACCGGCTATAGATCTGATAGATGAAATTTATAGAGTTCTAGAGAGTAGACCAAGATATATAGCTCTAGATATTGAATAGACAAAAAACCTAGGTTTATGCTAATGTGTACATGTGACCATGATATTTGAGTTAAATTTTGTAGGGAATGATCTATAATTAAAAGTCTTAACTATATGTTTAATATTGTCGATTTGGTATCATTTAACCTAGTTCTTACATTTTAAATTAAATCATATCAAATCAACATTCAAAAGAGAACAATCAATCGCAAAGATCAACTCTCCTATAGGATTGCACTTGAACCTAATAGGTTGTTCCCAATTAGATATTTTAGAAATTGTTCCTACTTTGTATCTTAGGGTAGACTCCATTTACATACATTTAAGTATTCTTGCATTTGTACTTATACCTAATATGCACTTAAGAGGAGTGTTGGTGTGAACATGGTGTCTTCTCTAGCTAGTTCATCTAGCAGGTCCTATTTATATATGTTCACACCAACACTAAATAAGATCTAATACATGGTAAGATCATATGATTACCAATGAACATGGTATCTTATCATATGATTTTACTTTATCTTATTATTTACTTTTTGTGTCCTATCTCGTAGGGTTAAGGAACTCATTCATAATCCTATCTCATAATATCTATCACCTTATATCAGCAATGTCTCATGTACATGGTAGTATATAGAGGACTAATACATAATTTTCATTATACATTTTGCATCCATAACCAACTATGCTATTATCTTTCCATAGTCTCTATTAAAGGCACTATTTTTTGTAAGTGATCCTAGGGTGTGTGATCTCACTATTGATTCATATGCATATGGTCATCATTACACATATGGTCATGGTTTTTCCACAACCAGTGGAGAATTATATTGTACCTATTGGGTTTATAGCTTCCTCTACTACTTATACTCTTATTTTTTTAGAAAATAAATTTTGACATCTCTTTACCTTTATTTTTTATCATTTCATTTGATTTTACATCTTCTATATTGTAAACAAATACTACTTTCACACATATAGTAGACCTCATGATAAAAAAAATTAATGTATTTCATGTTGGTTAATTACAACACTAACTATCTTGCATCACCATTACTTGCACTCAACTATTAATTCCTCTTTATTACAAAATAAGTCCTCTATCACTAGACATTCTTGTCACTCCCTTACCTATAAGGTTTGTGATGTCCCATTTTTTAGAAATAATGAGAAGGCAGGTCCACAAATGCATGTATCTAGCCTTACTATACCCTATGGTGATTGTATTTTTCATGATGTGTTATTAGTGAAGCTTTCCTTGTAATTGCTAAAAGACACTATATTTGACAAGGATTTATCCCTTTTGTGGCCACTTAATCAACATTTTTTAATAGTTGGTAAATTAAAATTAATATAACACTTCCCACATAACATTAGTATGCAAGTAGCATAGTTATATTTTTAAAAATCTATGTAAAAATTCTCAAAGATATCATTATGGAAGTTACTATTTAATTTTTCTAGTATCCTAGTTAAATTAAATTAAATAACAACTAAAATGACAACTAGGAATAATTATAATTATAAATATATTATGACACATTATAGTAACAAATAAATAATAAAAATATTAAAATATCTTTCTTAAGAAAACATTTAAGAGGACAAATGTAACTATATGTAGGCAACATAAGAAAGCCCAAAAATTAAACAATAAAAACTTGTAAACTAAACTAGATCGGCTTATCCATTGAAATTTAGAAAGAAAAAATTAAATTTGAAAAATTAAATAGAAAAAACATAGACATAAAGGGGTCATAGAGGGAAAGATCTAAGCTTAGAAACAAAAATTTGTACTTTGGTAATAAACTGATATAATTTTGACAGTGATATGATTTTGTAAAATAATACATGCTCAAACTTAAAATTTTACTATACATTTTGATAGGATGCTTTTGTAGTACTCTTATTTCCTTACAATTGTATTGAAATCTTTAAAATTACCTTATCATTTTTAGCACTTAAATCACATCATATAATGTTACTAATTTTACAACACCAAATTGAAAAGAATAACTGCAAATTTTAACACTACAATTCAAGGTATAAATAAATTATAGAATATCCCAACATACTTAAAGTAGCTTTACAAAAAATAGAGTCCTATATACAAAAAAAAAAATTGCATGAGATTTTTATTGTAATGCTAAAAATAGAGAAAATCTATCCATAAAGGAAAAAATTTGGTAGAACATGGAGAACAATAATGAGAAACAAAGTAAATATTTCTCTCTTGTAAAAAATTTTACCCAAAATTTGGCATAAATAAAAAATTTCTACACAAAACCTAGCACCACATAGATTTTGTAGCAACTTCAAAATTTGACAATTTTTCTAACATGTTATCTCAAAAATGACCTTTAGATGATAGATTGAGACATTAAACATTCCGCTCAAACTAGAAAAACACATCTTAACCCCATTCATTCCATTCATAAAACAATCCTAAAAAAACTCAAAACTAACTTAACCACACATGTAAGTCCCCCCAACAACTGTAGGTTAAAATTAAACTTTGACTAGTCATCTAAAGGGAACTCGGGTCAGGGGGTGGGGGTGGGGTCATTAGAGATCAATATGGAAAGATGGTGTTGGCTTATGCAATTAGATATGGCACTCAAACATCCAAATTTGTGGAAGTGGTGACAACATACTATGGGATATCTATTGCTAAGGACAAAGGTTACCAAAAACTCATTATAGAAGGTGACTAACAAAGTCATTATGATGTAGTTTTTCAAAAAATGGGAGAAGCGGGAGGAGCGGGAGGAGAGGGAGGAGTGGGAGCTCAAATTTAAAATTTCCATCAAGGCGGGAACCCTGGTTCCAATGGTGAGAGTGGCCAGATCAATGGTGCTGGTCCTATGGACGATAAGGACAAGCCCCCAGACCTCCTAGTTCTGGTTGCTGACTCACAGTCTGATGGTACTCTATTTGCCGTGACAACAGATTCTTCAGGGCATCTGGGGGTAGGTTCCAATGGGGGGCCTATGCCACTTGTAGACTCTGTGGATAATGGGAGGGAGGGAAAAAAATGGTCTTCCCTTTTTGGATCTAGACCAATTGGTAAATCCTCCCTTCCTCCTGTTAAGAACATTTCTGACCCTTCTGGTGGTAAGTTTGCTATCTCCATCCCTGACCAAGTTCTGGACCATAATATCAACAGTATGTCAAACTCCTTGGTAGGGAAGTTTATGGGTCCATGCCCAAACATTGAAGTTGTTAGGGCCTTTGTTAATAAAAAATGGGCACTTAAAGGAAATGTAGAGGTCTTGGCTCTTCCCAAAGGTCTTCTGTCTTTCTCTTTTTTGTAAGGAAGTAAAGTAGCGGAAACAACTCCCTACACTAACCTTGAGAGGAGGGTAATGCAAAACTTTTTCAGATCATTACAATAGTTACAGAAAATAGAAATAGATATAATAGCATTCATACCACAACACAATGATTTACGTGGGGAAAACCCTTTCGGGAGAAAAACCCCACCCTCCAAAAGCAGCTCAATATTTTATTCAGCAATCAAAACAGATTACAAAATACTTGCAGAGCAAGCTCTTCGCAGGAGTAGCACTAATCAGAGATTCAGAGGCAACTCAATAGCCATAAGACTCTTACACACAACCTCTATCTCACACACCTCATAAATAGGAGATACAATACAAGAAACCGTCAAACGGTATTACAAAACCATGGGCTAAAACCACCCAATAAGGTGTAGCCGACCTTATCTCCCTTCTATGACATGTTAAAGCACACATCAACATGTGTCGCTCCCTTTTACGGCTCATTTATGTATTCGATACAAATTATTTTTCCTATTTCAGGAGTACAAACTTCTGAAGGCCATAACTTGAGAACCGGGTGTCCGATTGACGAACCGTTTGAAGCGCCAGAAAGCTCGCGAAGTGTTCTATCACCTTGTAACCGCTTTTCCGGTTACGACAACTTTTCAGGGCATTTCGGAGCCTCTAAAGTCCCCAAAATTAAGTTTAAACATTTTATTGCACCCCTCCAAGACGAAAACTTTAATATCTTCAAAACTAGCTGTGACCTTGCGACGCAACTTTACCGGAATGCTTATCTAGCCAACCAAAAGCTTCAGGGAGAGTTTCGCACCATTTCGTGCTCAAATAAAAACTTACTATAAATAGTAACCTCACATAAATGCAAGGTTGAGACACCATTTTTCCCAACAAATCTCCCACTTGTCGAACACCTTGCATGAGCGGAAGGGAATGTCAACACAATGAATCAATTGCTAGGGGCCATAAGGCCCATAGACTCTGAACACCATCTGAACTTCTCTGTGCTCACAGCCTTAGTTAAAGCATCTGGAACATTCATCAAAGTGTCCACCTTAACCAGCTTCACCCTACCATCTTCGACCATATCTCTAACAAAATGATACTGAACATCAATATGTTTGGTCCGGGCATGAAATGTCGGGTTCTTAGCTAGGCTAATTGCACTCTGACTGTCACTGTAAATTATCACTGTACCTTGTTTTATTCCAATATCCGAACACAGTCTCTTAAGCCAAATGGCCTCTTTACAAGCATGAGTAGCTGCCATATACTCTGCTTCAGTAGTGGATAGAGCAACCACAGCCTGTCGCTTACTCATCCAACTAATTGCACCACCAAACAAAGTAAACACATAAGCACTGGTGGATCTTCTGGTATCAATATCACCTGCCCAATCTGAATCCACATAACCATGGATATCAAGGGAAGTCATGTCTCCAATTGAATTACCATGATAACACAAAAAATACTCTGAAGTACCCTTCAAATATCTGAAGACTCTTTTGACTGCATCCCAATGAACTCTACCAGGATTAGACATATATCTAGAAAGTACTCCCACTGCTTGGGCAATGTCTGGTCTAGTACAGACCATAGCATACATCAAGCTTCCAACCGCACTTTGGTAAGGCACTCTGCTCATGTCTTCCATCTCCAATGGGGATGTAGGACAATCTGAAATAGATAGTTTCATTCCAACTGTAAAAGGAACACTCAATGGTCTACAATTCTGCATGTTGAACCTCTGTAACACTGAATTCACATACTTACTCTGGCCTAGCCATAGCTTTCTGTTCACCCTATCTCTTCTAATTTCCATCCCAAGAATGTGCTTTGCTGCACCAAGATCTTTCATTTCAAATTTAGCAGTGAGCTGAGACTTCAGTTCTGAAATCATACCTTTCCCTTTACCAATGAATAACATATCATCAACATACAATGCAATGAATAAGAAATGATCACCATAAGATTTATAATAAACACAGTGATCTGATTTAGAACGTTCAAATCCCAAACTCAACACATATGTATCAAATTTCTGGTACCACATCCTAGGACTTTGTTTGAGGCCATACAAAGATTTCTTCAATTTACAGACCAAATTACTTTTGCCTTTCACCACATAGTGCTTTGGCTGTGTCATATAAATATCTTCCTCCAAATCACCATGAAGGAAAGCAGTTTTCACATCCATTTGTTCAACCTCTAAATCATAAGCAGTAGCAATAGAAAGCAAAAATCTAATAGACGTCATTTTTGCAACAGGAGAAAATATCTCACCGTAATCAACACCCTCAACCTGAGAGTAGCCTTTTGCAACTAACCTTGCTTTATACTTCTCAATGCTTCCATCTGAACCAATCTTTTTCTTGAACACCCATTTATAACCAACAGGTTTTCGTCCTTCAGGCAATGGTACAAGATCCCATGTATCATTCTTTTTCAATGCTGCCATTTCTTCCTCCATAGCAATCTTCCAGGATTCTGCATCATTCATACCTAATGCCTCTTCTACAGATTTCGGTTCATCCACACTAGTATTCAGAGCAAAAATACATCTCCAATCATCAGGTGAATACCTTTTAGGTGGTTGTCTATGTCTTGTAGACCTTCGAACAAGCTGAGTTGGAGGTTCTTCCTCCTCTTCTGAAGATTCAGAGCTAGATGAGCTCTCCTCAAATTCTTGCCTATCTAGGGGTCTCGATTCAACTCTTTCAGGTGTAGAAGGAAGTTGAATCACATCTTCTTTTTTAGTCTGTTCTGGCTGCAATGTAACAGAAGGAGACTTAATTTCTCTAAAAATAACACTTCTACTGTGAATTACCTTTTGTGCAACAGGGTCCCAAAGCTTGTATCCTTTCACACCATAACTATACCTGATGAAGATACATTTCACAGCCTTGTTCTCCAACTTTGTTCGCTTCTCCTTTGGCACATGTGCATATGCCTCGCAACCAAAAACTCTAATATGTCTCAATGAAGGCTTGTGACCTAACCATGCTTCCATAGGTGTTTTATCAACAAGAGCTGATGTAGGAGACCTGTTAATCAGGTAGCAAGCAGTGGCAACAGCTTCAGCCCAAAACTTTTGTTCGAGACCAGCACCACTCAACATACTCCTAGCCTTCTCCATCAGTGTCCTGTTCATTCTTTCTGCAACTCCATTCTACTGTGGAGAATACGGAGTTGTCTTCTGCCTGTTAATTCCACAGTCTTTACAGAATCTATCAAAATCATTAGAGCAAAACTCACCGCCATTATCAGTTCTCAAACATTTTATTTTCTTTCCAGTCTGCAACTCAACCATTGCTTTAAATTCTTTAAAACGACTAAAAACTTCAGATTTACTCTTTAGAAAATAAACCCATTTCCTTCTGCTAAAATCATCAATAAATGAAACATAATATGTGGATTTTCCAATCGAAGAGACATCTACTGGACCAAACACATCAGAATGGATAAGATCCAAAACACCACAAGTTTTATGAGAACTCGAGTAAAACTGAATGCGGTTTTGTTTTCCATAAATGCAATGCTCACAGAAATCAAAGTCAAGATTACAGTCATTCAAACCTTCAACAAGGTTTTTATTTTTCAAGGTCCTTAGACCCTTTTCTCCAATGTGGCCAAGTCTCTGGTGCCATAACATAGTCTTCTCTGCAGGTAACTTTGCTTCAGACGAAAGAGCACCCTTAGGTACCCAAAAACCATTTCCATCTGCTGAAGGTGAAACCTTCAAATCTTCCAGTGAAGTATCCGCAGATTTACTTTTTACAGAAGTGCTATTACACTCAATAGTGTATGCTTCAAGCTTATACAAAGTGCCAAACTTGACACCTCTAGCAACTACCATAGCACCCTTAATCATCTTACATCCTGCTTCAGAAAAGACTACCTGCACACCTGCATCTATCAGTTTGCTCACAGATAACAGGTTTCGTTTTAATCCAGGGATATGCAGCACACCATTAATCCTTTTTATTCTACCATCAGAAAACCTGATTCTAACTTTACCTCGACCAACAATGTCTAGATGTGAATCATCACCCAAGTACACCTTACCTCCATTAAATCCTTCATATTCAGAAAACCAATCTCTATTGGAAGTCATATGAAAAGATGCACCTGAGTCAATTAGCCAGGCATCATTACCTGTATGAGTCGCCAAAGCCGCAATAAATGCATCGCCATCTTCCTTGTCGGACTCAGAATCAGAATCAAACCTTTTCTTTTTCTTCTTCTTCTTTTCTTCTTTGCAGTCCTTACGGATGTGACCCGATTTACCGCAATTCCAGCAAATGACTTTGGACTTTCCAGGAGATTTCGATCTCCCTTTGGATTTGGACTTGTCGCGCTTCTCATTCTTCTTGCCTTTCTCCTTAGGTCTTCCACGAACGGTTAGGGCTTCCTTTGAACTGATGGATACCTTCCTTCGCATCTCTTCACCGAGTAGGGCACCCACAACGTCTTCAGATTTCAAAACAACAGAAATACTACCGATAGCCATAACAAGAGAATCCCACGAATCAGGCAAAGAACAAAGCAAGATCTGACATTTCTCCTCCTCGTCCATCTTAACACCAACAGATACTAATTGAGCCACCAACATATTGAATGCTTCCAGGTGGTCCGCAATTCGTCCACCCTCTTCCATCTTCAAGGAATACAATTTCTTTCTTAAGAAAATTTGATTTAATAAAGATTTCACTTGATACATCTCACCAAGCTTAGTCCATAGCTTCTTTGCAGAATTTTCTTCATGGACATTGATTAGAACAGAGTCTGCCAGGCACAGTCTGATTAGACCCTTGGCTTTTCAGTCCATAACATCATACTGAGCTACCGCAGTAGGATCTGAGGGCCTTTGGACATTCGCATCAATAGCATCCCAAAGATCTCGATCTATTAGCAGATCTTCCATCTTCAGCTTCCACATCTCAAAATTACTTCTGTTAAATTTCTCCACCTCTATTCTCCCTGACGAACTCGCCATCTGAATATTCCTGCAACAAGATCAAAAAGTGTCTTCTGCACAAGCTCCTACTCAAATCTGGATTAGTTCAAAAAACCCAACTGCCCACAATTGAAACCAAAGGTGATCAGGCTCTGATACCACTTGTAAGGAAGTAAAGTAGCGGAAACAACTCCCTACACTAACCTTGAGAGGAGGGTAATGCAAAAATTTTTCAGATCATTACAATAGTTACAGAAAATAGAAATAGATATAATAGCATTCATACCACAACACAATGATTTACGTGGGGAAAACCCTTTCGGGAGAAAAACCCCACCCTCCAAAAGCAGCTCAATATTTTATTCAGCAATCAAAACAGATTACAAAATACTTGCAGAGCAAGCTCTTCGCAGGAGTAGCACTAATCAGAGATTCAGAGGCAACTCAATAGCCATAAGACTCTTACACACAAACTCTATCTCACACACCTCATAAATAGGAGATACAATACAAGAAACCGTCAAACGGTATTACAAAACCATGGGCTAAAACCACCCAATAAGGTATAGCCGACCTTATCTCCCTTCTATGACATGTTAAAGCACACATCAACACGTGTCGCTCCCTTTTACAGCTCATTTATGTATTTGATACAAATTATTTTTCCTATTTCAGGAGTACAAACTTCCGAAGGCCATAACTTGAGAACCGGGTGTCCGATTGACGAACCGTTTGAAGCGCCGGAAAGCTCACGAAGTGTTCTATCACCTTGTAACCGCTTCACCGGTTACGACAACTTTTCAGGGCGTTTCAGAGCCTCTAAATTCCCCAAAATTAAGTTTAAACATTTTATTGCACCCCTCCAAGAGGAAAACTTTAATATCTTCAAAACTAGCTGTGACCTTGCGACGCAACTTTACTGGAATGCTTATCTAGCCAACCAGAAGCTTCAGGGAGAGTTTCGCACCATTTCGTGCTCAAATAAAAACTTACTATAAATAATAACCTCACATAAATGCAAGGTTGAGACACCATTTTTCCCAACATTTTTCGTGTGAAGAAGATAAGGTTAAGATCTTGTGTGGGAGTCCTTGGATGGTGGGAAAGATAGCCTTGGTTCTAAGAAAATGGCATCCGAAATTAAATATGAATGATTCTATTCTGGCGCAGGTTCCAGTGTGGATAAAACTCCCAAGATTGCCTCTCGAGTATTGGGCAGAAAGCATCTTCTTTTGAATAGCAAGTTATTTTTGTGAGCTACTCTCTATTGACCCAGTCACTACTTCAAAAAGAAGATTAACCCATGCAAGGTTCTATGTTGGAGTAGCCCCTGAGGCAGATATGCTGAAACAGATTGATCTAGTTTCAAAACTGGGAACTTGGAAGCAACATATAGAATATGAAACTATTCCTCTTGCTTGTTTCCATTGTAAGAAGGTAGGCCATTGGGAAAAATCTTGTCCGAAAAAGCAAAAGGTGGAGCCTAATCAGTTAAAACCTCAAATTGAAAGCCAGAATATGCCAGAGAAAAGGGTGTGGCAAGTTAAAAACGTAGAAAATAAGGAAAAAAATCCAAATTGCTTTTCTCCTTTAGGGGAACAAAAGGAAGTCTCAAACTCTATCCTCAGTCCCATTGTTTAGGAGGCAGATAGGAATGAAACAACCAAAGATAGTCCCATAAAAATTATGTAGAAAATGGATTTGAACGATTAGAATGATCCTCCAAAAGAAAAAGATGAAGTGGTGGATGACACATAGGAAAATCAGGCAGTAGAAGCTAGAGACTATCAACCGGAGGAAGGTGAGATCCCAGATCCACAAGTTGAAAGGATAGACTCTTCTGTAGCCATACCTAGTTTTGAAATACAAGAAGCCCAAAACTGTGCAATTTTGGGATTGAGTCTTTCGGATTCGGATCAGCATTCAAGAACAGCAAACATTATTTCAACTAAGTCTAGAACTCCTAAATGGGGTAACGAAATGAAATTTCTAAAATCCTAACCAATCCAGAAGTGGCTCTTATGTCAGAAACAGAATGGAAGCAGCCTAAACACAAGAGTAAGAAAACAGCAACACCCTCGATATCCTTGATTAGGAAATCCAGTAGAATAGCTCAAGTTGATGTGGGATACATCTCCTGTTCCCTAGGGTGACCATCTAATCACAAAGTTAGAGACATGAAGGCCAGCAAGAACATAGCAGATGGAACTCAGAAAACTCTCAAGGAGCTGGGAATTGGTAAGTAACTATGAAGATAATCTCTTGGAATTTAAGGGGTCTAAACAATCCCATAAACATGATATTATTAGGAATATGATAAGAGATAGAAATCCTGACATTTTTCTCATTCAAGAAACCAAAATGAGTAGAGAAAAAGTTGAATCTTTGAAGTTTTTCAAAAATGGTAAAATTAGTGGGGGAAGTTCTGAGGGTGCTTTTGGAGGCATTGCAACCATCTGGAATCTTAACACTATTAAAGGCCAGGTCATTATTCAGGAAGGTAATTTTTCTTGTATTAAATTTGAGCATCTTAAAGATGGTTTTTCATGGGTTCTCACAAACATTTATGCTCCTAATACCTTAAAGGCTAGAAACTCTTTTTGGAAAAGGATAAAATAGGCTAGGGAAAGTTTCAAAAATCTAAGTTGGATGGTTATGGGGGATTTCAATACACCTTTAAAAGAGGAGGAAAAATTTGGAGGCAACCCGCCTTAGTTAGAAAGTAGAATGGCTCTCATGGATTTTATTAATTCTCTAGCTCTTAATGATTTGGAGATACAGGGTTGTAATTTCACATGGACAAATAGAAGAAACAGTAATGACCTTATTCAAGTGCACCTTGATCGAACTCTTATTTCTAATGATTGGTACAATCAATATTTTTGTTCTTTATTTGCACATACTCGGGTTAGTTCTGATCACTTTCCAATTACTTTTAATGCTGATTTGATCAACAGAAGAAAAAACTATCCCTTTAGATTTGAAAAAATGTGGACTCTTCACCTTGATATTAAAAAGTATATTAAAAAATGGTGGAGTATCCAAGTTGAGGGAACGACAATGTTCAAAGTGGTTAAGAAGCTCAAAAGTGTGAAGGACAACATCTGAATCTGGAATAAGAATAGCTTTGGGAATATATTTGAGGCTAAGAGTAAAATTTAGGAAAACCCAAAAGAGATATAGGACCAGATCCAGAAGGATGGTTTTAGTACTGTTTCTATTGCTGAGGAGAATGAGATTCTAAAGAAATACCATGATATTATTACTAAAGAGGAAATGTTCTGGAAGTAGAGATCGAGATGCAAATGGCTCAAGGAAGGAGATAGGAATACAAGATTCTTCCATATGTCAACTATCAAACATAAAGTTGCCAACAGAATGAACAAGTTAGTTGTGGATAGTGGGGAGTTGTTCAAGGAAGATGAAATAAGGAATGAAGCTAAGAGGTATTTCTCGGACTTCCTTTCGAGGGATCAAAGTTTGGATGTTGAAGCTCAGTCCTCTTTTCTTCAGAACATTCCTTGTCTCATTGATGCCCAAAATAATGTTTTTCTCTCTTCCATTCCTTCCACCTTAGAAATTAAAAATGTTGTTTTCTCCTTTGATGGAAACAAAGCTCCTGGTCTTGACGGCTTCCCACTGCTCTTTTTTCAAGAGTTCTGGGACATTATCAGGACTGATGTTGCTAATGGGGTTAAGGAATTATTTGGGGCTAGAAAACTCTTGAAGGAAATAAATGGTACTTTTATTGCTCTTATCCCCAAGATTCAAGGTGTTGATTCTCTGGACAAGTTCAGACCTATTAGCCTCTGCAATTCCTTTTACAAGATCATATCTAAGGTCTTTACCTCTAGACTCTTGTCTATTCTCGTGGCTTTTATTAAACACCAGCAGAATGGGTTTGTTCCTAGAAGACAAATTCTCGATTCCATTATTATTGTTCATGAGAATATTCACTCTCTTGTTAAAGCGAAGAAGCAGGGTCTCATCCTTAATCTAGATCTCTCCAAAGCCTATGATAGGGTGGACTAGTCTCTTCTTCAGAAAGTCCTCACTGCTTTTGGGTTTGCCCCAACAGTTGTGGATCTTTTATCTCAACTTACCACTACTGTGTCCTTTGTTGTTCTTGTTAATGGTTCTCCTTCAACCTTTTTCCAAGCTTTGAGAGGTCTTAGGCAAGGAGATCCTATCTCCCCCATCCTATTCATTATTATGGCAAAATGCTTTGGACGGACCATGGAAAATTTGGTGTAGATAGAATCCTTTAAGGGTCTCCAACCTTCTTCTGCTGACCTTATTTGTTCACACCAGTAGTTTGTTGATGATACAATAATTATGGGAGATTCAAGCATCTCAGAAGCTAAAGTTTTGAAGAATACCTTGTGTAAATATGCTTCTGCAATGGGGCAACTTATTAACTAGGCCAAAAGTGATGTCTTTTTCATTAGCATTCCGGAGAGAAGACAACAAAGCATCGGCAGAATTCTGGAGTGTAAGATTGCTGACCTTCCTGCTACCTACCTTGGTCTCCCCATGGGGATTGCCCCTCTTGACTCCTATTGGAGTTCACTGGTTGATAAATTTCACAAAAAACTTGCAGGTTGGAAAGGGGCTCTCTTAAGTCAAGTTGGTAAGCTCCTTCTTCTTAAGGCTACTCTTCAAAGTATCCGCATTTATGCTCTTAGCTTATTCAAAATTCTAGTCAAGTATTATGAAGCTATTGAGAAAATTCAAAGAAGATTTCTATGGTCTGGGGTGGAGGAAAAGCAAAGAATGTCCTTGGTGGCATGGGATCAAGTTTGCAAGCCAAAAAGAAAAGGTGGTTTGGAGCTCAGGAGGATTCACACTTTAAATGAAGCTCTCTTGTCAAAACAAGTTTGGAGATGGTTTAACTCTGATTCCGAATGGTGCAAAATTTGGAGAAGTAAGTATTCTCTTCTGTCCTCTTCTCTATCTTCTTTTCTTAAATCAGATCTTAGTATAAATGGATCTAATATCTAGAACCATGTTTCTAAATGTAAAGAGGTGATTGCTAAAGGTGTGACATGGAAACTTGGAAATGGTAGAAAAGTGAGATTCTGGGAGGATCCCTTGCTTTTTGAAAAACCCCTAATGGATTTTTATGAGTGGGCTTCCCATGCCCCCTCCTGTATTGGCTCTTTTGGTACCTTAGTGGCAGATTACTGGGATGGGAATAACTGGCAGAACATTGATAGTATTCATCCCAGTCTCTCCAAGCTCAAAACCCAACTATCTGCTATTTGGCTAAATAAGGAAGAGGATTCCCTGATCTGGAGATATAACCCCAAAGGTACCTTTACTGTATCTTCGATGTATTGTATCCTCTCCCCCTCCCCTCCTATGAATCCTTTCTGGTCTAAAGCTTGGTTAAAAGAGCTAACTCCTAAAATCAATATGTTCTTCTGGATTATTCTCTAGAATAAGATCCTTACTGTTGACAACCTTAAATGTAGAGGTTTTGCCCTTCCAAATAGGTGTGTGATGTGCTTTCAAGAAGAAGAGTCAATGGACCATCTTGCCCTCCACTATTCTTTCTCAACCTCTGTTGGGGAAAGCTTCCTTAAAAGCTTTAGTCTTGCTTGGGTGTTTCCTAGTAACATCAAAGATTTGTTCTCTTCCTAGCAAATTCATTGGACCAACTCTTTTCTAAGGTGTATGTCGCAGTTCTCTCTACCTCACATTCTGTGGGGTCTCTGGAAGGAAAGAAACAACCAAATTTTCAGGGATGTGTCCTTAAATCAAGACATTATTTTTTAGAAAATTCAAAGGGCTATTCAGGAAAATATACGAACTATGGAGGTCTCTTCTTACTCAAACAACTCTTTGGAGTCAAAAAACTTAAGAGCCTAGAAAATGAAGATCACTGATGGTCATAATATCAGCCACAATAAAAGGCTTGAAGTTAAATGGCAAAACCCTCCCCATGGTTGGCTCAAAATCAATTTTGATGAAGCAGCCAAAGGAAATCCAAGTCCTTTAGGCTGTGGAGCTACTCTCAAAGACGATAGAGGGATTTGCAAAGGTATGGTTGTTGTCCCTCTTGGCATTCAAACCAATAATAAGGTGGAAGCTATGGCAACCCTTCAAGGCATTATTCTAGCCAAAAAATGGAACTGTACCCATCTCTGGATCGAAGAGGATTCCAATAATATTATTAAGTGTCTCAATGGGACCTCTCAGCCCTCTTGGTCGATCCACAATATAATTTTTTCTGCCATTGACATCATCAGAACCTTCAAAAAATGCCACATATCCCATATATATCGGGAGGCCAACTGTTCTGCTGATTGGGTTGCAAAGGTGGCGGTGAAGAATGATACAATTACCACGTGGATAGGTGAGAGCAGTCTTCTCGGAGATGTAAGACAAATCATAATAAATGAAAGATATCGAAGTACCCCAAAGAATCTTGATTGACAAGGCAATTATGATATGTACTGAAGTAAGCACTTCGAGTTACTTCAATAATGAGGGAATTACTCATTATAACATCAAAGTTAGTAGAACATGCATTTTAACTTGTCAAATCATTAATGCTACACATGCTTTCTAGGCTTTTGTTTTAGTTTCGAAAAGCTTTCTGTTTCACCAGCTCTGTAACCTGAACTTGACTGTGAGAAACGACACCATGGGCGGAAATAGGAGAAGATATGAGCCAGGAAGTTGCAAGGAGTGGAAACAGAAAGAAGAGGTGTGGAAAATTTTGCAGAAGGGTGGTCTTTCGAGCTTCCTTGAGAGACTCCATGGCCATGATGGAAAGATAACCAGCTTCTTTTGCAAAAATTGGAAGAAGGGCAAGCTTAAAATGGGTGACTAATGAGTGGAAATTGATGAAGAGTTAATAGCTAAAGCTACGGGACTCAAAAGGGAGGGCTGCAATTTCTATAGAGATAGGAAGGTTAGTAGGGAAGCCATTGAAAGATACCCAGTCACAGAGAAAGAGAAGAAAAGACTAGTAAAGTTGAACAAAACCTATTACCCGCCTAGGGCTTTTGCAAAGACTTGGCGGGAAATTCTCCTTGTTTTAATGAGGTATATAACTCTAGATGGCAGGTTTACGAAAGTATATGGATATCAGTTTGTCCTCTTAAATCATTTTAGGCATAACGATAAGGTGAATTTCCCTTACTTCTTGCTCTATTCTATGAATGCATCCCTAAAAGCATATAAAGAAAATCCTCGAGGTGACACTGCAATGCACCAGGGACTTATCATCCTCATTTATGATCATCTAAAGGCCAGTAAAATAAATCGAATGCAACTCTCTATGGATTTGGAAGAAGAAATGTTTGATTTTGATTTCTCGGAGGAGCAGGATTCAGATAATGATTCCTCAACTGAAAATGAGGAAAGCTCTGATGACTCAGAGTATGAGAGGAGCAAGAAGAGGAAATCAAGACCCTCTTCTTCTAAGAGCAAAAAACCCCAAAGCAAACCCTTGATTAGTATTTCTTTGGAAGAAGAGGACTCTGATTTCCCTGAGGAGAAGAAGAACCCTAAGGGAGTGCTGAAGGAAAAAAGTAAAATCCAAGCCCAACCGAAGAAGAAGAAAAAGAAAATAGAGGAGACTAGCAAAGATCCGGAGGACATAGGCAAGGAACCAGAAGAGGACAAGCAAACAAGAACCCTGGAAGCTGAACAAGGCCTGGAGATGGAGACTATGGAGGAGACCCTCAGGGCCACTGACACTATTTCTGCCCTCCATTTTACTAAAGATGAACAAATAACCCCTGGTAAAGTTACTCCTTCTCTTGGTCCTCACCCCAAGGCCTTGAAGGGTTTTATGAAAACCATTGAATGGCTTATTGATGGGAATAAGAATACTATGGATGAATACAAAAAACTCTGCAATAGAGTCATGATCCTAGAAACCATTAACATTGGAGAGGGGAATACTATGGCCAATTATATCGAATATTTGAAGAACACAATTGCCAAAGCGGAAGACATCAGACATGCCTTTAATCCCCAGTTTGAGAAAATTGAAAAGGAGATACAAGATAGAAAAACCCTGGAGGAAACTAGTGAAAAAACGCTCTTGGATATAGTTGCCAAAGTGGACAAGATAGAGGATTGCCTCAAGAACATTGCAGAGTAGAGTCTCAGCATTTTGAAAATCTCAGCCAACAACACTCATACCCTCATTAGCAAGCTCGATGATGAAAAGGAAACCCAGGAAATTGACCTAGATGCAGAAGGAACCAGGGAAGTCCAATGTCCCAAAACTCGTACCCATGGAAAGAGGAAGGAAAAGAAAGTAAATAAGGACCTGGAGGAGCTAAAAGCAGTTGGGGTGACCTATGATGAGCTAATGACTAAGGCAGAGGATCTGCTAAAGAAAATTACTATGTAGTGTCTCCTTAGGTTCTTTGCTGTTTTTTGTTGTTTAATTGTTTTTTTTGTTCATTGGTTTTTTGGACCAGTTGCTTTGTATGAGGACTCTATTTTCTCTGTTTTTTATTTTAACTATGTTGTAATTGTTTCGGGTCCTTAAAACCTATTTTTCAATCAATCAGAACAATGTCATTATGATGCTTCAAGGGAAAGCCACACCAAGTTGGAGTACTAAGGACCTGATCACCAAATGCCCAAGTATCATATCCACATTTGTCTATGTAAGGATCAACCACCCCATTAGAGAGGGGAATGAGACTATGGACAAAATGACAAAGCTTTGTCCCTTCTACAACAAGCTCAAAATATGGATGACATAATATGAGTTACCTGATGATATTCATGCCATGATGCTTGTAAACATTAATCCCAATGATGCATACAGATCTAATGATTACCCTTTTATTTGTCCATATTGTACTTAAATCATTTAATAATTTGGATTTGGTTTATTAAATCTTGTGAAAGAAAAATTTCCCCCAATATTGCCTTTTGTCGATATTTTCCTAGAGCAGGTTTTTGAAACCCTTGACTAGTCACTATTACTAGTTTCCCTACAAAAGGATTAACTATGGTTGGGGATCTCATTTTGATAAATCTAAAATAGTTTTAAATTTTGAAGCAAAAAAAATTTCTTTGGAAGAAGGTCAAGAGAGGTAATCTAGCATCTTATATTGAAGGCATAAAGATTTTAACCCTTCCCTCTTGGAATGGTTTTCCCAATCTTGGAATGAGGGTGAAGTTAAGGTTTGGGATGTGGTTTTTACTATTACCATGGAGTCAATTGTTATCATGAGAAGTCCTATTGTGGAGGGTGTTTCCTTCCCCAAAAAATCAAAGGAGAACTACAAAACTGATTTTATGAGGTTCCTAAAGTTGGGAGAGAAGTGGAATGTCTACAAAGTGGCTTTAGCAAGGAAGATTTTATTGGTATCTAGAAAGAGGCCACTTTGCTTCTAATGAAGTACATTACTTTGGATGGAAGATTCAATTTTTTTCACTCCCAACTCTCCCCAATACTTGACAACCTTAGGCATGGAGTAAAATTGAACTTCCCCTAATGGAGTTTTTCCTTGATTTCCCAGTCTTTTGTTATTGCTAAAGCCAAAAATATTCTCCCCCTATACTAGGGGCATATTTTGAGGATACATAATTTCTATTTGGCTATGATTCCCACTAGTGCCCCCGCCATAGACTCCTATGGTCCTCTCCCTACCCCACCCTAGTTGTTGAGCTCTCTAAAATCCAAGACTACAAAGGTGCCCCTAGTGCAACCTCTACACACAAAGAGAACCCTACCTAGGTTAACCCTAACCAATTTACTAACAATAAGAACTCTCTAGCCCCTCTGCCCCCAAAAAATATGAATGAAGATATTTATGTATGAATATATGCTTTGGAGGACTCTTCTTCCTCATGGTCCATAGTTTATGAGTTGATAGTAGATAACCCTAATGAAATTTCTACTGCCCCTTATACACCTTCTTTGGGCTCCCATCCTCCCTTCCCTATTAATTCCCCATAGAAATTAGATTTACATTTTCTCACTAAGGAGGTTGATCTATATGACACCTACAATAGACAAGAAGAAATCATTTGTTGGCTCCTTAACCAAATCAATGTTGCAAAGAAAAAAATCAATAGTTTGGAGGGACTAGCTAAGGTGTATGCTAGTTGCTCTAGTTGTGCAATGGAGGAATCTGATCCAAGGGTTTAGGTGGTCAAATATATAAAGAAAAGTAATCTTTTTTGGGACAACCTCTTGTTCCCCATTGGCCTGATTAGCTTTAGTGGTGCCTTTCATTCCTCAACCTTTCTCTATAGCATAAAGACAAAAAGCACCCATTGTATGTAGATACTCTCATGATTCTTTTTCTTTCCTTCAGTGGTTCTTATTGTAGCCAAACCTCCATCTTTTGGAGAAAAGAAAAAGGAAACTATTGGGGTGAAAAAACCTTCCATACATTTATTTGTCATCATCATCTAGTGTGGGTTCATATCCTCCCTACACAACTTTGGTAGAAAGAGGAAAACCACAAATGGTGCAAGTCCAACCTAATGAACCCCAAGTATCTTAGTCTCTAATTTCTCAAGGCATTCCTCATATGCAATAAATAAGGAACATCTAGCAACAAGACCAAACATATCCTCTCTCTCCTACTATAACTCAATATGAGATATGACATCAGTAAAATCAACTTGTATGAGAGTAAGAGTGTCATAAATGTGCTATGACTATAAGGAGTGAGCTACTTTGAAGATGCTCAATATTGATTACCCTCATCTTATGGAATTTACCCCTAATCTCATGATCCTTTCATCTTGTCCTTCTCCACCTCTCGGTACTCCTATCACCCCTCGTATCCATTATCAAGATCTAGATAAACATCACCCCTAAAGGGTACAAGGGTAATTGTACCAATATGGGGGACCAAAAGGGGCTCTTAAGATGTCACTTTTTTGTTAAATCTACAAATTTTGATCTTTGACGAGAAAATGAAGATATTTATGCTCAAAATTTGAAGGTTCAACAAGAACAAGAGTTTTACTGATATAAATCTACTTCCTAAACTACTAATTATTATTGAAAATGGTATAGATTAAGGTCTTAAAAAGGGGGAGCACACAAAGTCATCCTATTTTTTTCAAAACAAACATAATAACATCTTATGTGATCCCCCTAAAATGTTAACTTTTCTTTATAATTTCAAAATGTTGGATTTTTTGGCTAATTTTTAAATGAATATATAATTTTTACTAATTTTAAAAGTGGAAACATCCTAAAAAATAGAAATTTGAGCATGCTCTCCTCTAATTTTTTTTAAAAACTAATAAATTTTTTATTTATTTTTAATACATGTAGAATTGACTCTAGTTTCTAAAAATTTAATTTGTTTCAAAATTTGATGAACAAGTAAAAAAATATACCCAAAATATGACATGGTAGTTTTGTTTTTAAAAAGGACACGCTATCAAAGAAAATCAAAGATCAAAACCTTAACATAAACAAAATGTGAAAAAAATTATATAGTTAGATAAATAAGAGAGCTTAATTTAATCATATATTTTTTTACTTTACATTGAAACATGTGGAAACCTTATGGAGAGCATGACCAAAAATGTGTGAAATATTTTTCTTTAAACAAGTATTTTGAATGAAATGGTCATCCAACCATTTGGGTTGGATGCCTAAGGAAAATCCACATCCAACTCAAGGGGTTGGAATTTCCAAATGTGGAAATTTTTGCTAGTGCCAAAGAAAAATGCACAAAATGAAAATACATTTACAGAATGCTAGCATCAAATGAAAATGCATTTTCAAAATGCTATTGCCAAATATCCTACATTAGATCTCTCTCTCTCTCTCTCACACACACACACACACACACATTAAGGCTTAGAGTTTAGGGTTTATGAATGACGATAGATAGTTTAGGTTTTACCTAGTTCACTTCTCTACCTTCCTTCCTCTCTACTAATGCTTGCCTTTCTATTTCTATCTCTTCTCTCTCATACACACCTCTCTCCCTTCTCTAGGTCTCTCCCACACTTCCTTCATCTCTACCTCACATTCCCTCTTCCAATCTATATCACTACCTACCTCCATCTCTCTTCTTCTATCTCCCTCTCTTATTTTTTCTTTCTCCTCTCTCTTTGTTTAGTCAAGAACTACTTCTCCCTCCAACATCTCTCTCCCTCCCTCTCTTTATGTGTCTTCGTCCCTCAATATTTAGATTTGTACTTCTCCCTCACAATCTCATTACCCACCTATGTTCTCCCCTTTATCTCTCTCAACTCTATCTCTCACTCCTCTCTCCCTAGACTTGGTCTTAGATAGGTTAAATCTTACAAAAGGATCAATATTTGTATCTCAAAATGTACCTACCTAATGGATAGTTTTTTAAAGGGTCTAAATTTATCAAGAAATGAGAGAAAAAGTAATCTTAGCCATGTAATTTACTGCAATAAGTGCGAAACCAAATTTTCACTTCAAAAGGGATTTAACATGAGGGCTTTGCTTAGTGAACCTGGGTTATAGCATGTGTTCATGGAATACTAAATAATCCCACTATTTTCAAAAAGTATTGCCCTAAAATCCTTTTTTGCTACTCCCTCCCACTACACAACTTGAATTAAAAGCCCCCCTATTTTCACCAAATATTGTATTTTTTCATAGCCGGAATTAAAAACCCCCCTATTTTCACCGATATGAAATATTGTGCCCTCATTTTTGGTATATTAAACTCTCAAATATGAATACATGTGATATAATATTTCCTATCTAGTGAAGCCCCCGTGGGAGTTAACTTATGTACATAAGCATTATAACATTTAATAATATTATTCACATTAATATTTGAAAAATTAACACAACAAGAAGCTTGTAGTCCCCTCATGGACCAATTACTAGGTTTCATTAAGAAAAAATGGTCAATATTGAGTGGATCTCCCATACACAATTATGCATTCTTAACCAAATAAATCAATGAAAGGGGTACATTACTACAAAATTAAAATAAAATAAAAAAGTTGAATTGACAGATCATGTGGTCACACTAGAACAAGATATATTGGTGTAACCAATAATTACAATCAAGTTTCTTCTTACTTCATAAGTTGAATCAAGAACACCATGTTGGTCACCAAAACTAGTTAACCCATGTTCACCTGCAATTGATTCTATGAAATAGCCAATTTTGATCTGTGAAATATTTCAAGGCTTGGACAACATAACATAGGATCCTAATGATCCTCTTGCACTTCAGGTTCTACTAGACCTAGGGGGGGACACCCTTTGATGCATTAAATACAACCAATTACAAACATATGACAACATCAAACAATAAGCAGATAGATCATTCCACAATCTCAACAAGTTAGAAAACACTATAGATTGGCTAGATCTGTACAAGAAATAGATGAATAAGAGCTTGAAATGAATAGGACACAACCCCCAAACATGAAGGGAAATAGATTTCTTTAAATTTATAAAATTTTGAAAATATCCCCAAATTCTTCAAAGACCAGTGCCTTGTTCATTGGGCATGGAGTCACACACAAAACTGTGAATGTAAATATTAGCTGCAAGTTTATTTTCCTTATAAAATATTCCTGCATCAATACCTTGTACCAATGCATTACTCAACTTGTTCACAAAATCATCAGATCTTGGATACATATTCCATTACTTATGATTGATTACAAACTTTAAACTCTTCACTGAAGAATACCTACAAACAATCACAACAATCTCCTTGAGATGACAAATTCTAGCCTCCTTGAGGATTTAATTTGTAACAAAAGAAATGCATACCTAGAGACAATTTTGTGTGAAATCTACTCATGCCTTACACAAGTAAAACCTGCAACTATTGAAATGCAACTCTATACCTTGAAAAGACCCCTAAAATTTTACAAACTTGGAAAAGAAATTCAGAGCTGGAAACATAGAATTATGGAGCCTTCTCCTAAAAATTTTGGCACACTTACAAATGAGAAGAAATGACAATATGAAGGAGAGGGAAAAAGATCAGATTTCATGAGAAAATGCCAAGTGTCCCCTTTTTTCTAACTAAAGATTTTCCTTTCACCTTCCCATGGAAACTGCACTGAAAATATTTGATGTTTGTTAAAAATAACTATAGAATTGAATTTCTCATTACGAAAGCTTTCCAACGATATACAATATATCTATATTTGGGCAAAAATAACCCCTCAGGCGAATTAATCTGTGAGATGGATCCATCATTTAAATTTTTGAATTTTTCAATACTTGAAACTATATATTTAATTTTGATTTTTCTGTTCATTTTACCCTCTATGCCTTGCCATGTGACTGCCACCGGACTGCCACCTCATCAAGATCTACTAGCTAACCTGCCAGCTCATCGGTCATTGGTTCGCGAAGGGTAACTTTCGTGCACCTTCACATAACGACACAACGACCACCGTCTGATCATTTCAAACTTGCTCGATCTTTAATCTGCCCTTTTTTGCACGTGCTTTGTCGCTAATTAATGAAGGGTAACATTCAAGCAACTTCGTATAGCAAATCAGCGATGACTGTTCAATCATCTGCATGCTTGCATCTTCCTTAACTTGCTCACTAGTTAATTTGCCCTCTTACTACAAAACCTAGGTGCCTCGAGATATGTGCACATGCGGGGTCCACCTGGTCACCAACTATCTCTTGTGTCAAAAGCCTCAAAGCTTTGACACTATGATTGTGTGTAGCCTTACATTTAAATACTCAAAAATCCCTCCCCACTACCAATGTGGGATAATGGTTTATGCTTGGCAAATGCATTTACTTTAGTTTCTAAGTTTTTCACCACCATGCAGGGAGAAGTTCTTGGCATTATGCTTGCCAAATGCATTTGTCGAAGGTTTCAAACCCTCTAAACTCCACTCTACGCAAGGGATTACCATTTTTGTTTCAAAGGTTCTATTACCTTTTCAACACAGGCCCACACAGGAGGAAAGATGCTAGCAGAAGTTGTGGAATTTAGGCGATACACCTGCCAACACATTTGCTTGAAAATTTCTATTGCCTTTTCAACCACATAGAGGGAGGAATATATTAGTTTACATGTGCGAATTGCATTTGCTGGAGTTTCAATACCTTTCCTATTCCATGTTCCAAGTAGAGGGAGGAATATATTAGTTTACACTTGCCAATTGCAATTGCAGAAAGATTAACACCCACTCCAGCAGGGAGGATGTTGGCAGAGGCCGCTTAACACCTGCCACTTGCATTGCTATAAGGTTTTAACGCCTTTTTAATACCATTGAGGAGCTCACGACAGGGAGGAGCTTGCATTTTCTTTGGAGTTTAAATGCCCCTTCTTTCAAACACCATTCATAATAGGGGGACTTTGTTTGAAGACTTTTATGCCTCTTCAGCCATGACACCATACAAGACTTGGCTTCACCATTCAAATTTGCATTTTTCTTGAGGTTTAAAACTTCTTTCCTAATCCATGCAAGGGCTGGGGAGTGATTGATTCCATGTCTGGAAATCATGTATTGTTTGAAAACTTAATATGCCCTGCCTTTACCCACCACACCATAAGCCAAGGAGAATGCTACCAAAATTTGAAAATTTTGGTTTTACACCCTTTCAGCTATCAAATAGTCAAGCATCTGCTTCAATGTACCATTAATGTCCATATTGCTCTTATATTATTCTCTAGCTTCTTCTATATCTCTTAAATTATAAAACACATGATTTAAAATAACAATTTAATCTTTTCCTGAAAAGATGCATGAATTGGCTAGTCAGGTTGGGCCCCAAAGTGGGTCTGACTACCAAAATTTTTTTTTCATGCCACTGACCCTTGAAATGCCTGAGGTACCTTGAACATACCTCTAGAGTTTATCGACACAATTTTCTGATCATTGAACTGAGTTTTGCAACTCACTGGCAATTGTGCCACATTTTCGCATTTAAACCCAAAGATGCAATTTTAAAACTGGTCAGAACACCTTTTTGGACTTCACAAATTGATGGGCATACTATTTGATATACTGGCATTCACTCTGCCAAACCATTTTTCAAGACAAATCCTAGGCAATGAGATATTAATGCACAAAGTTGATTAAATGGCTCTGCCAGCACTATGAACGTGATAAAATCAATGTGGAGCGACCTCAAAGTGCCTTTACTAAAAATATCAAATGATCTTCATGGATCCCCAAATCTGGGGCATAGATACTTTGAAGTACAGACAAGACCTTGGAATGCTTAGTTCAATCGGGAAGCTGACTAGGTGCAAATGGTGAGCTCATGAAAATAGCCACTTAAAAAGATGTAGCAATGAAAATGCAGAAAACTGAATAAAATGACTGAAGAAACCATCTTGGAAAATTGATCAAACGGATTGTCTATGACTTGAAACTTGGCATGTGGGCTCACCTATATGAATAGAATTCAATGCAATTTTAATTTCAACATGACGATCTACTGGTCAAAATTTATAGGTGCTCAAAGTAGGTCACTTAATAAAATCTGAATATGTGCATAGAACAACTTTCAGTCCACCCCTTGAAATGGGTACTTGATAAACTGATCCAAACTGAATTCTGAAAGTTGTAGAACACTTAATAGGCCAAATGAAAGGTTTACAATAATATTCCAAGGCTTTACAACTTAATAATCAACTGGCTCCATTTTACACTTCTTCAAAATAGGCCTATCAAATTGACTCATTAGGTGGTCATTTGAAAGTGTAGAGTAAAATTTTGAAATGGGCCTCTCAAAATACTCAAATTTTATGACTCCCAACACACCATACTTCTATATTGGCTAACGCACACTTACAATCTCAATGTGCACATCAATGTGCTCTTGAGATATATGAATTATGTTAAAATAGTAGGATAAAAATTATGTTGTTCAATTATAATAATCAAGTCAAATTGCATGTGTCAAAACTCAGAATCATCATAATATTTTAAATGAGTATGGTTCAATATGATGGTCATAAACATCATAATGATATATACAAACCATCATACACCTATTTTTGTTTTAGTCGCAATTTCTAATTGTATCAATTTTAATTATGACAAATTCTAAACCACTGGTATAAAAGTAATAGTAATACAATATTATCATTTTTTACATCACACTTAAATAAAACAAAATCCAATTTATCATTAAAAATATATGTAAAATTTAGGGTTAGAAGTAATACATTCACATGTAGAAAACAATATCATAATCACATGTGATATCATCATATCATTTAAAACACTAAATCCTCTCGAACCGCAATTCATATATAAGGACCACTTAAAATACCATATAACCTTTTTCATTTCTCTTTAAATTTTACAATTCATATATTATTCCATTTTTTCATATAGATGTGTCCCAAGTTAAGTTCATACACATAAATTGACTAGTAATATAAGCACACACATCTCTAACAATTGTGGGTTCCCACTTTTTAGTGCATCCTAATTTTTGCTGAAATCATACAATTTTTAGAAAATATAATGATTTAAGCTTTAAGAGGTCTCATTTGAAGTAATTAATTGAAGAAAGTTATATCAAAAGTTCTGAGATCAAAATTTATTGGATAGAGCCTCTCTACTTCTAAATCATACTTGCAATGGAATCTCCTTTGCATCTATTAGATGTTGTAGAAAACCAATTTTATATTAGCTTTTGGGGGGTCAAGTGAATTCATTTAGAAGGTTTTTTAAAAGTATTTTGTCCTTATTATACCCTTTCTGAATAGTATAATTTTTAATATATTTAATTTTATTAATATATTTTTATTTTATTTCTTATGAATGTAGGTTTTTCACCGAAAATGAACTTCTTTGTTCAATTCATTGGGAAAAATAGTAAACTAATTTTTAAAAAAATCTTAAAAATATCTATGCACTAGGTATTGATGTCTTTTTTCTAACAAAAAAAAAAAAAAGAATTTGGATATATGTAGAAAAATATCTATGCCCTCGGTATTGATGTTACAAACCAAAATTCAAAAGAATTAATTTTTTATCATTTATAGAAAAAAAAAATGATGTGTTTTGGGATGCACATCACTCTTAAAAAATGTTGTTTGCTGTAAAAAACTACTTTTTGAGGGAGATGGAAAAATCAATAAAATTCTATTAAAAAAATTCAAAAAAATATATTTATAATCTATAAACAAGATGTTACAAATCGCTAGTTTACATCATTGTCAAATTTTTAACAGTTTAAAAGTTATAGGTGTCAGAAAGTGAAGGTTTTTTCAAATTGTTCATCTAAGTGTCAAAGTTGGTCAAAAAGTAGGAACCAGTAATGTGAGTTCATGCATTGGCTATCACACACTTACAGTCTCAATGTGCACATCAATGCACTCAAGATATATGAATTATGTTAAAATAGTAGGATAAAAATTATGTTGTTCAATTATAATAATCAAGTCAAATTGCATGTATCATAACTCTGAAACATTGTAATATTTTAAATGAGTATGGTTCAATATGATGGCCATAAACATCATAATGATCTATACAAACCATCATACACCTCTTTTTATTTTAGTCGCAATTTCTAATTATATCAATTTTAATTATGATAAATTCTAAACCACTTGTATAAAAGTAATAACACTGCAATATTATCATTTTTTACATCATGCTTAAATAAAACAACATCCAATTTATCATTAAAAATATATGTAAAATTTAGGGTTAGAAGTAATACATTCACATGTAGAAAACAATATCATAATCACATGTGATATCATCATATCATTTAAAACACTAAATCCCCTCAAACCACAATTCATATATAAGGACCACTTAGAATACCATATAACCTTTTTTATTTCTCTTTAAATTTTACAATTCATATCTTATTCCATTTGGCCATATAGATGTGTCCCAAGTTAAGTTAATACACATAAATTGACTAGTAATATAAGCACACACATCTCTAACAATATCATTAATTATTCATGACATTAGAACATGCTCATAAGGCAAGGATTATCAAAAGAATAGGGTTAACATTTTTTATAACACAAATAATTAATTAGACCAACTGTCAAATTGAGCATCATAATGAAGGTTAAAGGCTCACTAGAACATCTAATTAGTTATTAGAATAAAACTAAATGAGTTGGGTTGGGTGACAAAAGAGTTGGCTTTTCTCTGCACATTACCTCTTTTCCACCCAGATAAGAGCAACTATCAAATTAAGCATTGTCAAGAGTTTACTATTATGAAAATTAAAGGCTTACTTGAACATCTAATTAGCCAATAGAATAAAAATCAATGGTTAAGGGTAGGTGTTGCAATAATGACAAAAGAGTCAGTGTTTCTCTACACATTACCTATCTTGCACCCACATCCACCAAGGACCTATCACCTTACATAAATCAATGTTTTCTAATACTCTTTCATGCTATATCAACAATGTATGCCTCCATCTTATTTACCTACATTTTGTTTTTTGGCTATTGATAAAGAGATCCCATATAGTATCTAGAATACTGAAAAACAATCAAGAATAAATAGAAATCACATTTTACAAGAAAAAATAAATGAAAATTTAAAATGTTTACTAATAACAAGAATTATTGGGGTTCTTCTTATAGTTGGTTGGTTAAGTGGTGGTGTTGTTGTTGTGACTACCAAGGCTGAAACCCCCACTAGGCCATTGTGATCACAAGACTTGTGCCTTCGTTGATCCAATGTGCTCATGGACTTGAGCCTTAACATTGTTATACGGGGATGAGGTCCACAAATTGTGACCTCATTGGTAATCTAGACTAACCTAATTATACTGGTATGCATTTTATTAGTTTATCCTACAAAAGACTTAAACAAAATACATTTTCTTTACAATTATATTAAGAATATAATTAATCCACCTTGCAGCATAATAAAATAAATTTCGAAGTGGCATGAAACAAATTTCAATTATAGATAATTTTGAAAGTGTAAAATAAAATAAATATAATTTTTTTTTTTATTTTTTTAATGAGGAACTTCAAAAATTCTTTCTCAAATGTTAACTTAAGATGTGGTCTAGATCATTTATCTATCCTAAAAATGTAATGTACCCATTACTTCTATTTAAGACAAGATAGTTAACTTTTTTATGGACTTAGTCCCGAATGAACTACTTTGGCTAATGCATAAAACATTCCTATGTAAATTTATGAATTAACGAAAGTAATGATTGACAAGATATGTTAAATAAATGAAAATAGCCATAATATGTTTGGATTCCGTGTATGTGAAAGCAAGGTTGAAGGTCAGAGCGAAAAGAACGTTCGGTACGATATTTGAACTTTATATGGATGTGAATAAGAATGCATTGCAGAATCTTACACTACATTTGATGAACTTTACATAAAAAATGGTCCAAGTTCTATGCATCTGATCCTTTTACTCCTGTTTGTCCACAAGATTTTACATCCTGTGTAGACCTATATAACAAACTAGACTATCCTTCTAGTAAGGCATAGAAAGAAGTAGGAAGGCACCTGAGCAATATGTATGTTCATGTTCTGCTCTCTCTGAGTTCCTCCAACTACTTCAGGAAAAGAAGAGCTATTTTTCAAGAATAGATATTCTATTTCTTGAAGTAATAATTTGTTTGCTGAAGAGCTTGGAGGAACTTTGGGAGTCACTGAACACTTTCTTATATTAAATGTGATTTATGACATTTTGTTTCTTTTATTCTAAATAAATTGTGTTTGTAGCATCATTAATCTTTTTGTGAGATATTTAAAAAAATCTATCTACAACCACAGAATTGAGTCCTTTATCTCATTGTGTCCTTAGCAAACTAATCACAAAATATATTCTAATGTCATCCCACAGTCTCTCTAGTATGTATAATAGCTCAGATAGGCACATGTTTTCACTAACCTTTTGGCATACTTAACAACCTCTACATCCTTGTCCAAATTTTCTAACATCATACTCATCCTTGGCATGTATAGTTGTTTTCCTTTGAATAACAATCCATATTGTATGAAGCAGTCCATCTACAATGTCTTATCCATGCTTGTAAGATAAGTAAATATTGCACATGCATATTTAAAGTCTAAATTGTCCTTAGAAAACTCCATGACGTAAAAACCAAGCACTTCAACGCTCATCTCTATTCAACAATGCTACTTTCTTATGAGGGCATCTAGTACCTTGTTTGAATATTTACTTCAATGCTTGATAATGAAAGCATATACTTGTATGAACTCCATTGACTACACATATTATAAAGTGTGCCTGGTTTATTTATTAATAATTTACAAACCATGATGATCAATGTAAAGCACAAATTACTTAGGAACTAGACAATGTTCGTCATTTCTTCAATGCCCATGTAATATATCATAGAACTCTAGGTCATAAAAGAAATAAGTCTTCTTGAAATCATTAATATTTTTAATAAAATAAACTATAGTTAGACTCTCTTGTCCATGAGGACCACTCCTATCACGCTATCTCACTTCATCACAATTCTCTTAAATTTTTTATATAAAATTTAGAAAAGCTTGCAAAGGCTCTTCAGTGACCTTCTCTAGGGATTGAAAGCTCTTTGCGTTGCTACGATCCACTTAAACTCTTTTTTGCCCCTCTTTTGACCTCAAAGATACGTGTCCCTATCCCATGAAAAATTTGAATACCATGCAAAGTCCTAGGCATAGGCCATTCCACTATGGATCCTACTTTTCTAGATCTATGTCCCTCCCCTTAGATGAGATAAATAAATAAACAAAAAACCTAAATATACCAGTTTATTATTCATATAAATATACTAATTCAAATTAATCAGCATCTTCGCCTTCTTAAGCCTTTACTAAACCCAATTAATATGCATCAAGTTTTCTTCTATATTTCAAGTAAAAAGTAAAATATCATTGATAAAAAAAATATAAGTTTCTCAAAAATGGTCTCAATACTTTTTTCTTTAATCACCTATATGTGCTAGGTGCATCTTTCCATTCTAAAGGGCATCATCATATCCCCTCCTTGATCTTAGAAGTTATTTTCCATTCATCACCATTTCCTATCCTAATTTTATGGTATCCATTTTTCCAATTAATTTTACTCAAATACTCACCTTTCCCCAAACAATATATGAAATTTTCCTTTATAGGTAAAGAAATCCTATATCTAATAGTTATCTTGTTGATTTTCCAAGAATCCACACATATAGTGCATTCATCATGCATCTTTGCAACCAATATGACTAGCACTAAGAGTAGGCTAAAAATTTATGTAATTATTAGTCTTTTTTAAAATAGATCATTCTTATTTATTCACTTGTTCATTTTCTACAAGGTTTAATCATTAATGGCCTTGTTTGGTAAGCTTTATCCTATGATTAAATCAATAGGATGGTTCATGCTCTTCATGGGTGAAAATCTTTCTACCAACTCTTTAGATGCAAATACTTGTATCATTTTTATAAACAACTATCTATACTTGTAGTACCTTAGGGACTACTACAAGTCATAGTTTTATAGGGTTAAATTCCTTCAAAAAGTATTTTATAATTAGTAAAAAATATACAAGTGGATTATTTTCCACGTCTTCCTCATTGGTTTTTGATGACATAAGAGTATTTTTTTGCTACTCTACTTTAAAGTATATGTTTGTCTCTCCTTTCTCATCATATCTCCACCATCTCCCTAATAACTAATGACACAAATTCATAGATATTATTGGTCAAACGATATTTGATGTCTCTTTTGCTACCATGATACCTTGTGGGGAGTAAATGAGCTATATTTTTTTATTATAAATTTTCCACCATTTTAGTTGAGACTAAATTATCAATACTCCCATTTTGTATTATGACTTACAATATTTTTTTCCTACATTGCACAATGTTCTAAATATATTTATCCTTTAGAGAGGTTTATCTTTTCCTAATACTAGTTCAAAAATATATTCATAACAAGTGCTTCTCCCTTCTCACGTTCTCCCTTCTCACGTTCATCTAGCTAACTAACCAACTTTATGATATTTTGTATCTTATTTGGCTATATGTACACTTCTAACTTCATTCATTTTTAATCTTCCTTTCCTACATTATGGTTATTCATCAAATTCTCAAGCATCATAATTATCCACACGTGAAGAATTCTTTTGAAAATATCAACTTCAACCTTTTTTAGTTCTACATCTACCTCCTATAGGATAAAGGTCTTCCTATAGTTAGATTGTTATCTTTCAAAAAATTTAGATGGTTGGCCTCTTTATTATAGATATATTTTTTTTAATTATCCTCTACTTCTACTCAATTTGTTGTTGTCTTTGGTCATTCCATGTTACCCTCTTCTTAGTTTTTTACTAGTTGTTAAAGTGTACTAATGATCATCTTCAACTATCTACAACCTAGTCATAATTAAAATGAGTTCTATGTTCATGGTTATTCTACTATCTAATAAACCCCTTTTTTTTACTATAACTCATTATGACCTTATTTGATTGAAATTTTGTAAACTCTTTCATATAGGCCTTCACACTAAGTTATCCTTGTTTCAAGTTTGCAATTTTTTGACCAGCACATGTTGATAGTCAGTATGTAAAAAAATGATCTTCACCTTGCTCACCATTTTGTTGTAACTAGTGATTTTACCTTTTTCATTTCTCCTCTTAGCTTGTACTTCCTTTCACCAAAGTGTAGCATATTTTTTCATCTTTGTTTTGTTAACTTTCACTCTTCTAGGATCATCTATCTTCACATACTTCTAGAATCTCGGAAGCTCTATCATTACTCCTTTCCCAATGTTAGAGATAGATCTTATTATCCTTATCTCTATTACATCTTTTTGTACTTCTAAACATAATCACCTACTTTTCTTATTGGATTAGCTCCTTCTACTTTACTTCTATTATTAACTCTTTCACTAACTTTTCCTATGGATTTGATACCATGTTGGAGTTGAATATTAGATGAAAGCTCCAAGATCACTTGCAAAAAAATAGAAACCTTCCACAAGCAAGTATGTAATAAATAAGCTTTCTTAATATTAAGATATATGAATAATGTTATGAAGTGTACATTATCCTTTCTTACATAGGAAAAGTGAGTGACATGATTGATTAATATGTTGACATGTGTCTTAATATTAAATGACCTAGGAAAAGAAGTAAATGAGATACATGATCCCATTAACAAATAAGACTTCTAGAAAAAAACTAAGAGATAATTTAACTTAACATTGGAATAAGTCCCTACTAAGGAATTAGTTAGAAATATAACCTTTTTGCAATTATATTTTTTTTCTCATATCATTACAAAGATAGACATTGTCATCAGACAAGATCATAGTTCTAGTGAAGATTCTTCTAGTATGGCATATTCCCACAAAATATAATAATTCTCTAATTCTTCTAGTAACTGGACATCACTAAAAAAAATTCTCTAAATTTACATGTAAAATAGAAGATGAAACCAAAGGGTGCAATCAATAAAATCCATGTAGTTGGAAAATTATATAGAGGTCAAATCATAGAGAGAATAAAAACATAGCAAAACTAAAAAAATTTAAATTTTTTACTCTTTCATTTCCTCCAAGTACATGTGTCTCTTTAACCTCTCATATGAAGAAAATATAGAGCTTTCACTAGAAAATTGTGGCTCCCTAAACTCTTTACTATTGTAGATAGCCTCATACTTCATGGCTTATGTTCCTTTTACAAACCTTCTTGCTCATTTTTCTTTATATTTTTTTTTCTCATTACCTTGAAAAAATTATATGTGAATCCTTCCTAAAATTGGGTTTTTTTTTTTTTACCTTGACTCTATTTTAGGTGCTAAAACGTCATTAATTGATGCAAGAGCATCCCTGGTTCTTGGCAATCTTGCATCACCGAAAAAAAATTCCTTTCAATTTCTTTGTTCTTTTGAGTAGTTTTATTTTTGAGAGTTACCAGATACCTTGGTGTTGATCATTTCTCTTGGGGAACTTGATTTGAACATCATTCTTGTTCATCTTTTTTGTTCTAGATCCGTGTTTCATTTGGATCTATTTTCGGCAAGTTATCACTTCCAGATTGGTTGACAATTTTATGTTTTCCCGGATGCTTGAGCTTAATGGCTAGTTGGTGTTCCTAGATCTTGCAAAGAAATTCCTTGATTTGTGGAGCTCAATTATCATGTGTGGGATGATCTTCGATGCCTAGCTAACCCTCTTGTTGGTCCCCACTTTGTGGTGATTCATTTTTGGAGGATTTGCATCTCATCTTTGGGCCGACCTATCTACACGTTTCATTTTTCCTTCTTTGGGGAATGTGATCTTTCCTAGCCGACCCAGATGTTCTGCGATGCTATATAATGATGTATTTGATCGTAATAGATTCAATATTTAGGATAAAGAATAATAGATTGTAATTTGAATATGATGTTTGCTTACAGAGTGATGCATATGGATGTATATATGTAATAAGGCAGTTGCCTACATGTAAGACGAATGTTACCGATAGTTGTACTTGAATCAATGAATTGATCCATGCCTGATCTAGCATTCTTTCTCTCTCCCATGTTGTTTGTGTTATTTTGATATTGTTGCATGGACGGACTTCCCCTTTGTGGATCCTCCTAACCGTGGCTGCACCATTAATAAATGTTGAGAACAATCAAATTTAACTCCATTCCATGTTAAGTGGATGTAGTGGATCAAAGTAGGGTGGTTGGACTAGAGAAAAGCAAGGTGGTCAGAGTAGAGTAATGCAGGGTGGAGAATGTTTGTGGGAAAAAATTGTGTTCCCAGAAATAATTTTAAACTTTATGGAAGAGGGATCTAGACTCATCATCGTTTAGAAGGACATGGAAGATACTTTCTTGTTAGAGCAGTATTTAGATAGCATGGAAGAGCCAATTCATGGTAGGGAAAGACATTTTTTAGTTGGAGGATATTTAACAAGAGTAGCCAAGGACATAGACATACCTTTATTAGAAAGAATACAATATCTTTTTTGAATAATATTTCATTCTTTCATCTTTGGCCTTTCGGGATTCCAATAAATCCTCCTCCGCCAAAGAAAGCATAGTCTACATAACATTGAAATATTTTTAAAAGAAGAAATGAAGCCCTGAAGTCTTCACATGAGATTAGGAATAGATGTTTCAAGAAGACAAAGATGAATGTTCATCCTCCTCCCATTATGAATAAGTTTTGCAAATTAGGAGACTTCAACTTTTGACCTTCCTTTCCAAATAATATCTCTACATTCCATAGGGACCCCTATATTCCTCAAAAAAACTTTGGATTAAGGGATAGGAATCTTGATATAAGTTTGAGTATGGGTATCTCTAGGGGAATGTATGAACATGGATTCCTCTGACTTAAAAGGTGTGGGTTCATAAGGATCATAGTCTTCTAACAGAGCAAAAAGTAAAAGAATCATCTCAGACAAAAAATCTCAATTTTTTTAAGGATTCTTTTGTTGGAATTAGATTGTCATTGATGTCAATAATTGAGTAAATGCATAGGAAAAAGATGCAGAAGGATGAGTGTCCCAGATGAAGATTAGACTGGTTGATGTGGTATTGTCTCAGGTTGGCATAGTTTGAGATTGGGAGAAGATGAGCATTGTTGACATCAATGTCAAAGGGATAGGTTGTTGGCATTAGATTGTCATTGATGTCAAAAATTGAGTAAGTGCATGGGAAAAATATGTGAGAGGATGAGGGGCCCAGATAAAGATAAGATTGGTTGATGTAGTATTGTCTCATGTTGGCAGAGTTGAGTAGGCTGAATGAACTTGAAGAAGAACACATCATGTTTTTCACCAAAGTGAAGACAAAGATAAGGGAGTTATTGTTGTTTCATAGGTCAACACTATGCACTAACCAAGGCGACTCTGAAATTGCAATAAAGGAAGCTGAGAATACACTTTGTTTATTGCCATAGTAAAAATAGAGATAAAAGGGTCATCGTTGTTTTGTGGGTCAATAGACTATGTTTACTAAGGTTGTTGTGAAACTATGACAAGAGATGAAGATAACATACTATGTTTATCGCCACAACAAACGAAGATGGAGAAGGAAATGGTTATCATTGTTTCGCACGTCAACAAAATGTGTTGACCAAGGTTGCTTTGAAATTGCGATAAGAGAGGCAGATAACATAAATTGTTTATCACCATAGTGAAGATGGAGAAAAGAGGGTCATCATTGTTTCGCGTGTCAATTCTTTGCATTGACCAAGGTTTCTATGAAACTGAGATAAGAGGAGTAGACAACACACTGTGTTTTCTACTACCATTATTGCCAATTCAACACTTTGCTTGCAAATTCCACTGCAGATGCTTCCTACATGTAGACTATTTGTGAGCACAAGGATATTTTGATAGGTCCCACCATCCACTATTGATGTAGCCATAACCGGTAAAACCCTAAAAGAGAATCAACCGGCTTATGCAGCAAGAGAAACACAACAAAAGAAGCAAGAAAATATAAAGAGATCACATAAACAGATCATATTAATGCCTTTAGGCTTCCGACAATCATCATATAATCATCAAAGAACATCCAAAAATTAACCAGTTACATGTAGTCTATTAGCCAGATACAATCCAATTTGGGACTCTAAAAATCAACCAGATCACAAAATGTGAATCTCAATCCTTATTCTCAATTCTACTTCCTTTGCCATTACAAATGATTACATAGTAACATATTTATACCCATCGGAACATATCTGGGTTGGCCTTGTAGACACCTAAAATTGTCATGTTTAATTAAATAAATATTTTTATTTATTTAATTACTTTAGCCTAATTCTTCTATTAATTAAATAAATATTTATTTATTTAATTAATTCATTTATCCTCTTCTAGCTTTATTTCTTATTTAAATAAATACCTTTATTTATTTAAATTATCCTTTTCCTAAATTAAATAAATATCTTATTTATTTAATTTATCCCACTTCTTCTATTAATTAAATAAATCTTTATTTATTTAAATAATTTATTAACCTTTTCTACCTATGACACATGTCATTCATCTCTTAATTCATACACAACCTACCCTCTTATTGTTTTCTTTACCGACCCTCTAATCATAGCCGACCATTTATCTTTTACACCTCTCAATCTTATCCCTCCATTTCATATAGTGTCTTCTATATAAGGAGATGATTTCTTCATTATCAACCCTAACTAACTCAATTATGCACTTGACTACACTACGCCTTTGCACTTTCATATGCGATCCTACTTGCAACCACATTTCTGTTCTTTGTTGAGCTCTTGTGCACACATAAAATCTCAGAGCAAATATATCAAGCAAGATGAATGGAGATAGGAAGAATGGAGATGGTATAATCTTTGTGATTTCACTTGATATGCATTGTCTTAGGTAATCTTCATATGTTATGGTGGATCTTTGTTGTTGTTAGGCTAGGGTTTTGTGGTTGAATCTATTTAGTCTTTCAACATTGTTGTATCCATTTTCACTGTATACATTTTGGCATGCCCGGTGGGACATGGATTTTTGTTAGATCTGTGTTTTTTGTAGGTTTTTCTAACCCTATATTGCTGTTTTGTAAAACAATTTGGAGAATAACCTTGTGCAGCTAGGGTTTTGGACACAAAATCAAGATCTTGAAGAGATTCGATTAAACTTAGATCTATTGGAGCATATTTTAATTTTCTATGATTTTTTTATGAATTTTCATAAAAAATTTATTTTGAGAGCAAATGAGTGAATTTTTTGGATTTTCTTACATTTTCGGAAATCTCTCATAATTATACACAGGATCTGTTCTTTGTGATTTTAATTTGGATGCAAAATATTTCCTAAAAAGAAGGATCTTTAAAAATTAGGGTTTTTCATTGTTTTGATCAGATCTCACAAACCGCTTTGAATTTTGGCATCAAATTTTTCTTCCAGGTCAAGAACATTCCTAGAGATTGGAAATAAAAATATTAGATTTTTTGGACCATATTGGAAATTTCTATGAATTTTTATGTATTTTCTTGAAAAATTAATTTTGAGAGCAAATGAGTGAATTTTTAAGATTTTCTTACATTTTTTGAAATATCTCATAATTATACATAGACTCTAGTTTTATTTATTTTAAATTTGATTCAAAATAATTCCTCAAAAATCAGATCTTTGAAAATTAGGGTTTTGCATTATTTTTCTCATACCGCACGAATAGTTCAGATTTGTTGCAGTATTTTTTTTATGCAAGTTTGGAAGACCCTCAGGACTGTTTAGCAAAAATTTCAGATTTTTTGGATCAATTTTGAATTTTATATGATTTTTTTATGATTTTTCATAAAAAATTAATTTTTAGAGCAAATTAGCAAATTTTTTGGATTTTCTTACATTTCTAGAGATTTCTTGAAATTTTACAGGTGTTCTTTTTTTATGATGAATCAGACCCTTGAATTGGTCAAAAAAATGCATTGTTGAAGGCCCCTATTTCACAAAGTCTTTTGGATCTAAAATTTACCTAACTTGTCTGCTTGCAGGAGGGGTATTATTGCAAAACTACTAACAAATCTTTGTTGCAGAATTTTGGCAAGGTTTTTTTATGTTTATTGTGTGCCTTATTTTCATATACTAGCAAACACTTCAATTGGTGCACTAAAATTGAACTAGTGTCTTGAGCAATAGGCTCCTTTTGTTTTAATCTTTAGAGGGCCTGTCTCCCCATGTGGTCATTAGGACTACTAGTGAGGAGAGAAGGACCCAAGTGGTAGCAAGGAAAACCCACCTCTTTCAAACCACTATAAACAATTGTATTCATGGTTAAAACTATCAATAACGTGTGCTGATTAGTTCATACCGACACTATGTCTCCCCATAAACCCGTTTGATCAAATTTATTTGATCAGTTATAGGGCGTAACCCCTACCATCTGGGAGCCTTCTATATTTACAGAGCTAAAAGTGTCGCATGTATGGCCACACGAGTGGATGCCCTTACTAGCACCTTTTTGTTTTAGAAGCCAAAATCCTTCTAGTTGTTGGGGTAGGAGGTCGGACCTCTGGTAGCAGCCCACACACATACGGTTCTCAGTAGAGATACAAAGTTCACCATGAGGAGTTTTCGTGGGGACTGATGCTTGGCTACCACAAGAAGTGAGTGTCCAGGGTGGAGCCAGTGGGGTCAAGCATCTAAGTATCTGCTCTAAATAGCGTAGCCTTGAGGGAAACTCCATGTGGGATCAACAACTATTGTCTTGGCCAGCCATAAGAATTGTGCTTGACTTATTTTAAACAATCAGACATTCAAGACCAAACACCAAAACATTGTGTCTTTTATGTCTTCAAGTGTATGCATAACATTCTTACATCAAACAACACACTTTTCTTGGAGTCATTTTGAGTCTAAACACTTGCAAACATTGAGTCCTCATCAACATTGTGTCCTCATCAACATTGTGTCCTCTTGTCATGAAAAATAGTCAAACATTCAGATTTGGTCACAACAACAACTTCACAAAATGAAAAAATTTACAGTCCAACAAACAAGAGAAGTCAGTTTTAGACTTATTGAGCTTCCTAAGCTATCTCTTCAGGTTTTCATCTAGCATTCAACCTGTCTTTGGGTCTCACAAAGTCCATCATTTCTTTACACCTTACCTTACATTCACATTTGTCTAAACTTGAGTCAAAAGGTCACTTGCTTATCCTCATCATACTTTGTCAACACATTACATACAATAACATTTTGCTAAGTGGTCCCTCATCAAGGTCTATCACCTTTGGGTCTCATTTGGTCTTACTTAGAGTCAAGGTCAACTTACCTCATCAAGAGAAACTATCATCTCTTTGGAAGTCACACCTACTCTACTACATACATACTTGGTCTTACACTTTGGACATTGCAAGTACACCTCAGACTCATTTACATTCCATTCAACTCTTGGTCTTCCATACTCTTTCCATTTTCTTCTAGTCTCACGCATCTTGGTCAAGACCTAGTTCATGGTTGAAACCCATTCCCAAAAATCTAGGAGAGAAACTAAAGAGGCTCAAGAGTCTGCAAACATGAGTTCCTATGAGTATGACAATGATATCTTTTTCAATTCTGATCATACTACATTACCTAACATGGATGCCTATAGAAACATTCCAAATGTTGAGAACATGGACACTATAAACAACAATGATACACACCATGACAATATGGACAAATTTTTTGTACATTCAGCAGAAGTGGAAGACACCATTATGGATCCTCGTTTCAATAGGTTGGTTGAGGAAATAATGAGGAGAGATAGACAATACTTCTTACAAGTGATGGCACAAAGTGGAGCCAAGATCCCTCATGATTTTGACATGTCTCAAATAATGGAAAATCAACCTTTGCAATAGCCTCACCTCAACATGGACCAAAGGAGGCCTAATAGTGGAGGCAATAGAGGACCACATATGGTGCTTGAATCACCATCATCTTTGTTTCAAAAACCTAAGGTCCCACATACACATGGTCAAGCATATGATACTCACCCTTGCAGACCATTATGAAAGTCTTATGCAACAAAATATACTCAATCACATACCAATGCTAAGGACAAACCACCAAAGCAACTAGATATCCAAAGGCATGATCAAAATTTGGTCACAAGGAAACCTCGTGTCAAATTTGGGGGCAACACATTAGAAAAAACTCTCGACATGCCTGTAGAGTATGGTATACATGGACAAAGCAGATATTCCACTCCTCATCGTGACTCTATACCAAGTGGTCCATATATGCAGCATCATTATAGACCTCCTCCATATGAACATGTGTATGATCAACACCATCCATATATGCAACATGCTCCTCCTCCACCTGGTAGTTCAGGCATGGGGTATGGTCCAAGAAGTCGATCTCCACCTAAGAACAATTTGGAACAACAAATCAAGGACTTGCAAAAGAAAATGGAGGACATAAATACACCAAAGCCAACTTATACAATGAGAGACATATGTCCCTATCCATTTGACAAAAGCATTCCAATGCCTCCATTTCCTACACACTTTGTGACATCTAAGTTTTATAAGTACAGAGGAAAAGGGGATCCTAAGGCACATATAAGACAGTTTTTCATAGCTTGCATTGAGGTAGTAGTAGAAGAGACATATTTGATGAGATTATTCCCACAAAGCTTAGGTGATCAAGCTATGGAATGGTCCTCCCAACTCCCACCTAGAATTAAGTCTTGGGGTGACTCAGTAGAGGCATTTATCCAACATTTCTCATACAACATAAAGACAAACATATCAATCACTACTTTGTGCAACACCAAGCAAAAGGATGGATAATCTTTTTTATGATTTTTACAAAGATGGAGGAATTTAGCTTGTAGGTGCTCTTGTGAAATTCCACAAAAACAAATGGTAGAAATGTTCACCCAAAATGTTAACAAAGACATTGGTTATGACTTAAGAAAAGCTTGTTTGTCCACCTTCAAGGACGTCATTGAAAAAGGCTTAGCGACAGAAAAGGTCCTAATTGAACAAGGAGTCATAAAGATATTCAAATAAAACAAAGAGGACTTTAAAGGAAAAGACAAGCCAAGATTTTGGAATAAAAACAAGAACACAATCAATGATGGTGTTGTGGATGCCAATACAATACGACCCAAAATCATTTTTTCTAGATCAAGCTCTACAAACAATTAGGTGAATACTCAAACAACTTCCAAGTCACGAAGGAAGTACACTCCATTGGAGAACCACTTGAGTCCATTTTCAAAAAGCTAGTGGCAAACAAGATAATCACAATTCCATATTTTCCTCCATATGAGTCAAAGGTTAAACCAAATTGGTGGAATGATGATGAGTATTATGAATTTCATAAGAGCAAAGGTCATAAGACAAGTAATTGTCATCGACTGAAGAACATCATACAAGATCTTATTGATAGAGGTGACATTGAGATTGAAGGACACTCATCCAATCAAGAACATGAAATGTTTAAGAAACCATTCCCAAAGGATGACAAGGGAAAAGCTACAGCCACATATGACCAAACCAACTATACCAGAGCATCTTATAACTATGATTCAACTATCAATCACATCTCGATGGACAATTATGTCTCTACCATTATCATCAAGGACAAAACACCTGAGAATTCTACCCAGAGACCCAAGATCATCCTAAAAGGAATCAGATCTTCTTCCAAACCTACCTCCGAATGTAATGTTACAACTCGTCGAGGTAAATTCACTTTGCAAGGTGCTCCAGTTAAAACACCGCTTCCTCATCAACCAAACCTGAATATGACCTTGTAGAATAGTTAGGGAAGACACTCGCACTAATCTCCAACTTTGAGCTCTTATGCATATCCGCCGTGCATTAAGCTATCCTTGAAAAAATCTTGAGAGACACTACTATCCCTACTGATTTGAACGTGGACCAGTTTCAAGCCATGGCGGGATACCTTTCTATTCCACACTCCCTTACATTCACAGAAGCCGATGACGCCTCTGTAAGTCAGCCACATAATGCACCTTTACCCATTGAAGCCTTCATCACTCATCCATGCGTTCCACACATACTCTCCCTTCTGGCGATACATCATGGACCTTTAATGGAGCTTCTTTGAGGGACTTTGTTATCAGGGATGCCCAAACTTCTTTAGGTGACATGCATATGGGCCTACGTAGTTCACACATTAGTAATTCTATCTCAGTTCCTTTATCAAGGAAGACTGTCACTCAAGCTATGCATCATTCAATCAAGGAACAATGTAGCTACAATCACAAGTTAAAGCCTTGCACATTTGAGGTGGGTGACTTAGTTCTCAAAGAAAATCTTAAAAATTAGCAAGACAGAGAAAAGAAGGGAAAGTTCAAACCAAACTGGCTTGGCCCTTACATCATCACAACAACCTATGGATCTGGTGCATATCAACTCTCAACCATAGAGGGTGAACCTTTAGAGGATCCTATCAAAATCATGCACCTTTGTAGGTTTTACACATAGCTCTTCAGAGTATCCTAATTCAAAAATACAAAAAAACAAAAAAAAAATCAAAAAATTTCAAAAATACAAAAAAAATCATAAAAATTGTTACTTGGTGAAAACCTGGTAAGTAGGCACCTTGTGACACAAAAAAAAATTCAAAAAACAAAAAAACATTTTGTCCAATGGTGAAAACCACTTTGGTGGCTCCCTGGGAAAGTACCATGGTGAAAACCGGGTCACCAGTGCCATGCGTAGAGACATTGCTCCTCCATCCTTCAGAATTCCATTTCATCCTTTCACTTTGCACACACTTACAATCTCTTCATCCATAATAAACTTACCCATTCCCATCATGGCTTTTTATTGATCTGCCCAAGATTGGTTCGCCATTCATTATAAACCTCCCTTTTCACCCCTTTCTATCCATAATAAATCAGCTCTTATCTGTGGCTAAGGATAATCTTACGTCTAGTGATGGGTGTGGAACTAAGAACATCACATGTTTCGAGGAGTATAGTTTTTTCCAGTTTTCTTCAATCTATCCATGCACAATCCGCAATAAAGAAACACTTTCATCGCCAATGCGCAATAAAGTTCCATCTTCACCACAATAAAGTATAAGTTTCATGGATTCAGTCAGTTTTAGGTGAGACACAACAAGCAACAATGGGCTTCAACAAATCAAATCTTTCCACAGACTTAGACAACATTATGGTTCAGTGCTATCTATCATTTTTGTGAAAGTAAACATTATGACCACAATCAAATAGACTTATACAAGTGACAAGAGACACTAAACTTGAGGACTTCAGTGGATGTTGGTGTTGAGTCTTGGTTTTATTTTGATTTTATCTTTTGGTGACATGTCTTTTAGCTCTCTGACTAGAGATTCTATCTCTAGGATGTCTTTGACTAGAAAGGCAAGGATGGGGTATCGTCACCTATTTTCTTTGTTGTCTATGGATTGTTTCTTAGTAATGCTATGACTTATCCAAGGATATGAGGACACTATGAGTCTAGTGTGAACTAGGGCATTCCTTGTTTGAGAGTGTATTATCTCCATGTAAACGGGTACAATGACTTTCTAGGTCAAACATATGCCTCAATTGTCATAACCTATTTTGCCATAATAAAGCTCAATGATGATAACACACAAGAAGCTCTTTCACTTTCATATCTTCTATCTTCTATCCCCGCTTTCTTGATTGAGCTCCATCGTCCTTCCTGAGTCTGTGTAGCCTGCTAGCACATGACTGAGTATAATGACACACCAAAAACATTTGCATCTCATGTAGTTTGCACCTGCATTACCACATATCAACATTTCATACATACATATAGATATCACAATTGCATCACATCCTGCATACAACACATGTTAGCACATTTTACATTTTCATCATGTAAATAATTATTTGCATTATCATATTCATCTGCATTTCATACATTCACATTTCTATTGGCATAACATATTAAAAACATAAAAGAACAAAAAAAAATATTGCATTTCATCATGTACATATTTGCATCCATATCATAACCATCGCATAGAAACATACATCATGAAACGTCTCATCACATAGAAACATACATCATGAAATATCTCATCACATAGGTACTCATGCATATAGCTGCCGCAAAGATGAATCATCTCATATATATAATCATAAGTGTCATGATACAATGATGTCAAAATCATATGGCTATAATCACTCGAATGTGTCTACATCATCATACAAAATGGTACAAAATTGATACATAGGGAGCCCTCTATGGCTATGATGAACTCCCTCCCTCGGAGTTGCCTGGCCTCGATGGAGTCTGAGCCCTAAAAGGACCTACCCTAGGATCATCTCTCTTGTCCCCTCCATCTAGTGGTGGTGGAGGACACATGACCCCACTGCTCGACATCTGTCTCCTTTGACTCCCTCCAGTAGCCATCACTGTCCGCGATGGTCTGCGGAAGCTCCTCGCCCACTGCTCTAGTGGCACTGCCTCATAGTATATGTCTCACCAATAGCCTATCTCCTCCCCTGCCTGCAGAACATAGGTCTATCCAGCCCCTATGTCCTCTGTCACCTGCCTCCCAGCCCTCAGTGCTGTCTTAGCCTTAGTGTAGTGCTGGATAGCTTGATTTTGCTCCTGCTCAGTATCCCTCAGCTATCTCCTGAGCCTAGTTGTCTCCTTCTCCAGATCCTGGATCTCATCTGCCTATCCTTGGCAGATCTCCCTAAGCTCAAATAGCTCATCCTCCTCCTCGTCGGCCCCCTGTGCCTGTGGCTCCCCCTGTATTGGTGGTTGTGCCTATGCCTATGCCTCTACCTGTACCTACCTCTGTCCCTATCCCTGCACCTGTCTAGGACCTTGTGCTACTGGTACCTGTAATGGCAATCCATCGTGACCCCTCACCACTTTAGCCTATCTCTCCTCTCCACCCTCTGTCCGTGGAGCCACTCTCCTCTCTCCAACTGCACCCCACCTCCTTCATCGGCCTCTACCCCCACCATCTCCATCATCATCCTCATCCCCTCCGCCATCTCCATCTATCAACTCTCCTAGATCTGTCAGGCGTGGAAATGGATGCTCTGCCCAATATGTAGTATACTCTGCATCCATCCTTGCATCCTCAATCTCACATCACATATCCCATGGCATGGGCACCATCTCTACCAACCGCATCACTACCTGATCATATGATAACAGTGGCCCAAAGTGTGCTTGGTCTCGTACTGTCCGCGCATACCTACCGAAACCTCATGGCATTCGATGGATCCTGCCAAACTGCCTGCATACCTTGTCTACTAACTGCCTCTCCAGTACATAGGGCATCTGCCCAATAAGATATCCGCTCCAAAATGTGTATGGTAGATCCACTGCATCATCCTCCCACTGCTCACACTTGCGGTACAGCCTCCATATCACAGTGTCAATCTCATCGATCACTCGACGCCAGTGCTCCAACTTGCCAATTCATGGCTGTGAGGTAATCATATCATATAGATGAGAAAAGCTACGTCCATGACCTTGTCCTCTGAAATGTATCATCCGTGTGACTGGCAAATGCTCATATGCCCAAACCTACAACAATGTAACTCCGCAGCCCAATTCTACAGATCCATGATAAAGAAACTGATGAAGCTCATAATACAAATGTGCTAGCACGCATGGTCCCCAGGCATATCTGGTATGCTGTGTAACCAGTGTCTCCAAGGTGCTCCCCCAGCCCACAACCAACCCTCGTGTCGCCTTGTCTAGACACAGGAACCCATTGATCACTCCTCCTAGCACTGTTGGTAGTGTTAGTCCTGGCGCTGTCATCATGTCCCATGGCACGTGTCCAGCCCTCATCTCTAGTCCCAGATCCCGGAACACTTGTCTCAATGCCTCCCTGTCTCCATCTTGATCGTAGGGTATCAACTCCCCATTGATCGGTATCCACAATATCTTGTATACATCCTTTAAGGTGACTGTCATCTCACCCATCGACAAATGGAACGTGCATGTCTCAGAATGCCACCTCTCAGCCAATGCAGTCAACAACCCCATGTTCGCCCGAAACTAGGCACATACATAATAGATCTCAGACCCATAACCTCAATAGCTACTCTGTCCTTGAATGTCAACTCTTGTTGTAACCTCTAAGTCAATGGGAATCTCTCCCATACTTCTAGCATAGGTAAGTACTCCTATAGTCAAGCAAATCAATCATGTCAGTCATAGTGGCATTCCCTGTTCATCACAAAATGTTGCTCTTTATCCTAGTGCTTATATTTATCATATGGCGCTTTATCCTAGTGACACTCACTATTCATCATAAAGTGTTGCTTCTATCCTAGTGACACTCACTGTTCATCACAAAGTGTTGCTTCTATCCTAGTGACACTCACTGTTCATCACAAAGTGCTGCTATGGATCCTAGTGGTACTCCCTATTCATCACAAAGTACTATGTGTTTTGCACTCCCTGTTCATCACAAAGTGTTGCTCTTTTTAGTACTCCCTGTTCATTACAAAGTACTATGCCTTGGTACTCCCTGTTCATCACAAAGTGCCTCGATCTATCTTATCCTAGGGCTATACTTGAGTGTATCCTCTTGAGTAGTTTCCTAATTGGCAACATATGTTCTATCATAGAATTGTCAATCCTAGCCCTATCTGCTATTCTAGTCTTCCCTAGAGGACTTGCTTGAGTGTATCCTCTTAGCAACTTATCCAATCGACAGCGTATGTTCATCACAAAATTGTCGATTTGCCTTAGAAGACATAAATGCACATTTTTGACACAAACACGCCTTCATAACACAAACGCGCTTACATACTGCACAAACGTGTCTGCTCTACATAGACGCACCTGAAATACATAGACATGCCTATGCTCAGCATAGATGCGCCTGGCACCAGCACAAACGCGCCTCGACATTTTTTGACCTTGTTTGACATATTCTAAAAGCACATTTATTGCACTACCTAAGATGCATTAATGACAACATTTAATGTGACAAAGTACAAGGAGGCTTTGTGGTACTTACCGGCTCACTTGCATCTGCTGGCCTCTAAAATCAGTGAACGCAATCGAATCTGTGCACCAATGCCATCGCTGTTGACTGTTGATGCTCCATTCTCTCTCTGCACTTTGATCTCTTGGATGTGTGGATGACAATGAAGATGTATTCCCCTCGTGGTCTATTTTATAGACTGCCCTAGCCCTAGCTCTAGCCCTCATCTCCCGAGTCAGTCTTCTTTATCTCGTGACTCTGTCACTCTATCCAGTTAGCCCATTCTAGCCTTTCTTTCTTATTGAGAGATTGTCTGTGATCTTTCTAGACATTTTCATCCAATCTCTCGAGGGGGCATATCATTCCCATCTTGGGGCAACTTTGTATCAATTCATCTTATCTTCTTTGAAACAATGTGACAAGTTGCATTGTCTCAAAGAGGGGCAAAATGTAGACACCTAAAATTGTCATGTCTAATTTAATAAATATTTTTATTTATTTAATTACTTTAGCCTAATTATTCTATTAATTAAATAAATCTTTATTTATTAAATTAATTCATTTATCCTCTTCTAGCCTTATTTCTTATTTAAATAAATACCTTTATTTATTTAAATTATCCTTTTCCTAAATTAAATAAATATCTTATTTATTTAATTTATCCCACTTCTTCTATTAATTAATTAAATCTTTATTTATTTAATTAATTCATTAACCTTTTCTACCTATGATACATGTCATTCATCGCTTACTTCATACACTACCTACCCTCTTATTATTTTCTTATTTTCTTTACCTACCCTCTAATCATAGCTGACCATTTATCTTTTACACCTCTCAATCTTATCCCTCCATTTCATATAGTGTCTTCTATATAAGGAGATGTTTTCTTCATTATCAACCCTAACTAACTCAATTACGCACTCGACTACACTACGCCTTTTACATGCGATCCTACTTGCAACCACATTTCCATTCTTTGTTGAGCTCTTGTGCGGACACAAAATCTGAGAGCAAACATATCAAGCAAGATCAATGTAGATAGGAAGAATGGAGATCCAAACCCTATTGGACATGTGATGGTATAATCTTTGTGATTTCATTTGATTTGCATTTTCTTAGGTAATCTTCATATGTTTTGGTGGATCTTTGTTGTTGTTAGGCTATGGTTTTGTGGTTGAATTCATTTAATCTTTCATTATTATTGTTGTATCCATTTTAACTGTATACAAGCCTCATAAGAATACATTTACTATTGCAGAAAATGATACGTATAATTAGGTCGACCCTAAAAATTAAATGAATCTTTCTCGGAAATAACAACCAAGTGATGCAGTTCAATAGGAAGGTCAGCCACATGCCAAAGAACATCGAAGAAGACCCAAGATAGATCCACACACCAAAAATCACATCGATAATGAAATAAAACCAATTAGTAAGCACAAGAATTGTCCTAGAACCCAGAAACAGTCAATTGGAAGTGATAGTTGACTAGAAAAGAATCCAAATAAACTAAAAAATATGGAATCAAGCACATAAAACCACCATGAAACCTAAAATAATGTCAGCCACAAAGAACATGCAACTATCAGTACCAACAAGTAAGAGCACAAAAAAGTGCACAAAGAACTAAACAAGAACAAAACTAAAAGGAAATATTTTTGGATGATGCAAGATTACTGATTGACCTAGAATTCTCCTGCATCAGACAACCCAGGTAGAAAAATATGTTCCATGAGAGGAAACTCATGAACATCTAAAAGGATTCAGAATAAAGAGCCCATGCTCATTTTTTATCTTGACATCTTCCTTATCTCCCAACCTCTGCTCTAACTCCTCCGGTGCCTCAACCGACTTCTTTAACATCTGACTCTCTTTGTTTCTCTTCCTTTGCTTCATATTTGCACATTGTCTCTATTTACTTCTTTCTTCTGCAACTCTGGCTTAGTTCTGCCACAAGACTTCATTCGGTTTGTCACCATAAGCTCTTTGTCATCCAGTTTTGTCTGTCCATCAGACTCAACTATCAGATCCTTCTACAAACTCATGTCACCCTCTGATATAACCTTTGCAACTGGTTCTATCAGATCTTTCTTCAAATCCTTTGATATAGCTTTTGTAGTCAATTCTATTAAACCTTCTGGTACAACCTCTGCCGCTAGTTTCTTATTAGTGCAACTTTTCTCAAGACTCAGATTCTTCACCTCCTTCTCTTTCTCCATCAAAGAAATCAATGTGAACTTGTTCCCATCCTTCTCAATAGTAACTAGGTTTCTTCTACAGTCATAAATAGCTCCTCTATCATACTGCCAAGGTTTTCCCAACAAGACATGACAAGCACTCATAGCTACAACATCACACAAAACTTGATCTCTAAAAGGTCCAATATTGAAATTCACCAAACACAACTCTTTTATCTCTATCTTCTGATCATCTTGTAACCAACTTACCTCATAAGGACAAGGATGCTTAAGCCTCTTCAATCTAGGCTTCATAACCATTTCCTCGGATACCAAATAATCAATACTTCCAACATCTACAATAACCTTGCAACACTTACCACCTGATTTACATACAGTCTGAAAGAAGACTCATTCTCTAAGTAGACCTGGTATCCTTTCTTCTAAACACAAGGGATTCTCCTTGCTCCAATGCATAGTCAGATTTGGTACCATCACCTTCTAATTCCTTATTTGCCATACAAAATCTTTCCCTTCCCTTACATTCATAGAATCTATGTCTGGTTTCTCCATACTTGAAACATTTTCCAATAAATTCTCTACGGGTAATGCTTCTAACTTTCCTTGGTGTCTTCTGCTCTGGTTCTTTACTCCACTTAGGTTTTGATTCATCTTCCTCAACCGGTTTCTTCATCTTGTCACCCATTTATCCTTTGAATTCCTCTATTCAATTGCTTCTCCTCATCTTCTCCTTAGCTTTCAAAGCATACTGGTAAGCTTCTTCTACTCTGGAAACCTTCAACATACTCATCAAATCTTGAATGTTAAAAGCAATTCTATTGATGTAAATTGCCACGTTTTCTCTATATTCACAATCCCAAACCAAAATATGAACAAACACAACAAAATGAAGAAATTGCACTCCAAACTAGGTGCTCTTGCACCATACTTCCCCAATGAAAATAAGTCAAGTGGCTCCTTGAGGAAACAAAGAAAGTGGAACTCCATGCTTAGAGAAGTCTGCCTCAGGTACCCAAGTAGCCTCTAATGTTGGAAAGTGCTTCCACTTGATCAGGTGCTCCGTATAGGTGGCATCCCTTGTTCTCTTCAAAACTCGAGAATCTAACACCTTCTCGGCCTAGAGAATGGGTGCATTTGGTAAGGGCAGGTCTGAAAGTGCTTGAGAAACCTCTGAGACTCTGATATTTTCTACTGGAAGTGTGCCCTTATTTTTCAACAAATTTGCCACATTGAAAATGCATGATAAAGCCATATCACCGAGTAAGTCTATCTTGTATGCATTATTGCCATATTTGGCTGAAATTTTGCAAGGACCTATCCTCCTCATCTTAAGCTTGCTAGGGACACCTTTCTAAAGTCTTGACTTGTTCAAATGCACCATCACCATGTCAGCACCAACAAATTGGATATCGTTTCTTTTCTCATCCACTTTGTCCTTGATCCTTTGAGTAGTGTCCAATAGGGCTGTCCTAACCTGCTCATGAATATTGTGCATAGATTGAGCCATGTTTAAAGCATGTCCACTCTATTATCCCATCATTCTCACATCTCTGAGGTCCAAAAATCCTCTAGGATGAATGTCATACACCACCTCAAAAGGGCTTTTATCGGTGGACCTATTCACACTATCATTGTAGGAAAACTCAGCTTGATGGATGATCTGATCCCAAGCTTGACCATACTATTTTGTTAGGAATCTAAGTAGATTTCTAGGTGTTTTACTGACAACCTTAGCTTGGACATCCATTTGGAGATGATAGGCTGAATTGAAAGAAAAATTAGTACCTAATCTTTGCCACAAAGTCTTCCAAAAATGACCAATAAACTTTGCATTCCTATCAAACACAATGCTGATAGGTAAACCATGAATCATAATAACCTCTTTGAAAAACAAGTGGGCAATGTGGCTAGCATCATGAGTGACCTTACATGGAATAAAATGAGCCATCTTACTAAACCTATCTACCACAACATAGATGCTATCAAAACCTAATTTGGTTTTAGGGAAACCAACCACAAAGTCCATACTTACACACTCCCATGGTTGGTTGGGGATAGGTAAAGGCTGATAAAGACCAGGATTGGAAGATGTACCCTTAGCTCTTTGGAAAACTACACATTTCTCCACATACCTTCTAATATCTCCTTGTATTTTAGGCCAATATTAGAACCTTTCAACAAGTTCCAAAGTCTTGTTCAAACCAAAATGTCCACTCAAGCATCCATTATGCTTCTCTTCAATCAAGTTTTCTCTCATGGCCCTTTAGGCACACATAGCTATTCTCCTTTGAACAAAAGGCCATCTTGCAAAGTGTAATCTGCATATTCACTGTGAAAATGGTTTCCAAACCCTTGGCAAACCTCGTAGGTAGCAGAAAAGTCTTCATCTTCTTCATACAAATTCTTGAAACTATCCACTCCAATGCTCTTGAGTTGCACTTCTTGCACTATTAGCAACTTCCTACTCAATGCATTAGCTACCTTATTATATTTTCCTTTCTTGTTTTTAATGGTAAAGGTATATGACTACAAATACTGTACCCATTTAATATGCCTATGGTTTAACTTTTCTTGAGAATTAAGAAAGCTAAGAGCTTGATTATCAATGTAAACCACAAATTCCTTAGGCAAAAAATAATGCCTCCATTTCCTAAGAGATTCGACAAATGCATACAATTGTGAATCATAGGAGGAATACCTTTTATTTGCATCATTGAGCTTCTCACTGAAGAAGACAACCAGTCTATTGTGTTGACTCAAAATTATTTAGGGTTTACTCTCATGTGTAGGGTAGCTGTAGTTTCTTATCATTTAGGATCTTGCATACACACAAGGTTCTAGAACACACATTTTCAGTACATTATTGACTATTTGGGGAGGTAAAAATCACCAACATAGGGGTTTGACTAAGGAAAAACCCTATATAGCCACCCAAACCTTGCCTTTTCAGTAGCAGGTGTAGGAACAGGTACCCAAAGGCAGTTTTGGATCATGAAAAAGCATCAACACCACCCAGAAGTCTCAAAAGTGCAGAAAATTATCAACGATAGGGGTGTGGCACCTTGGTCCTACCTAGGATAGTGGCGTGGCACCATGGTCCCTCCACTTTCAGATGAATTTTGATAGGTTGGAGCCCTAGGACCTTTAGATTTTAGCCTTTCAGTTGTAGCTTTCTGTCAGATTCTCAGGGACATTGGCATGGCACCCCGGTTCTAGTCAATTTGGCTTAGTTTGCAGCATCCGGTACACATCCAAAATCCTCCCCCTTTCATGCTTTTAGTATCTCAGTTTCAGATCTACAAGGTTTTGCAATTTCAAGTTCATTTATTCTTCATTTCCTAGTCTAGTCGATAAATCAAACCCTAATTTTTCTCATCATTTGCAACAAGAGGAATAGAAACCCTAAGAGGTAATCCTTGGCTCTCTCTTTCTCATGAGAATTATCCAAAGTGATCTATCTCCGTAGGCTCTTTCATACTCTCAATGTGCTGGAAAAAGTGGGATTAGGACATAGTCACCCGATCTCACTTTTCCCCTCCACAATTAGGTACTTGTGATGAAGTAATTTTTGAAGATCAAAAGTACCTATGTCAAATATGTAAGGGTTGAATCTATCAATCCACTATTGAATGTGCAACCATGGATATTATTCTTGCATTAAAGAAGTGACCTAAAGAAAATCACCATCAGTTTACTAGTGAGATAGTAAAAAACAGATCTCATTTTATATTGTTTCTAGACAAAGACCTAATGCTTTGATGCTTGTGAAAGTTTTGGATGGAAATGGAAATATTGTATCATTCTTTCCAATAAAATAATAATTATTTAAAATCTGGTTATAATCATTTTCAGCCACATAAATGTAGTTGTGCTAAAGGGAAAATAAGTATTTGGCTTGTATAAAAAATAATTTTTAAAAATGGTGCATTGCTTCAAACGTATATCTACAAATTATGAATTATTTAATAATTAGGTCAAAAAATGTTGATTAATCTATAGAATCATCATAAAAAATGACAAACTTGAAAAAGTCCCATCTTTTTTAAAAGTGAATTTTACAAAAACTAACATTTTACAGTAGAAAAACACAAATTTGTTTGGATGTTCTCATTTATCTTTTGACATTCTAAATTGCATTTCATTGGCACCCTCTTCCTTTTCCTCATTGGTATTGCTGAAAATTTATTTCACTGAGCATTATCGTTAGTCACCTACCTATTAGTAACCCCTCATTGCATATTTATTTCAAATGATCATCCCTCTTTCCCCTTGATAAGCAATAACAAGAATTTATGGTGGTTGGTAAGTTTGAGTTTTGAATTTGAGTGAGAAATTTTGTAAAGAATAAAATGAAGGAATGTTATTCCGACAAAGGTTGAGTTTATATACAACAATAATTTTGCTAATCTCTAGGAAAAAAAAAGAATCTTTGTGTAGGAGCAATAATGTTGAGTGAAGGGAGTTCAGTGTAGTAGCGGGAAGATCCAAACATAAGAAGAAGTTAGTGTATAGCTCTAGACGTGTAGAGGAATGGGGCTATATCACTACTGATAAATTATTTATAATAAATATTGTAATCCAAGTTCAAAATTAGTTTATTAATGTTTTGTATGATTAATAGAAAATAGAAAATTGTCTCCAGCTCTATTTTTGGTTCCTATAGTTTGTGCATTTCTAGTTGATAAGCAAATAGAGTAGTAGCTTTATGCATTGGTTTTGTGTTGTATTTAATTTTTAAATGTTATATTTGGCATCTAAGCCAAGTGACCTAAGTCTTAAGTGAGTTGGGGATTTGTTTCTTTGGGTTTTAAAGGTTTGTTCAATTGGAGACATGGTTGGTGAAGATAGTGAGAGCTAGTAGTAGCCACCATCATTTAATGAAAAAAATGATGTCTAAGAAAAGAAAATAAAGATGATTATGGTTGCAAATGATTTGTGTGAGCTAGTGGTTAGTGGGTTCTCAGATGTGACTAACCCAACTCAATTTGTAAACCTCACTAACAACCAAAAGACCTAGCTAAAGGAGACAAGAAGAAAAGATTAAAAATCCCTCAAATTTGATCGTGATAGGATTGACAAAGTTAATATTTCTAAAAATTGAAGTAGATAACTATTCAATGTAGGCATGAGAAATCCTCTAAACAAGTTACAAGGGGATTGATAAGGGTATGTTGGTGAAGCTTCAAATGCTTTGAAGAGATTTTGAGACTCTCCAAATTATGGACAATGACTCCATTTAAAATTTTCACACAAGATTCTTTGGTTTGATAAACTAGTTGAGGACAAATGGTGAAACCATGAAATCGTAGAGAACTATGGAGACAATTATTAGAAGTTTTTCCTTTAAGTTTGATGCAATAGTGATTTCCATTGAAGAAGGAAAAGAACTCTCAACATTGATGGTGGATAAGTTGATGGGTTCACTTCAAACCCATGAAAAAGGACTAAATACGTTAGTAGCTTCTTCCCAAGAATAAGTTTCAAATTCTAGGCCAATGCAAGTAGAAAGAAGAGAGATAGAAATAGCTCTGGATGAAGCTGGAGAGGTAGAGGTAGAGGCAACTCTATTTGAAGAAGTTCTCCAATAGTAGCTCGAGTTAGAGGTACGATAAAAGAAATTTAGAATGTTATTATAGTCCTAAATTTGGTCATTATGCAAGTGAATGGTAGAAAAAGTAGCATGATCAATCAAAGTAAAGTCCAAATGTTCTTGATGAAATGAGAGTTGAAGTTGACGAGTCTAAGGCCTTCATCATGTGTAACATTGGCGATGGGGCAATGCTAAAGTTTGGTACTTGGATAGTGTATGTAGCAACAACATGCATGGTAATTAAAGTTTATTGAGAATGGCAAATGCATCATATTTGACAAGAATGAGAGCAATAATATTGTGGCAATACTACAAATGATAAAGAAACAAATGTTTCCTTTCACAATACAAACATGTTTTTCATCTCAGTCCATAGTTGCACCTCCTAGGCATGGAAAATGTACATTAGTACAACAACAATCAGTCTTCAATCATACCATAAAATATCCCTTCATACTTTCACATATAAGGTATGTAAATCAAGGCTATATTGGTTTGTCTTTTGTCCAAGAAGGGTATGGTTAGAAGTTTCCCAACCATTGGAGATCCTAGTGGTAGATGTGAAGCTTGCATTTTTGGCAAGCAACATATGCATCCCTTTCAACCAAGCAACTCTAGAAGGGAAAGGGCACCATTGGAGTTGGTGCATGTTGATTTGTGTGGCCTTATGCAAACCATTTCTATGGTGAAGAGTCAATATTTTATGACCTTCATAGATAATTACAACCATAAGACACACGTGAGTCTATTTTTTTACAACATAAAAGTGAAGCATTTGAGAAGTTTAAGGTGTTTAAGGCCAAGGTTGAGAAGGAAAATAAACACTTCATCAAGGTCTTAAGGTCAAATAGAGGAGGAGAGTATATCTCTAAGAAATTTGTAAATTTTTGCAAGCATCATGACATCAAGGAGGAGTTAACAACTAAATATACTTAGAAGCAAAGTGGAGTGGCTTATAGGAAGAATTGAGCTAATAGAGAGATGTCAAGAAATATGTTTAAAGCCAAGAGACTCTCAAATAAGTATTGGGGTGAGACTATTAAAACAACAGCTTATTTGATAAATAGAAGTCCCACAAAGGTTGTTCATGAGGATATTCCACTAGAGGCATAAACAAAATGCAAGTGGATGGTAGAGCACTTGAGAGTATATGTCTGGGTGGCATATGCATTTGTGTTAAGAGAGAAGACACATAGATTAGATGACAAGGGTAAGAAGTCTATCTTCATGGGCTATAGTGAAGAGTCTAAAGCATATAGGTTGTATAACTGAGTCACTAAGGAAAGAGTGATCTGTAGAGATGTTGAGTTCATAGAAAACGAGTCATGAGATTTCTTGGTGGACACCTCTTTGGGTATCTCAGTTAGAGTGCCTATTGATGATGAAGAAGGGCATGAAGAAGAAAAATATTATGTTACAACAAATATAGATCCAAACAATCAACTCCAAAGAGCTCTAGATTCACATAGGATGCCAGACAGCTCGGGACATAGACATGTACTTGAACAAAGTCAATTTTGTATGCAACAACAAGTTTGTTGAGCTCTGGGCCGAACAGAGGAATGTTTGTGCAAGCGTAGAGTGAAGGGAGTGCAATGCAGTAGCAGGCAGCTCCAGACATAAGAAGAAGCTATTGTATGGCTCTAGATGAGCAAAGGAACATGGACTTCTGAGCAGCTCTAGGTCAACTAAGATTGGGTGCAGTCATAGATCACAACAAATAAATTATTTGGATTACAATATTTTTTTGTGATTCATAGAAAATAAAAAATTGTCTTCAGGTTTGTTTGTGGTTTGTAGTATGTGCATGGTCAATTGATTGGCAAACAAAGCAGCAGCTTTGTGCATTGGTATGTTTTTTATTTATATTTTAAATCTAACAAGTGTTTGTTTTATCTTAGGCAATCTAATGGCCATGATCCTTAATATATTGTAATTTTAGAGTATTTTGGTCAGTGACTCACATTTTGGGATATTTTTACCCACAATGAAATTTCTTCCTGTCTTTAACTACAGTTTGTTTTACCTCTCTTTAATTTGTATTATTGCTTTAAACTAGTTTTGTGCTGATAAGTTAGTTATTATTACTCTAGAAATCTATTCTATTTTGAATTAATTTCATAAAATATTATTTAGATTACTTGTGGCCATTCTGTCTTGCGCATTTAGATGTATATGAAAAGGAATAATTATACATTCCACAACCTTTCCCAAACAGAAAGTACCCTCAGTGGTCCAGATTCAATGTATCTTTTCTTTACTGTTTGACCGATGTGCAATATCTGGATTCTCTACAGAAATATGTTCCAAGTTCAATGCATCTAATCTTCTGATCTGTGTAGCCTTCCTCTTATTTAGATGCATACTACGATGGAAACTGATCATGTGTGTTCTAATCCGTCTGAGTTCCTCCAGATGCTTCAAGAGAAATGGGTAATCTTTTATCCCATGAAATATAAGTTATTTTACTGAAGATATTCGGGGAACTCTGAAGTCACCGAATGCTTGCTCATTATGAGTGAGATTTATTGTATTCCTTCTTTTTTGAAGGTTAAAAGCTTTCAGTCTTTACCATTCTTAGAAACAGTTATCTATGTTTTTATTATTATCTGTGATTAAGATGTAAAACAGTCTAGTAGTTTCTGTGTTGGTATTCCAAACTGCATTGGAACAGTTCATATTAACTAGCCAAATGTAATATGTGAATTACGTTATAATAGCTGTGTTGTTTCCTTTATATGCGAATTTCATTTGTGAGCAATATGGTTTTCAAATGATGTTAATAATTAAATTTAGAGATAGCGGCAGAAGGAATCTCATATGTCAGCAATATACTAAATTGGCAAACTGTAGAGCATGCCCATGATTGTTACCCTTTCAATACTTCATAAACAAAGTTATTCAAAATTTAAATAGATTTTCATAGAGAATTTATCAGTTGATTATTAATACATTTATGAGAATAAATAGATCACGGAATAAATCACAAAAGTTTATTACATAAATAGAATAAGCTAGGTAAAAGAGCCGGGGGTTTTAGTTGTGAAATTTGATTCTTAGTTAAAGTTTAACGTTAGATTTGAGATAAGTGAATTGAAAAAAAATAGCAATTAAATCATTTAAAATTGTCTATAAACTTAGGTCATTTTTTATGTTTAAGGAAGTGACTTTTACATTTATAGATTTGTCTTCTACTTTTGAGAAATGAACTTCGACTATATATTTGACCCTATTGTGTTTAGACATTTAGCATTTTTAAATAAAGATTCATCTTGTTGTTTGGACCTAATGATAAAAAGTAGTGGTGTTCACAATCAAAACTCAAAGATCCATTTTTAAATAGAGTGTGTGATGTGACGTTTCTAATTTATGTCCCGAGGGACTAACTGGTTTTGGAATTCCTAGGAAACCTATTGAGCCACACTTGGAGGAAATCAATGTGTTCATGCAAGGGACACCTTTTTTCAATTATGAAAATGATGCTTTTGAACCAAAGGATATTTGGAAGACAATATCCAAAAATTTCTATAGTGTGGAACCAAAGTTGGTGGATTCGAAGTAGTTTTCGGCTTGCAGGAGACCAAGAGGTTATGTACACAATCTCCCAATAGAAGGGTGATTTCAAGCATTACCTCTCCCCCCCATGACTATTCAGGAAGCACTTTCTCAGACAAAGTACTATTGGCCTCCATGGGATCAATTAAAAAAATTGAATTACTAGACTGTAGATGATGTGGTGGTGTTCTTCGTCAAGAACTCTGCACTATAATTGAAAATTCATGAGGGAAATACATTCTTGAAAAATTTGAAGAATGGAAGTTGGTTTGGGTGGGGCCAGGTTAGGTGGCTCCTCCTCCGAGATAAAAATAATATTAGGATTTGAAAAAGATCACACTCATGGAACTTTGCGGGAGATTGATCAATTGCACTGCTTGGGTAATGCATTCCAAATAGATACAGATACATACCATTTATCTGGCTTGATTAAAGCCTTTTATCCTGATGGCATTAAATTAAAGTACTTTCTCTTCTATCTAGTATTGGTGGAGCAGAGGTTGCATTGCATCGACCTAGGATACATATTTCTGTAGATACAACACAAGTTAAATGTATCCCAGGTCGATGCAAAGCAACCTCTTCTCTAGAGATCAGTGGAAAATAGAGAAAGAATTTTAATTTAATGCCATATGGATAAAAGGCTTTAATCAAGATAGATAAATGGTATGCAACCATATCTATTTGGAATGCATTACCCAAACAATGCAATCAACCAGTCGCACACAAAATTCCACAAGTGTGATCTTTTTCAAATCTTAATATGATTTATGTCTCGTCAACCTCTAAAGGAGCCACCTGACCTGGCCCCACCCAAACCAAGATCCATTCTTCCCACTTTTCAAGAATTTATTTGTATTCACTCTCTTGCAGTTTCCCTTGTGAATTTTCAATTATAGTGCAAAGCTCTTCATGAAGGACACCACTACATTGTCTAGAGTCTATGCTTCAATTTTTTCTTTTGTCCCATGGAGGCAAATAGTCCTTTCTCAGAGGAAGTGCTTCTTGAATAGTCATGGGGGGGAGAGGTAATTCCTTAAATTGCCCTTCTATTGGTGATTGTGTACATAACCTCTTGGTCTTCTAGAAGCTGAAAAGCACTTCGAGTCCGCCAACTCTTGTTCCACACTATAAAAAATTTTGGATATTGCCTTTCAAATATCCTTCGGTGCAAAATAATCATTCTCATAATAGAAAAAGGTGCTCCTTGCATGAACACATTGATTTCCTCCAAGTGTTGCCCAATAGGTTTCCCAGGAACTCCAAAACTAGTTAGTCCCTCCGGAGATAAATTAGAGACGTCACATCACATACTCTAGACATTGTTTGTTTGTATTGCATACTCTCTATGTATTTATCACCCTTTAACATTTTCCTTTGCTTTTCTCCAATTGCTCTCTTCTAGGAAGCTGATGAGCTTGTTTCCATGTCATTCAAGATAATGCTTTTTTGCTTTCTTTTACGAAATTTACTTGCGCACGAGTCTTTAGCTTGTATATTTTGCTTCCACACAAATATAAATTATAATTCACACTCAGATGATAATTAAATAAAATAAGCATTTGTAAAGAAAATATTTAGTCATTGGATGTTACATATTATTTGATGGAAAGATCCTAGACAATTCTTGGAGAAAGGAAACATCATTGATAATCTTTTTTTGCAAATAACACTGAATGAAATAAATAAAAAATGTTTTATGCAATTTTTAAAAGTAGAAATCGTTCAATGATTACATGCAATGACGACAAAGTCATCTAACCCACATCATCTGACACCGTCAAAATTTCGACAACAGCTAAAGAAACATTCAACAAGGATGTTGTATATCCGACGTCACTTCCATGTCAGATAGTCGTGGTCGAGGAGAAAACATATCATCCATTAGAATTCCAACTGTAAACTGTCATAATATTTGGTCAGGGGAGTAAATATAGCCGCCATCAAAAGAGTTCATAACGTTGTCAGACGTCCAACACAAATGGCATCGTCGGGAAGACCGACAGTGAATTTTTGACTGTTAAATTGGTCGGAAGTCCAACGTGGTGTCGTCAGACTTCCGACATTTAGCCATTGGAAATTAGGCCCAAATGTACTAGTGTGTCCTACAGGAAAAACAAGGGACTTTGCCTAAAGATGCAGATAGTGGGTTACAAAAGAATAGTACTTTGATGAACCTGGTGATGGAAGCGACTAGAAGCTAGGAGAGCTGCTGGAAGTGGGTGGAGAAGGAAATTGGTACCCTCAAATAGGGGATTAAGGAAATAATAGATATCTTCATTTCTATGCCTGAGCCTAACAAATCTGAGAAGCTCATGATCATGACCCAGAAGCTCTCGAAAGATGTCGAGGTTATGAAATGCAACCATGAACAAAGAATTGAAAAGGTTGAACAGTCTATGGCGGAAATAAAGAAAAACCTCAATAACTTGGTCGACATAAGAAAGGAGACCATGAATAATAGTATGGAGGGGCTCGAAAAGATCAATGTCATGGTTGTGGAGTACAGATCCATTCATAGTGAACCTAAGAAAGATATTGGAGGTGAAGACATTGCTGTTGGCGGCAACAAAACTCATGAATTCATGTTATTACATCCTTTAATTCTAATATATTTTATTCTATCATATTATTCTTTTAAGTTATTTGATATTTCCTTTAGTTTCTTTTGATCTTGGGTGACCACCCCCATAGAAAAATAGTTGCCTTTTTACAACTAGTTATTCTTTTCTACTTTTTCGCTTAAGTTCACTTAGAAGTGCTTGCTTCCAATTTAGCTCCTAATTCTTGCACTTTAGTTCTCCTAAATTTCTTTTACGGAATCTTTGTGCTTTCTTTATAAGCACCTCATTGTACAACTGTAATAAATTCTATATTCTTTACTTTTGCGTAATATAGCATTATTTTGTACAACTCTATCTTATGGAATGTGTTTTTGTTTGTTGTTTGATCTTATAGGCTTGTGTTGAAGACTTTTGTGTTGTAAAATTTAACATGTTATTGGAACTCAATCTTTAACTTCAACATGGTATCAAATCATAGATTCAACAAACCCCTTCTCAAGCTTTGAGGGTTTATTTTCTCAAAAGCATTGCATGGTCACTTAATTTGTCTACTTGGATGGATTTGGAAGTGGGTATTTTTTATCATCTTTGGGAGGAAAATGACCCAAAAAAAACTTTCCATTTCCAAAAGGTTTCTATTTTTGGTAAATTTCTACTTTCATCAACTTTATGTTTTTGTCAAGCTTCTATTTTAAACAAATTTTGATTTTCCCAAAAATTTATTATTTTGTAAATTTTACGATTTTTTAAAAGTTTCTATTTTTAGAAAGTTTATATATTTGGAAACCCTTTCGAGCCTCCAAGCCCATTTTTGACATCCAATTGGTTTTCTAGCCATGACTTGCTCATACGATATTTTTTATTTGACTTCCACATATCGTTAAAAAGTTGGTTCAAAGGGTTATACAAATTTGTAGGTGGTTTGATCTTAATTTTATCCTATCAACTACAATAAGCCATTAAATTTATCTCTCTTTTTTGTGCTTTCGGGTCTATAACTTGCACTTTCAGATTCTATTTTTTAAACACTAGATATCATTAGAAGGGTTCTAGTGCTCTATCCAAATTTTCTATTATTTTTTATAGATTTTAACCCAAGTAGTTTTTGTTCAATCTTTTTTGTTTTCACTTTAAGACCGATTACTTTGTCATTTGGTCTCCTAGAAACTTTATGTTTGTAGGATGACTTATCTTGGGCTGTTATAAATGTATTTATAGTATTGCACCCTATTTGGGAATTTTGAGCATCTTTTGCATGCACTTATTTATTTGTAGATGCACCAAGATAAAGTGCAACTCTTGTGTATGGATTTTGGGGATTTTACACATTTTGTTGTGCCTTATTTTCTACATGCACTGTATCATAAAGTTCCATGTGGGGTTGTGTATTGCATTTTTTTTACCACCACACCTTTTTCTGATGAGTGTCCCTCCACAACGACATCAAATCCTAGTGATTATTGTCCCATGTGTGTGTGCATTGGTTGCATACTATTTTTTAGCTGCATGCACTTTCTTGTGCACATTTAGATGTTTAGTGTCCTTCATGCACATCATGGTGACAAACAATTTTAATGGACCTATCATGCCTCTCCATTGTTAGAATTATAGGGGTTTTATACTATTAGACCTAATTCTTCCTTGGTTTCTCTTTGGAGTGATATGCATTTAGTATTTGTTCCTATGTACTAGCCAAATGTAGTAGTTATATTTTAGTGAGATAGAGATTTTACAATATAAAAACTCTTGCATTTCAATTTTGTGGAGGTGACCTTCTATCTTTTGTTTATCAAAGTTCTTAAAACTATTGGTACTTTTATCTTTGACTAGTAGTTTTATCTTCCATGGTTTATTAGTGTCATTGGAGTTACTCAAGAAAATTTGAGTGGCATCTATATCTTCAACTGAAAAAAGTTTTCTTCTTTTTTTTTTCTCCATCTGACCATTAAAGTAGTGTCATTGGGGGAACTCATTGAGATTATTGTCTTCTTAATCCTGACCATGAAATCTTGGTTTTAGAGGAGGATATTCATTCAACACTTTAACATTAATAATTTAACAATTCTCTACAACTTATTTCTGCATCAAGGATGTTCTTATTTTTTTGAGAGATTTTTGTGGAGGCTTCTTAGTCCTTCATTCTCTTTTTATCTCTTTTGGAGAGGAGTTTTTTCCTATATGGTTTTTCTCCTTTTCTTTATTTGTGAGAGATTGCATTGCATTAGTTTGTACATAGGTACCTAATCAGGACTTCTTGCTAGAATTATTTTATGCATTCATGCATTTAGAGATTTATAACACCCTAAGTTTCACTTAAGAGGGTTTGTTAGAGCACATTTAGCTATTAGTTTCCTTTTTACAACTAGTTATGATTATTTACTTTTTTCTTAAGTACACGTACGAGTTCTTTCTTCTAATTTAGCTTTTGTGCATCTAGTTAAGTTAGAGTTGATCTTTATTTATCTTCTCATGCTTGCACTTTAGTTCTCCTAAATTTATCTAAGGGTATCTTTGTGCTTTTTTTATAAGCACCTCATTGTACAATTGTAATTAGTTTTCTATTCTTTTCTTCTAAGTAATACAACATTCTTTTGTGTAGCTCTCTCTTATGGAAGATGTTAGTTGTCATTTGATCTCAAACTTGTGTTGGAAACTTTTGCATTAAAAAATTTAACATGGTATCACATCTCAATCTTTAATTCAACATATTACACTAAATAACTCCCCTTAATTGTTGCAACCATACCATCTATCAACATAGAAAATATTTTATTATTATCAATAGATTTGTTAGCTATCCAGGCTCTCTCAGTAAGAACAAGTCACTCAAAAATAATATTTTCTATTAATTTTGTGTCTCTTAAACTTGTTTTCAAAAGTACAATCCATCTTTCTCTGTGACTATAAGTAGAACTATATTAACACACTAAAATGACTATAACTAAACAACCAGTGTATTTACAAGTGGAAAGGAACAACTATGAATTTTTCCAAGCCTCCAAATCTATTAAAATCATATTTTTTTATTCTCTTGAAGGCATACTCAAAATACTTTATATTTGTATGACTATCATTGATACAAATGTTAAAGAGGAAATATGTGCTCACTTATGTTTCCTCAAAGAACAATTATTTATACATACAACCTAAAACAATATAGGGAGAACATTCCACAAGATCAATCATAAATCCGGGAGAATAAAGGTATTATAAAAATATATGATCATGTAATAATAGAGAAAAGTGAAGCTTGACATATCAATTAAGAAACCATTAGAATGTCATGCCATTCATGACCTTTCTTTTTTAATCATCTTTTATTTTATATCAATAAGTATAACATCAACATGTAGTTTTCTACGCACGATTTATCAAAATTGATATGTAGATCTTTACTAGCATTATTAGAATCTTAATTAATTTGATTCAATAAGATTAGAATAAACTATAAAAATCCATTTGTTTGTAAGGACTTGAAATTTATGATTTATATAATGATCAAATATGAAATGATAAGAAAAAAATACTTAATATTGTCTACTAAAACCTTAAACATATTCATAGTCTTATGAAGAGGAAAAGTAGCAATTCTATGTTCTAATAGTTTTCCAAGAGACATTAGAATAAATATGATCTATACAGGTACATAATAGTGTAAAATGATGTATAAGAAGTAGTAAATGGAGTAAATAAATATTTAAAAAAAAATTCAATCAATGTGTCAACATCATGTATATATGAGCATAACATGAAGATATGAATGATCTAATGTATAATTTAATAAATTTTAATTACCAATAAAAAAAATTTACAAATAGATCTTGAAATGATGTGTATTACAAATAAAGTCATGTTTAAATAAAGAGTCATCAATGTCATCATGATAACCAAAATATTATTACTATGATCATTAAATAATTATTAGTAAACTGAGTAAAAATGTAGGAAAAGAGTAGTCATCCAAAATGATTTAGAGAATTTATGTAATAGAAAGACATGAACATTAAAAGTAAGATTATTGGAAATAAGTAGAGAAAAATCTAAACAACAATGTTATAGTCACTGTAGGGCTCTAGAAGCACATTGAAGTAGTATATGAGAGTGTGTGGTATCTTATAAATAATTCATTTTTAATATAGCATCATTAAAACATCTCTTGGATTCGGATCCTTTAGCCACTTGAGAGGGAAACCATTATAATCCTAATTTAACATTTTATTCCAATATATATTAATCATCATGGTAATGCCCCTTGTGTTGTTTTCTAATTTCATTCATCTTCCTCTTTTTCTCAAAATCATTCCATTTTTGTGTGCACCATCATGGATGTAATCTCTCCACTCAAGGGAACTGGGAGAATTATTCACAATATTATCCAATATCTATGAGAGAGGATTGTGGTTAGTGACATTGGTCATATCCTACACTTTGGCACTCCACCTCTTCACCACCCGTGGGAGGAAATTTTGGAAGACAAGTGAGAGGTTCCACTAGCTATTACGATTCTAAAAAACCTATTGGTTATCTCTTTTTTTTAAATTGGTTATCTCTTGTTATAAATCTCTTATTTGTATTTTTGAAAAAGGAAATAAAGAAATAATGTTTGTATGTGGGAAAACGTGGTGACAAAAATGAATAAATCGAATCCAAAAGACCCAAACACCAATGAGACTCTTGGTGCAAGTATATGAGTTGATTCAATTAGTTCAACTTCCCAAGGGGTATCCCATTATTCTCTATCTCATGCAACATCCCTAAAGTCAATATTTTTCTCTCAAATCATTGAGAAAAATGACTTAGGAATGACAAATCCAAGAATGAGTGATGTTTGATTTATATGCATGAATGCATTCTAAGATGTATGATATTGAAACTATGATGATTAAGCTAATATTAAAGATAATGATATGATAAAAGATTAGCAAATTTATCCTAGCATGAATATTCTATGATATACAAAATGCTTCTAAATTCTATTATGATGATTTTAACAAAGAGAGGCTAAATGTTTAGTAATTTAGACTATAATGTAGATGAATAAAAGATTATTGATATGAAAACTGAGGAATCAGAGCTATATTTATAGGGAAAATAGGGAAATGGATGGTCAAGATTGAATAATCTTAACAAGGGCCAAGATTGAAAGTTAATCAGTCCATGTTTACAATTCTCACCAATGAAATGGTGACAATTGTAAACAAATCGTTGCTTGAGAAGACATGAAGGTTAACCTAGGAGGTAAGGGATAAGGTTAGGTTAGGGTTATCCAATGGAAAAAGCTTTTACCCAAGGGGTAAAATCTTGTGCAGGGGTTAATTGGATAACCAAGGTTAAAGCCATGAATTCTTGATGAGACCCTTGGGTTAGATGAGGGTTAAGTTAGAGAGAAATTCTCTAACCATGCAAGAAGGTTTACTTAACCATTAATGGTTAGGAGGACGTTGAGGGTTAACTTGTCGAAGACATAAAGCCTTTAATGCATTTCAAAGACTTTGGAGGCTTTGAGAAGTGACTTCTCTTTTCTTAGGAATACGACAATAATTAGGAGGTGAATTAGGCTAAATTGGAAGTGATTAGAAGAATCTAGAAGGGTTTTAGGAGGCAAGTGGGAGATGTACAAGAATGCAAGTGGAGGGAAAAGGATTTTATTTAAAATAAAATTACTTTATTTCAACTAAAATAGGTGCAACTTGCATAAATACAAGTGGGGGGATTTAATAAATAATTTAGATTTAATTATTTGCAAGGATTAATTTAATTAGATGTAAATATAATTAAAATGGAGAAAGAGGATTTAATTAAATAAAGCAATTTATTTAATTAAAGGCTAGAAAAGGTTTCAGTGAATTTAATTAAATAAATTGAGTAATTTATTTAATCAAATATATGAAAATGAATAAACTAATTAAATAGAATTTAATTAATAGGGGGAATGGGGTTAAAATAAATATTAAATATTTATTTAAGAAAGTGGACAGATTTATATGTCTCCATTTTCCCCCTCTTTGAAGTGACGTGTGTGCATATGTTGATTCAAAGAAAATTTGTCGGATATGTTGCCAAAGTTTGATCGATATGATGTTGTGTGTCAAAATGTCGATATGATGCCCGAGATGTAGATTTGATGAATGATGTTGATGATGCCTCCTTGGGAGATGAATCAAGGATTTAGTGAAAAATTGTCAAATTGATGAGCGTTTTTGAATTAATTGCAATATGAGAATATTCAATACGTTGAATGCACATTATTGATTCATCTCCTAAAAATGATGTTGATAAGGTTAAAAATAAAAAAGTGGGAGAAAAATACATGCCCCACCTATTAACCTTTTTGATTTTATCCTATTAAAAGGTAAAAAGTGACTTTGAAAAATCATTTGCACACTTGTCTCTTTGAGATTGTGATATTTGGAGCTCTGACAATGATGCTGATTCTATAATCCTTGTACTGATTTGAGTGCATTAGGCAACACTGGAGACCCATCGCCTATGATCCACCAGTAAGTGGAAAAAATCTATCTTCGTTGTTCATTGATTTTATTTATTTTTGTCATGTTTTTCAAATATTGGGTCGGATTTTGCCGGTTTAGCATGTCGAGTAAGTTGTCCAATGCATATGATAGGAGTGTTAGTGTGTAAAAAATGCTAGGATTTTTAGCATCTGAGAACCACATTCTAGTGTGATCAGGGGACAGGTTAGTGCATAGGATTATTTAGTGCATGGGGTTTGCATAGAAGTGCAATGGGTAGGCCAGGTAGCGCATAGGATAACCTACCGCATTTGAAAAATAGGGTAGCACCACTGGATTGCTAGGTAGTACATAGGATAGGTTTAACACGTAGGGTCTATGTTTTAGTGCATGGTTAGTGCATAGGTGGAATCTTAGGGCTTTGTGATCCTAATTTAGTGTGTAGGGTCCAAAGTTGGTAAAAGTTCTTGTAAAAATATGTCATGAGTTTAACAAATTAGATAGATTGTGTAGATGTCGATATGCGTCCATTGATTGCTCTAATATGGTTCATGATCTAATGTGAGTCCTGCTTTGTGATGATGTCATACTCTGATATTTTACAATATTATGATCTAAGTCCGTCTTTGATATTGATCTTGTTGCTTTTGATATGAATTTCTTTTCGATATGGATTTGTTGATTCGATTTGAGTCTTGATTTGATATGAATCCTAATTTTGATTTCGATATGGATCTTGATGTTGATTTCAATATGGGTTCATGATTTTCGATATGGATCTTGATTTCTGATTTTGATATGGGTCTTGATTTTCAATATGGTTCTTGATTGATTTATGATATGGGTCTTTGATTTTTCTTTTGATATGGGTCTTGATTGAATTTTGATATCGAGCTTCAATTTTTCTTTCGATATGGGTCTTGATTGATTTTTGATATGGCTCTTTAATTTTTCTTTTGATATGGATTTGTAATATTCGATATGGGTCTTTGATTTTTTATATGGGTCTTTGATTTTCGATTTGGGTCTTTGATTTTCAATTTAGATCTTTGATTTTTCATTTTCAATATGGATCTTGATTTATGATTTCAATATGGATGTGAATACATTTCTGATGTGTTCTTGAGATGCTTCTCTGTTTCAAGTTGATTTTTATTGATTGTTGATAGATTGGATGGAATTGAGAACTAATGATGGATACTTGTTGATTTGCAGGAAGAGCTTGGTATGCTCCAGTCTCGAGAGCAATTTATGAGGCCATGGACTTTGATTCCACATTTGTCACAGGCTGACAGAGATGTTATTGAGAGATTTGGGTTGTCCTCCTTATTAGACATGCCTCGGTATATCATTAACCAGGGTTTGTTAACATCGTTGGCAGAGAGGTGGCATAGTGATATAAAAACCTTTCGTTTGGTGATGAGTGAGATGACAGTTACACTAGAGGATTGTTATCAGATTCTGTGGATTCCTATGATTGGGGCTCTATTTCTTTATAAGCAAACTGAGGAAGGTGGGATAGAGGCTCTCCATTGCATCTTCCAGGATGATGAGATTAGTAGTTATCAGATCCTATGGTAGGAGTTTTTGGATTTAGGTTACGCTCTACACCCATCAGTATTAGTAGGTTTCATTGGTGGGTGTGTATGTCCTGACCATAGGTCGAAGGGACTAGTCATTGAATGTGGATTGGTGCTTGAGGACATGGTGACACAGGGACGCAAGTTTGCATGGGGGTCCTGTATGTTGGCCCATATATACAAAGAGCTTCACCTGGTGTTATATCTGGGATATACTAGTTTATCAGCTAGGGTGACATTGTTACAAGGGTGGGCTTGGGAGCATATACTAGTGTCGAGATAGCTTGAAAATAGGTATAGGCCAGTTAGTCAGGCTTATGTTTATGGGCATACAGGTGTAGTTGTCCAGCATAAGCTGGGAAAAATAGATCATTGGTAGAGGGCACTTGATGATCTCAATTCGGTCATTTGGAGACCGTATATGTATTGTGACGTTCTTGGCATTATATACTTAGATGAGAATGGTAGATGTTTTCATTGATGGGAACTAATTGTTGATGGAAAAGTGGTTCATAGGTTATACCAAAAAAAGACTTCACCTACAAGCACCAGTAGACACTACAAGTTTATTCACACTGGCCTCCAGTTTATACTGGCAACAGATGTTACCGGCATCCAAAGCTGACTTGGCAATAGTATTGTTTATGTAATGTAAATTTTAATTGTAAAGCCAACATGATTTATTGTAAAAATTCATAAATGTATGAGATCTTGTAGGTCATTTGGTTCAGGAGTAGTTGTATGCAAAGTAAGTAATGAAATGTATGTATGATACTGAATAATTATATATGCACTTTGATGTATTTATTTTGAGAGCTAATGAGAAGCAGAGCAAAGAAAATACTATTCTGTGAGAGTATAATCATTTATCGACAAGGTTTTGGAAGAGGTATCAGACAAAGCTTAAACCGGTACTAAATCCAGCATTGCAGATGCTATTTTGAAGTAGTACATTATTATTGGATTTAACCATCCAATTGTGTAGTCAATGGGACTCCATTTTGTGTTGAGCAGTGAGCTCTACGTAGTTGGCCTTCTTGCATGTGTAGGCCCCTATTCTACTGAGTAATATTTATTCATATTGGCTAGCGAGTAAATATTGTGGTCACAAATCCCACTGAGGTTTTTCCCTTACCGAGTTTCCTTGCCAAAAATATGTGTTATGGTATGCATTGATGTTGATTCTTTTGTTTCTCTGTACTGCATTATTATTTTCTTACCGGTATATTAATTTCAGTTATAAAGATGCAAATAAGTTTAAATCTTTCATCCACCGGGCATACACTGATTCACCCCCCCCCACCATCCCCCTCTTAGTGTATTTGGGGTTAACCAAATATCTAACAATTGGTATCAGAGCCTGGTCCTCTATTTGTAGAAGCCTAACAACTTGAGGAAGATTCTAAAACCGGTACTGATGGAAAGATTGAGACAATAGTTGGAAGGAGCTCTTAAAGATTTAGATATAGAAAAATTAAAGAATATCAAACTAGAAGATGAACTCAGAATTGCTCAGGAATTCATCAAAGCACTTAAAGAAAACTTGTCCAGGGCACAAAACAAGAGAAACAAATTACATGAGCAACTGCAAAAACAAGATGATGAAGAAAAAGAAACTCTCAGAGATATTATAGAGAAACTGAGATAAGAGAACAGTAACATGAAGAATGAGATGCAAGATTTAAGCATGAGATTATGTAAGGATATTGAAGATAGAAAGAAGAATGAGGAAGATTCACCTAGAAGACTTAATGAAAGATCAAATGAATCTCTAAGGCTTAGTTATGAAAATGATATGCTTAAAATAGAGTTGATTCACATGCAACATGACAAAGAGGAGTTTATGAGATAAATTAACACTTTGGAAAATGAGTTGGTCACTGTAAATGAATACAAAGAAAAATTCAAAAAGAGTTCAAACAAGCTTGATAATATGCTGAAAAGTCAAAAACTTGATGGAGAAACAGTTGGACTTGGATTTGAACATGGAGAAAGTTTTGGAACTACAAACAATCATGATCATATAAAACCGGTAAGGCAACCTAATGCTTATAAATTCAATGGGAAATATTTTAATTGCAACAAATTTGGTCATAGAGAAAATCAGGACAGATTTAGGAATAATTAGAATACAAACTCATCCACCTATCAATGTTCCAAATGCAATAAACATGGTCATAACTTTGACATTTGTAGAAGGAATGTAAAATGCTATGTTTGTGGTAGATTTGGACATCTATCTAATCAATGAATAACTCAAACTAGTCAAGGTTATGGAAAAACTATTCAAAGAAACCATGTAACCTATTATGCATGCAACAAGATTGGGCATATTGCAAAATTTTGTAGAAGCAAGAATGTACCGACAAACAATAGAGGATCTAATGATAGAGGCAAAGAAAAGGTGAATGAAATCAAGCAAGAATTCACTAGACAATGGGTCAAGAAGAGAGATAAGAGAAATGATAATTTTGTCTCTGCACCAGCAGAACACAGCATTCCTGCACCGGTAGGAGATTCTTTAGATAATCAAGGAATAATCCTTAGGGGTAAGGAAACCAATTAAATATCATGCATTTTACCCTCAGATGGTGGTAAGAAGTCACAATTCTTCTTTACCGACACATATGTTGAGTTACATGGAAATTCACTTAGTTGGCGAAGAATTTAGTGTGGTTGTAAGTTAGCTTGTTGGTTATAAAGCACTAGAATTTCTCATTTCGCTTCACCAAAGAATTCAAGTATTTGAAGAGCACAGAAGTTGAGCACTAGCATTCAAGAAGAAAAGCATCAGGATTTTTAGGGAATCCAAGGTTTTCAGTTAAAAGATATTTATCTTACGACATGGCTTCTTCATCTTCCATTCCTGAATTCATTGCAAACCCTACTATTGTGTAAAACATCAAGCATCCTAGACTAGTCTTTAAGATAATCCCTAAGATAGCTAAGCTGGATGACTCCATTGGTGCATTTTCAAAAAACATGAAGGGAGTTGCATTTGTTGAAGACCCTAGAGCATACATTCACTATAACATCAAAGATTTAGGGTCTGAGGATATAAAGAACATGTTGATGAATGTTATCAATGACAACCAAGGTATAGTCAAACTGAAACACAAGATTATGGAAGATTTAGGCTTCATTGACATCCTTCACATGCCTGGATTTTTAAATGAGACTGTCTGTTATGTTCTTAGCAGGGATCATGATGAATTTTTATGGCTAGACTCAGTTTTCAAAATCACTAAGGAAGCAATTAAGTCTGTTACTAGTTTACCTTCTATCGACACTAGGCCTAAGAAGAAAAAGAAAATTCCAAATAAAGAGGTTATGAACTTAACCGGCACAACATCAGATAACAGATCACTTAGGATTAGCAATATAATTGATAACAATGTCAAATATGCTAGTATGGTTATTGGATATAAGGTGGCACATACTAATAGGCTGAATTATGTTTCAAGTCTATACAGTCATAGTGCCTATGAGATGATAATGAACAATCCTAAAATTGATCTATGTGAATGCTTGAAAGATGAACTGATAGAAAATATGGATACGATCAAAGGTGACAAGAAGGGAACTTTCAAATTTGGCAATTTACTTGTATGTTTAATGCTATATTTCTCAAAGGTGATTCCTGGTATAGGCCACAAAGACTTTTCCTATGATATTTTTATTGGAAAACAGATAAAGGAGGAAAGAAACGACATGGACTTTGATGGTGACAAGCAGGTAAAAGAGTATTTCAAGGACTTTCAAGAAAAAATGAGACAAAGGGAAAGAATTCCTCAAAGCATTGTTGATTTATATGACAAACATATATGCTTTGTAATCAAAAGAGATGAAGTATGGATGGAGGCAGTTAGGCCTAGAACTATCTGAATAACTGAGATGGGTTATGAAGTTGATTCAAACATTCTGGAATCTTATGCCAAGATACTCCTAGATGCTCCATCGAAATTGACAAAAATGATCTTTGGCACTAGAAAAACTATAGAGAGTGATGTTACTATGCAGAAGCAGAGGAAGAAAAGACAGAAAGTCATAAAATATGCTTCAAATTTTGTTGAAGTTGTTAAAAAGGGATTGTTGAAACATGATCAAATGAGTGGTGTTGCTGAACAAGAAAGAAAATTAGAACAACAACCAGTAGCACATATTTCTCCTGTGGCTACCTCATCCGACTCTGACAATGACAAGGCTACAGAATTTAAAAGGGTGGAAAGGAAGAAAAGAAAACCCTCACCAACATCTATTCCATCACCAAAGGAAACAAGGACACTTAGAAAGAAACAACACGTTGTGAGAGATCCCAGTAGACCGAAGAAGAAGAAAGTTACATAGAAGAAACCGAAACAAAAGGTATCCGATACTCTTTCAATTGTACATGGAAGCCTACAAACTGCATCATTTAACAGAAGACATTGATGAACAAATCAAGAAAACTCATAAAGCGATTGATGATATTGCAGATAACATGATTGGTTATTCAGAACTAACATCAGTTTTGGATCACGAAATGGCTATTTATGAAGAAAAGATTGAAAAACTGGAAAGAGAGAAAGCAAGGTTGAAGATGAAAACTTGGGAGTTAAAAAACAAACTTGGTCCTAGATTGGATAATCTACTAACACACCAGAATGAACTATGCAAGGCAACAATTCAAGGAGATAGATCATAGGAGCAGCATATGTATTATCTCATCAAGATGATAAGGCAGACATAGAATAATTTCTGACAATACAAAGTTTTTTCAAAGTCTTAACTTGGTTTTGGTAGATATTTTCTAGATTGTACATAACCGGCTACAGGTATCTAAGTAATCTTTGAATTTTTGATACTTTTGACATGCTTTGTCATTGATGTCAAAGGGGGAGTGGTACAATGAGAATAATGTATAGTGTAAGGCATGGTGAAAAGCGAACAGAAGGAGATCATTTGCTTAGTGGGAGCACTTTAGTTTTGATTTTTCTCATGAGTGTTGCCATCAATGCCAAAGGGGGAGATTGTTGGTATTATACATTAAGATGAGAATGGTAGATGTTCTCATTGATGGAAACTAATTGTTGATGGCAACGTGGTTCATAGGTTATATTGGCAAAAAACTTCACCTACTGGCATTGGCAGATACTACAAGTTTAATCACACCAGCATTGAGTTTACATCAGCAACAGATGTTACCGACATCCAAAGTCGACTTGGCAATAATATTGTTTATGTAATGTAAATTGTAATTATATAGTGAACATGATGTATTGTAAAGACTCATATATGTATGAGATCTCGTAGGTCATTTGGTTCAGGAGTAGTTGTATGCGAAGTGGGTAATGAAATGTATGTATGATACCGAATAATTGTATATGCACTTTGATGTATTTATTTTGAGAGCAAATAAGAAGTAGAGCAGAGCGAAGACTATTATGTGAGAGCAGAGTCATTTATCGACAAGGTTTTGGTAGAGGTATCAGATAGAGCATAAACCGGTACTGAATCCAACATTGCAGATGCTATTTTGAAGTAGTACATTATTATTGGATTTAACCATCCAATTGTGTAGATAGTGGGACTCCATTTTGTGTTGAGTAGTGAGCTCTAGGTAGTTGGCCTTCCTGCATGTGCAGGCCCCTATTGTACTGAGTAATATTTATTCATATTGGCTAGTGAGTAAATATTGTGGGTCACAAATCTCACCGAGGTTTGTCCCTTACCGGATTTCCTTGCCAAAAATATCTGTGTTATGGTGTGCATTGATGTTGATTCTTTTGTTTCTCTTTACTCCATTATTATTTGCTAACTGATATATTAATTTTAGTTATAAAGTTGCAAATAAGTTTAAATCTTTCATCCACCAATCATACATTGATTCACCCCCCCTTCTTAGTGTATTTGGGGTTAACCAAATATCTAATAGAGGTGTGGATAGAGAATGGGCTAGAGATGCCCTATGTATATATGTCGAGGTACCTTATTGGGTAGATGCCCTTTATTATTGAGCGATTCTTGCATAGCCATGTTCAACGATAGTATGGTAGACAACATGGGATGCCACATGGAGCATGTTTATATGTTCATCAAAGAAAAGATGTGTCAGAGTGGGGACACACTCTAGATAGCGTAGCAGCTGTTGAGGAGTATATGTCGCTGGCAGGATAGATTTGAGATTATGGGGCTAGTGTTGTTGATGCTGGGATGACAATGTTTCTTTTAGCCTACTTTGTGGCACATGTAGTGGCATACATATCTAATCTAGTAGAGCTACTACCCTCTTTTGATGTTGATGAGGATGAGCAGCCATAGAGGCGGAGGGGAGGAAGATGGAGAGATGAGGAGGGAGAGGACGTAGGAAAGGGAGGTGGAGGTGGAGGAGGTGGAGGAGATTCTCATGGAAGAGGTGGTGGTGGAGGAGGTAGAGGAGGATATGGAGGAGGGAAAAGAGGAGATAGAGGGAGGGGTATCATTCTTGGTGTTGGTAGGGTTGGTAGAGTAGGTGTGGTGCTAGCTATGGTGAGCGGGATAGAGGATGATAGGAGACCTTCCCAAAGGAGGATATATGATATTCTACCTCCACTGGTGCCTCAGATAGGTAGATGTGTGGGTAGGACCATGACATAGTTACCCATTTAGATCAAGGTGCCCACCCATCAATAGGTTTCACAGATTAGAGCACTACAGGTCTTGGTGCAACAACTACAAGCACAAGTGTTAGCGCAGTAGTGCCAAATTATGTAGGTTATTGCAGAGCAGGATACAAAGATAGAGTGTCGGGGTTGGGTAGAGGCCCTTGCTGACAGGTTAGAGAGAGCCACGATTGGTGCTCCATTTTAGGATATGCTAAGAGACATACAGTACTCGACCAACGATGCTGAGTATTATAGGCATCTATATGAGGAGGTGGTCCCTCGAGATCACAAAGCTCCTAGCTATGTTGCAATAGCGTCCAGTCGATCTGGCCACAATTATATGAGGATGAAGAGTAGAGGAGTTACGGGCCTACTCAACATGATCCACCTGGTGGAGATCTAGGTGCTAGGACATCTACTAACATACCGTCAGCCTCAGGAGATAGTCATACTTGAGAGATCTGTCTTTGTTGTATTTTGATAGACATGATATCCCTTGTACATTTCAATCATTTTTTAGAAATATATATGCATGGCATTGATTTCCTCTCATCCACATGTGATGTGCTTATTGATGATGATTTATTTATGATATGCATTATGTTTTGAGATGATGATACTATGAGGATGATTAGATGCTTAGATAATAATGCTTTTGATTTTTTTTATTTTGATTATGATGTGAATGCTTGATTCATGATGGAATGAGTGATAATGTGATGATGTATTGTTGTGATTACTTTCATATGAGATGTAATATTATCTGAATGTTATGATTTGTGAGATGTATCTTGAAAATGAGATGTATGATAATGATAATGATGTGAGATGTATCTTGAAAATGAGATGTATGATAATGATAATTATATATGCAAGATTAAGATGATATGCAACTAAATGCTCATGTTAATTCTGTCATTATCATTCCTGTGAAGTCACTTGTTTGTTCTCTTTTTGTCATCATTGAGATTTTGATATGTTGAAAGTTTAATACAAGTATCATGGTATATTTGAACCATAATGACTCGAGTAAAACTTACATGGATGTTTATATTGTAAGATGACACAAGCATTGAGGTATAATTGAACCAAGATGACCTGAGTGTTGCTTGTGTAAAATAGACAAGAGTTAACCATTTGCATGCGCAAAGTGGAAAATATCTTCAATCATATGTTTCCAATCATGTCTTGAGACAAATTTGCACCATATGAATGATCGTCTCACAGACAGAAAACCAAAGAAAATGTCAGATTCCTTTGTATCTCTTCTAGCTCAGTGCATCCTTGAGTAGCTCAAGAGATCTAATGACTCAAAAATCAAGATATAAATAGTCAAAACCTTTACGCTAAAATGTAAACAAATCATAATTCAAAAATAATCCATCATGTGTGTGTTAAATTTGTAGTTGGATAATGATCTTGTTTTATAGCCTGATGAACAGTTTTGACATTGGTTCCCTAGTATACTGCAATCCTTTCTTTTTGTCTAAATGAGAGGAATGTTGCCCACAGTCATAGATATTTGTCGATGTGGATATATGTATTGATCACCAAGCCATGGTGGGATATTATATTCATAATTATTTTTAGATAATTAAAGACAATGACTATGTTAAGTATGCTCAGGATAATGCTACATGTACAAGTGTTTGGTGATGACTTATTAGATAAGACTAGATGAATCAAAGATATGAGTATTGATAGATAGATAAGTTTTTCTCTCACAAATAGCACCTATTGCTAAGTTTTGACCACTTATTTTTATTGCACTTTTTGATTTTTTATATTTTTTTAAAATTTGTTTTTTGTATTTTTCTAATTTTTTTATTGTTTTATTTGCTTTTTTGCTTGATCCATGCATTGGAAAAATCAAGTGTAGAACTTTTTCAGATGGATTTTTTTGTTTGGTTCATCAAGCAAGTCCCCTTTTGAAGTTGACAACTGATATGCTCCTGATCCGTAGGCTAATATGATAACAAAGGGACCAAACTAGTTAGGTTCAAACTTCCCCTTCTTTTCTCGATCTTGTTGATTTATAGGATTTTCTTTTAGGATGAGATCACTGACTTTGAAATCCCTTGGGATGACTTTGTGATTATATCTTCTGCACATTCGTTGTTGATATCCCTTGATATGGTCATAGGAATGTTGTCATTTTTCATCAAGAAGCTCTAGTTCATGCAACTTGTTTACTCGATATTCCTCATCTAGTATGAGGCCCTTCAAAGATACTTGGAGAGGTGGGATTTCAACCTCAATAGGTAGAATTTCTTCTTAACCATACACCAATGAATATGGAGTAGCTCTTGTAGGTGTTTGGATGCTTGTTTTGTAGCACTAGTACATTCAGGTCAAAATTTGAACGGCAAATCGTTAGAATTCCAACACAATTTCGTCGCACTACTGACAAAAAAAGTCGTCAAAAACTTTGTGTCGGAAGTTCCGACTACCCTTGTGGTCATTGCAATTCTGACATCACCTCCAACTTTTCCAACGGCCGCCATGGATGCTCATACCCCAAAAGAATACTGTCGCAATCTCGTCCTACGGCCTCTAGGAGAGTTCCGATGAGGATGTTGTGCATCCAACGACACTCCTCTATTGGAATTTTACCCTTTGGAGCCGGAATTCTGACGATAGGCCGATTTTTCAGAAAAAATTTTTTTATAGAAAAAGATTGACATTGGTATCTCTCTTCTATCTCTCTTCTCTATCCCTCTCTACTATCTCTATTCTCTCTCCCCTCTCTAGGTCTCTTTCTCCATCCCACTCTTCTTCTCTCCCTCTCTACTTCTCTTTCTCTACCCTCTCCAGGTCATTATCTCTTTCTCTCACCCTCTCTCTCTCTCTCTCACCTCTATAGGTCTCACCTTCCATTCCTCCATCATTACCCATTTTGTCAAGTTGCAAGATATTTCCCAAAGTACTTGGTTGCTAGGGTTGATTTACTTAAGTGTTGGAGTCGGAGTTAGATGAGACCTACATGATTAAGTTGTATTAAGTGATCAAGTCACCAAGATCTCAATTGTAAACATGACTAGGTTCTAGGGTTTTAGGGTATAGCATAGGTCAAGATTGAGGTATGGTGGTCAAGAATTGCCTTCCAATGACAGAAGACATCCAAATGATGAAGAATGAAGGCGATGAACTCATAGAAGTTTGGAGGAGATAATTTGACTAAGTTAAAATTTTGTTTAAGTCATGGTCATTATACTAGCTTGCTCATCAAGAGCAATTTGTGTAAATGAACCCTAGAAATGTGCCCATGCTAGAGAAGAAAGAATTCCAATAAAACCTAAGGAAATGCTAGTAAGGGGTAAAAATTAAAGAATTAGGGTACAAAAAACAAAATTTGGCTAAGTCGAGATGTTTCTCAAGGATGACCTAAATCATGGAGTGTAAATCAATCATGAAACATGAGAATGGATAGGTCTTGACCCAAGCAACACAAGTCCCCCTTGTGATTCCAGCAGATATCACATCACAATCATTGAGTCTATCTGCAATATAAAGTCAAGACCTGACTATTGGAATCTTGGAGTCATCCCATTTGATCACGTAGTTTAGCACTTGGGAGGATTTTGTTCAAGAGAGGATAGAATACTTAGTATTTTATTTTGTGTTGCATAGTGCATAAAAAACACATCAACAGAAACCATTGAAAGGTTTGATTAAAGCCTTTGAATCACAATCTCTATGAGAAGCTATCAAGAGTGCCCAGAATTTGGAAACTTTAGTATCCAAGAACATAATTCATAAGGCACCACTTTTAGAGAAACCAAAGAAGCCTATCAATGTAATATTTTATTTACCTTGGATATGTTTTATCCTAAGTGTGATATTCCACTATTAAAAAGATTAATTAGGTAATATTTTTACTTAGGTAGAATAAGATAATGAGTTGCACATTCTCCTTCTTTGATTGAGATTCTACTTTTTCCTTGTCACAAATCTGGAAACTTGGATAAGCAATTTCTTTTTTTGGTTTTCTACCTCTTCATGATCCTCATGGATTTGGAATCTTGGAAGCTATATATTGTAGGTTTTTCCTCAATTAACATATCAAATGAAACTATTGTGAGCTTTCATATCTTAACATACCAAGGGCTTAAGTTTGGGGATGACAAGGGGATGATGAAGGGGGTGGGGTGCGATGCAAATATATATATACAACTTAAAAAATTAATTATAAAAGGATGTGTATAGAATAAGTATAACAACTATAAATAAAACTTTGCCACACTATGTAAATTTTACAATAAACATTAAAAATATGTCAATGATTGCATTGAAATTTGAACATTAACAATGGTGGTAGAGTTTTGGAACTTTTGGAACAAACTAAGAATAAGTATAAGAATTGCATATGAAACTTTGGCATACTAAGTGTTTAAACTAGTAAACATAAAAAAAATGGAAATGATTGCATTAACAATAAGAATGGTGGGTAGAGGTTTGGGGTCAATGGATAGTTCCCCTTGTGGGGGGTTTGGGGCAGAGCCCCCATCAAGGTTAGGGGGCATTGCCAAACCTTTAATACGGATGACATTTTCACAATAATTTCACCATTTTTATTTAATTTGGAGTTTCTAATTGGGGGTCATGGGAGACTCATAGGCATCCTCAAGATGGTCAAGAGACTCCTTGGAGTCCCTAGGATGTCCCTAAGTGGTGCGGCAAGGGGATGTTTCCCCTAAGTATTGCATCCTAAAAAAATAGGGATTTTGGAGGTGGGGAAGGGGTCCCCATGTTTCAATGGTTTCAAAAGATTCTAAGTTTTTTTTTAATCTTGTCATAAAAAAATATACTCCTCTTGCATTCTTGGATGATTTGAAAATTGAAAACAATTTGACAAGAAAAAACTAACTTCTAAAGTTTAGACTTAGTTTTCTTTTTTTATCCAAGTCACTACAACATTTCAGTTATCAAAGTATCTTTTTTTTGGTGGTTTCGAAGCATCCAAAAGGCTTGAGAAATTCAATATTATCTTTCATTCCACCAAAATTGGATATCAAGAAGCATGCTCACAAACAAGGATTTGTTTGTAACTTAAGGCAATCGACTAGTTTTTGGGGCATTTTCAGGTCTAAAGAACCTACCATTGTGTCAAAAAGGCCTATAAGACCCCATTTTCATCTAAAACTTGTCTCTTTTGGTCATAGAAGCGTTTAAGGAAAAAAAAAATCACACAACCAATGATATGCCTATACCATACATATTTGAGTTAAAATAAAAATAAAAAATTGACAAGGTTTGGAGACCATTGAACAATTTGGGAGATTGCTAATACATACACTCAATTTATAAAGTCTCAATTTGATGTACTTAATCTTTGATAGGCCTATACAAAAGCATTTTGTAATTACGAACTAAGATAAATTTCCATTTTTGGTAGTTTTCATCATGGATTATGGTATTAAATTCTGACATTCTATTGTCAAGATAAATTCAGAGAACCATTTGTACTCGAAACAAGGGATAGTGAAAAATTACATTATGTAGGATCTCCTACCCTATCTCATTGAATTCATTTCTACACCAAGTGACTATGAACAAAAGCATAGGTATTTAACAACAATGACATGGTCCATGGACTAGTGATCCTCCTCTTGATACTCCATCTACAAATGAGAACATCTCTTATACACGTTGCTACTTTAGAATTAAAAGTTGCTTCTTCTAGAACTTTCCATGATTCTTTGCAATAGGATTATATGTCTTCTAGATTCACCCCACTAGGACACATTCCCATCAAGCATCTTTACTTTTTTGAAAAGTAGACCACATTTCAGATCTAGATGATACCATAATGACTTTGATTTCATCTTGCAAGATATTCCTCCATCATGTATTGCTTCTTCAAGGGCTCTCAATGATTCTCTATATAGGATTCTTCATGCCTATGAGATCCACTTCATTGGGAGGCCTACTTAAACATTTCACATCTGTTTGTGGACTCTCACCTTTCAAATATTGATGAAACAATTGAGAATATTTGTCTTCTCATTGACGACAATGCCCATCGAGTTACATCGTCTCCCATTGTAAATTCACTTGTTCTATCCCCACCATATCATGCAACATGACACATTCTATTTCACATTAATTAAGGTCTCACACTTCAATGATTATAGTCCCTGAATCTTCTAAGGAACAATCACAACTTAACATCAACATCAAGACACATGAGTCGCTTAAAAAACCATACATCTGAATTCCTTTCTACATTCCACTTGAATGGGAATTCAACAATTTGACAACTCAAGATTTCCATATTGTGAAAGGAAGGTGCATCATTTGTTGCAAATGAACCTACTACAACATTCACCATTCAACATTTTGCATTGCTTTTCTCTCTTCTTTGTGGAGGCACCAACTTTAGGGGATTGGGTGGGTCTATATTATCCTTCACATATGTCACTTGGGATGGAGATTTGTCCTATGGATTTTCTAGTCTCTACTTCGAGAGGGTACACTCTCTTTATAATTTGGGGTTATTTCATATTTTACATGGATACCTAACCTTGTGACCCATTTCTTCTTACCTCAATTGCACTTAAGGGGGTGTGCCAATGTACCATTTTGTTCACTAAGTGGATATGTTTTATCGTAAGTATGATATTGCATTTGTTTGTTTAGTTTACTTAAGTAATTTCTTTTAACTTGAGATAATGACTTGCACATTCTCCTTCTTTCCTAGGATTATGTTTTTTCCTTATCCTCAAAAATTTGGAAACTTGGATAAACAATTCCTTGTCTTTTGGTTTTCTATCTCATCCTCATCTTCATCCTCATGGATTAAAAATCTTGGATATCGAGTGAAGATATTGTGAACTTTTTCATTTTCTCTCTTATAAAATCAACTATGTTATGCTATTTTGATTTTATTATCATTTATTTTTAACAATTTTAAAAATGTTATCACTTACATTAATTTCTAGGTTAATATTTATTTGGTAGATTCTAATAGAATTGAATACCATACCCAAACAATATCTAGTATGAACTAGTTAGTTACAAGCTAGGTTCCAAGCATACTTGGTAACACAATTTTTGAGCTTGTGTTTGTTTATGATTTAACGATTGATGCATCTAGCTTTGCTACGCATCTACTTTGAATACAATGAGAGGGTGATTTTGTCTAAGCCAAGAGACCCTGCTATCTAATATCACCCAAGAAAGATACTGATATTTTACCTTGGAAATATAAGCCTTTTGTAAGTATAATTCAATGAATTTTGATAATAACTTAAAACGAAGTGAATTAAAATTTGATTGAGCTCCCCATTGTATTTTAACAAATCACATAGGAAGATGTTCATTCCTAACAATTTCCAATTCTCTTTCCAAAAGGATGAAAAAGAAGAGAAAGGAACTAAGTAATGTTGGGACATAATTTAGAAGACCTATGTTTTGTGTTTGAAAGCTACTAGCCTAGAGAGCATGGAAACAATCTGAGGTCATGAGAGAGAGTTTCAGTTCTATCTCCAGAAATTATGTTAATAACCAAGGAATGGCACTTATATTAATTTGATCTCCATTGCTATTTGATTGAATGACATTTTTCATTGCATGATTGGATTCCACAATGTCACTATAGATTTTGACAATTTTTTCTTTGTCACGCCTTCCATCCAATATTTTCCATAATGTCTCTGTTATATTCTTTCCAATATGCATTGTATCAAACAAATGCACAATTTGTAGCTGCTTGTAGTAAGGCAACCTACTAAATTGTCTAGGATAACTTTTTAGTCCCTTTGGAAGGTGGTCATCCATGCCTTGACGACCTTTAGTATCATCAATTACATCATCAATAAACAAAACACGATAGAAAAATTCAAATTCCAAACATAAACCATTAGATGGAATGACATTACCTTGACGATTAATTCTATTATATTCCAACTTCCATAAGTGAGGAGTCATTCTTCGTGGCTTTGATGTAGTCTCTTCTTTCCCATTGAAAAGATGTCTTTTAGTATTCCGGTACTTATGATTTTTGTGAAGGAAGTGCCTATACTCATCAAACACTGGCTTTCCTAAACTTCTTGAATGACGGGATTTCATCTTTGGACCACAAACTGGACATGCAAATTTTCCCTTTGTTTGAAGACCTACAAGATAATGTATAATTCTATTAAATCTGTTAATTTTTATAATTATAATTATCATGCGCAACTTGAATACTATAACGTACCACAAAAATGTGTTATCCCTGGGGCATCATGTATTGTCCATACAAGCATTGCATGGAATTGAAATTGTCTTTGTCCTATTGGTCTAGAGATGTCATACATGGTCACAACATTCCATAACTCCAACAACTCGTCGATAAGAGGCTCAATATATACCTTCATATCTTTAACTTGGTACTTGCCTAGTGGAATGAACGAAAACATTACATAATTTTTATGACCATTTTACTGCAATATTTATAATTAAATGTAGATGACTATTAAATGATAAAATACTTAGAACAATCATTGCCAACATTATGTGCTCCCTCTTTATTGACATCCATGGAGGAATATTATTGTTGATAACAAAAATAGGCCACACCGAGTAAACAGATCTCAACTCTCCAAATGGATTGACACCGTCCGTTGCTAATGAAAGCCTGAGATTATGAGGTTCTTCTTTAAAGTGTGGCCACTTTTCCTCTATGTCCATAAATGTTGAACCATTCATAGGCATTTGAATAATGTCATCTTGACTTCTATTGCATGCATGGTAATCCACAAAATGTGCCAAGCTAGTGCACTTGAATAATCGTTGCATACGTGGAATAATGGGAATATAATGAAGAACCTTGCGAGGCACCTTTTTTGTTATTCGATCTATTTGATATCTACTGGTATGACATTCAGGGCATTATGTTCCAAATTCATGTTGTTTATGATATATAATATGATCATTGGGACAAGCATCTATTGTTTGATACTCCATTCCAATATCTTTCATAATGGCAGATAATTCTCGGTATGAGCGAGGTAGAATATTTGATGGTGGTAAGAAAAACTCACCTATCAATCTACAACAAAAAAAAAGTTTGAGGTGTTAATATAAAGAATATTAATGGTACATGATTCACCATTTATTAATTGTAATGACATGTATGACAAACCTTAACATACATGAGATTGTTATGTTGGATAAACCATTCATAACCTTCAAGCTCACCAACAACAATACAATAGAGAGAAGAGTTATTTGGGAGCCTTTTTAAAGGGGCTCATATGCCTTCTCAAGAAGAGATAAATCATGAACATCAAGGTCATCCTGACCATCATGATCAGCTGTGCCAGTACTAAATGTGTCATGGATCAATGTATTTGTACCATCATCTTCAATTGTATTTTCTGGTGCATGATCGTCATCTTCCAAGGGATCATTATCTTCAGCTTTGATATTCACACCTCCATGTTCCTCCACTTCAAAAACCATATTCTTCAGGTTGTGTTGGTCCATATCATGTGCCTTGGGGTGCTCGACCTATATAAAAATGATCAACATAAATAAACCATGATCATGATCTCATTATCAAGTGATTTCTTATGTATATAAATTGTTAAAATGATATAATGAACAACTTACCAGTGGATGATAATCATGTCCCCCTTCAATGTGACCATGCTGCCTACAATGTTTCTTAGTTGTTTTGATTAGAAGTCTTCTAGTCTTTAAACCCTTACAAATTTTTCAGGGACAATAACATTTCCCATCACCTTTTCTTTTCAAGTTAGACCATAAGCTAGCAATTCTCTCCTTATTTTGTTCTTTGCTGATATTATCTGACATGGTCTTTCTTCACAAGCAAAAAAGTTAGGGTATGGAAACTTCAGTGCAAAAGCTTCACAAAAATTGCAAATCGAACCAAAACCATTTAACTCTTCTTTTTCATCTTAAAAAATTGAACTTAATAGAGAACATATTTAATGTAGCTGATTGTGTGAATTTCTAAGCATTGTGTCTGCAAATTCTTACTAAAAGTTTGCCTGTTATAGACTTTCTGAGAGACATTTTTGAGTATTCTAAGCCTTGGTTCTTGCATTTTCACTGGTGATAAGTTGGAAACTTTATGGCAGACCTATAGCCAATCGATCTAATTTTGACAAGTTGTACACGAAGCAAATAGGCATCTAGAACTAGCATTGTTTGCAGGTCAGCCCTACCCTATGCCATGGGTATATGACTACCCAGAACTCTAGTTTAAGCATCAACCTGGAAATGATTGGTATATGACTACCCAGAACTCCAGTTTAAGCATTAAGTTACATCATTATTGACCTTACTTTGGGATTCTATGTATGAGATTGGAACCTTTTGTAAGGTGTGATCAATGTGCTATCATAAATGCAAAGCCAAAACCATTTTGATAAGATCGTGATCCCACTAATACTATTTTGCCTTATTAATTTTACACCCACAAAAATGATAGAACCAAATATAATATGCCATCAATGCCCATATACCGACAATGCTCAAGATGAGCCACTTAGAGGTAGGGTTTAAACACTTTCCATATAGGTAGATTATCTCTAACCTCATTTTCCCTATAAGTAACTGATTAGGTTCATTTTAGAGTCTTATTTCCAAATATGTACCTCTATGTTAGTTTTTTGCTTTATTATTTTCCTGTTTATGCTTAATCTTGTCAATTTTGTATAATTTTACTTAGTTCTTGCATCTTCAATGAAATTATATCTAATCATATCCAATCACATCAAAATGGAACAATTAATCATATTTCTGGTCTCTCCTAGAGGAATTAAATTGAACCAAATTGACTATTCCCCAATAAAATGTTTTGAAATGGTGAATGTATAAGTTTGTAGTTTACTTTCCTAGACTAGGACCCCATTCCGTCAACATTTCACTATGAAAGCATAAATATTTTTTCTTGAAGAGAGCATCTTACAGATTATGCTTCAATGTATAACACATTTTCATAATCAATCATTCGACTTCACATGGATAAAAGAATTCACATATTCTAAATCATGATTTGATGATGTGAACAACTCATATGCAACTATATGGCATACAAAGCATTTATTTTAACATACACTAATTCATCCACATTGTAGGGATAACAATACAAGGCTCACATATTGGTCTAAGATGAAGCCATGGTCTCACAAAGTAACCAAGAGCCATATGAAATGATGGTCTTGAATCCACACACAACCAGGGAGGATCCATACGATTATGTATGACTTCCCCCTTGTTTGTTTAATGGGATTAGCCTCCAAGACATAGACATCAATAATCACTAAGAATGTACAAGTGGATCGTAGCTACCCATACAACAAACACTTACCCCTATCCTCAAATTTTCCCAATGTTTGATTCCTTATATACACTCATCCAAGGTTATCTATGTCGATCTTGGTGAGGAATCACATCACAACAAAGAAGGCAACATTTAAAAATAGCAAGAGTTTGACTAAACTAGCAAAGATCATAAATATTGAAAGAAAGAAAGATAGTACCAATAATAAGTCAAATAAATGTGTTCAATTCCAATAGAAAATCAAACATAGCCACAATAACTACACAATAGAGAAAACTCACAATAGTGATTAAACTAATTCAAACAAGATAAAATAAAATTGTTGGCCCATGCAACAAAGATGAGAGATCATCAATAATTGAAGGAAACTTCACAATCCTTAAAAGTGCACATTACATAACTATACAGCTAGAGATTGTGGCTAAATAGAGTGAAGATTCATCATGACTCCAATAATAGTCCCTCGTGTGCATTTGTGGCATGAACACAAAAACTCCCACATGGCATGGCCATGTGCCTAATGGAGAAGACATGCCTAGACTACATGCCCAAAAAACATGACTATAATAATAGTCCCTCATGCATGCATTTGTGGCCTGCACACTACAAATCCTAACATATCATGGCAATACACCTCATAGAGAAGACACACCTAGGGCCACATTTCACATAGCAACATGCGTCACAAAGAAGACATGCATAGGGCACATGCCACATAGCAATGTGTCTTATGGAAAAATGTCCATGCATGTCACACACCAAAGCTATATGTATACATCATGAGGCACATTCATATGTTATCAAACACAACCTATTGTATCTAACATGAGTTCCTCTCTACATGTGTGCAAATCTTCCAACACTAATCACCACTAAGAAGGAATAATATAAAATTCATCTTCAAATATTTGTGTGTGTGTGGAATTGTGTCTTTGAACCCAAATAGCTACCATCAACAACATGTAACCATCTGCTACACTATATCAAAACATAAGTATGGTGTGACATCATATCTATTTGCATAATGTCAAAACACATGCAAACATGAAAATCATCATAGCATGACAAAAATCAATCTCCACATGTTGGAACAAAGATATAAATAAGATAATAGGGTAGGAGGAAACATGTACCAAGAACCACATACCAACTATCGGCAATGCCATCAAGATAAATGTAGGATAGGATACCACTATGAGCCATCCAATGGTCCATTCTATGAGGAGAACTAGGGGATACTATCTTTGAAAGGTGTGGTCAATAGAGATAATCCCTACTAATGCCACAATATGTCACCATAGCTTCTTGAGTTTTCCATTCTTCTACTTAACACCACATTTATTGAGTTCCTCAACAATGAGGTTGGTTCTCAATAGGATGCACAAACATGTAAAAACACAAGCATGGTTTCATCATACTTGTACAAAAATAAAAATTCATTTTTCTAGTTAATTACTTAGTGTAAAAATAACTCCATTACATAACATAGGGCAATAATCACCATAAGTTTTCAAATAAACTGCACAAACATCAATTGGAGTTACCCTTTCTAAGGTACAAACATAATTTATTTATAACTTCAAAATTAAAATAATCACAATACATCAAAATAAGTTCAATAGTGCATGGAAATAGACAACATGATCCATAATTAAACCCATAAATTACCCTAATTGGATATGCTAATAAAATGGTGTCTCAAATAATAGAGATTATGTTGGACCTATAATAGAGATCTAGACTTTGTTTCATCATACACAAGCATGGTTTCATCATACTTGTATCCAAATACACCATCCATAGATAGGTACTCAGTACCACAATCTCATGGGTACCCTTTAAGCTGAATTTACCCTATATTTAGGTGAATCTACCCTTGTATCATTCCTTGATCTAGTATGTCATTCCACCAATCAATAATTTTTCCATATTCTTGGGAGAATACACTATCCCTTAGGTGAATATGCCATATCCTTAAATGAATCATCCTTGTCATCATCCTAAGTCCTCTTTTTGTTAAGTCTTATCCCTTCATCTTTAGGAAAATCCACCTATCCTTATGTGAATCTACTTTCTCTTAGGTAAATCTATTTCACATAAATCATTTATCTTATCCATCTTTCTTACGCAAATGATGACTACACTCCCATTTAGGTGAATCTATCTAGTTTTAGTCTCCTTCCATTATTTTGTCCAAATTTGTATCCTCTAGTTTACATGAATCTACCTGTTCTTAGGAAAATCAACCCTATCATTCTAAGGAAAATTCACCTTGTCATCATCCTTAATCATCGACCTTTCAAGTGTATATTCCATCCATCCTTGGGAGAATCTAACATATTATTGGGAAAATCCACTCCCTCTTAGGTGAATCCACCTTTTCCACCTTCTCATTAATCTATTATTTGTTCTAAGAAGGACACAAAAGTGGATAGAAAACAATAGAGGAGATAGTACTCAAACAAGTACTAAGGAATTGCATTAGTGACATGTCAAAAATGTGAGTTATACATGCTCTAAATTGATTGATTCTCATGAAGGAACTAAGTTATCTACAATAAATAGCCACCCAAGAAACCCATTTGCTTTAGGCAAACTATCTTCTTAGTAGTATCTTAATTCTTGAGACACTTGATTTAGATATGATCTTGTAAATGGTGTTTAAAAGAGTAATTAGTCACCAACCAACCACACTCTTCATTTGTATATTTAAGAATTAGTTTGGTCAAACCTTGATTGTAACAAGCACAACCAAATGCTCCATGATAAAGTTAAAAACAAATATATTATTGCATAACCAAATCTTTGTGGTAGGTGTGTTCAACAAATATATTATTGTGTGAATTGCTTTTGTCCAAAATGTAGGAACTTGATCTACATATCCATGAAGGCATGATTAGGTCTCTATACAACATTGTTTTGTTGATGCATATATGTAGTGGTTAGTTGTTCTCGTTTAGTTGTGGATAAATCATTTTGAGTGAATTTCTCATTTACTTGAGCATTTTGCATTTAGAGAACAACTGGATGACCATTCAACAAGGGGTTTAAACTCTTTGAACTTCACAAATGCTTGAGCTTTTCTTGTCAAGAAATGTACCCACATCTTAAAGACATCAAATTATGAAAGATGATAGTCCCAAATTTGCAAATGACTGTCACAACATAGTGAATAAGGGAAATCCATAGATACATTAATGAGTAGCCCTAGATCAATACAAAGGGAAATATAGTCATGTTTATCTCAATGCAATGTTTTCCAGCATCCTCCTTGCATGTGCCAAAATAGGAGCTTTGGAACAAGGTATGGACATCCATCAAAGCATAATCGAAGGGGGTTTTTTGTTAGAAATTAGTTGTGAATGTTCCAATAACAAAAATTGCAAAATGGGGTAGCATACACACGACATGTGAACTATATGATGGAATACCTCAAAGAGATGTCATGTCATGGAATTTTAAGATCGCAGGATATGCACAAAATGGATTAATTCACAAAAAGAAACTAGTTGCCCTTTATTGTGAAAAAAATTAGTTTCCCTTCATTGAAAAACAAAGAGTTCCTTTGATTGCAAAAGAAACCTTACCTTTCTTGTGTAGAGATCGCTCCGGCGGGGGGGGCAGGGAGGCAAGACGGTCACCACCTGTGCTTTCAAAATGAAAATGCGTTGTGTTTTTTTTTTTAATAAAATGCCCAAGGTCATCGGTATTTCGATGAACACGGGCATAGGTCATCGGAATTCTGACGAACACGGGCATTTTTAAAAAAAAAATCAAATTTTCACACAATGCTCCTTGTCCGTCAGAAACCTCCATCAGAATTTAACCCCAAATGTATTAGTGTAGGCCCAAAGTGCTAGATTGAGTTGTACATGCCAATCCTTACCAACATCATTTACTATTTTCTTGAGGATTTTTAGGATTGTTTTATTTGATGCCTCTGCTTGACCATTCACTTGTGGGTAGTATGGTGTGGAGAAGTGATGTTGGATTTTGAATCATTCACATAGCTCTCACATATCTTGATTCTTGAAAGGATGCCCATTGTCTATGATAATGAAACTGGGAATGCCATATCTACAAATGAGATAGTTGAGGATGAATGATGAGATCTGTTTTCTAGTTATAGTGGTCATTTGGACTGCTTCAATCCACTTGGTGAAATACTCTATTATGGTGATAATTAACTTATGCCTGTTTGAAGAAGAAGGATGAACTTTCCCTACCAAATCAAGTCCCCATTGACAGAAAGGCCAAGATGTGGTGAACGGCTGGAGCTCCTATGCTGGTGCATGGATAAGGTTGTCGTGAATTTGACATTTAGGACATTTCTTAGAAAATTGATAGCACTCTCTTTTCATTGTCAGCCAGTAATATCCCATTCTCAGAAGTTTCTTAGCGAGAGTAGGACCACTTGAATGCATACCATAGATACCCATGTGAAGCTCCTGTAAGGCAGAGTCAGATCTATTATGATCAAGGCATTGAAGAAGAGTACCATATAGACCTCGATAGTAAAGTGTGTCAGCGGTTAGGGTATAGCAGGTAGCTTGCCGGATGAAGCTATGTTTTTGGTTGCAAGATAGGTCAGGTGGGAGACTATTGTTTTTGAGATAATCATAGATTGTCCCATATAGAGGTGAATCTGAACCGGTTAGGGCATAGATGACATGGGATGTAGAATTGTCATAGGCTAGGGAAAAGAGTTTCTCTACTAGGAACTCAAAATGACTCTGTTTATCTAGGATTTACAGTAGTGAACTGATAGTGGTTATTGCATCGGCCGCTCTATTTTCCAATCTTGGGATTTTCTCAAAGTTGATGTGCAAAAAGTACTATTTGAAATCATCCACCATTCTCTTGTAAGGCATTAGCTTATCATCCTTTGTTTGATAATCGTCATTGATCTAATTGATAACTAATTGAGAATCCCCATACACTCACAATTCTGTGATTCTCCATTGCACAAGCATTTTGATTCCTTTTACCAGAGCTTCATATTCAGCAATGTTGTTGGTGCATGGAAACATCAGTCTATAAGATCTTAGAATTGTGTGCCCCTCTAGAGTGAAAAAAAAGATGCTGACACCTGATCCTTGTTGCATATAAGATCCATCAAAGTATAGGGTCAATTGCTTGGGTGTGATAGTGAGTACGTCCATGTTTGGAAATTCCACCTGCAGTGGTTGTTAGTCTTGTAGTGGTGCTCCTTCCATTTGATCTACAATTACCCATCCTTTGATAGCCCAATGTTTTGTGTACTGGATATCAAACTCACTCAGAATCATAACCCATTTAGCCAGTCTTCCTGTGAGAGTTGCCTTGTTGAGTAGATATTTGAGAGGATTAATATTTGCTACCAACTTGATTGTATGGGCTAGCATATAGTGGCAAAAAGTTTGACAGGCGAACACCACTACTAAGAAAGACTTCTCAATGAATGTATAATTTAGCTCATATCTGTCTAAATTCTTGTTGATGTAATAAACAACTCATTCTTTGCTTGTTGGATCTTCTTTTTCTAGTAGTGCCCCCAATGATACTTTTGTTGTTGATATATAGACAATGAGTGGCTTGCCTACTAATGGAGGTACCAAAACTAGCTGATTCATCTGATATTGTTTGAGCTGGTGAAATGATTCCGCATATTTTTTTTCCCACCTGAAAGGTATATTCTTATGAAGTAGATGATTGAATGGGAGACAATTATCTACCAATTGAGTGATGAACCGTTTGATGGATTGCAACCATCCCTGTAGAGATTTGAGTTGGATAATGTTCTTGGGAGGTGGAATCTCCATGATAGCTTGTACCTTCGCTGGATCTACTTTGATGCCTTTCTCTGATACAATGTAGTCTAATAGTTTTCCTAATGTGACCCCGAAGACATACTTCTTAGGGTTTAGTCTATCCTTGAATTGTTCCAATTGCTTGGGTGTGATAATGAGTACATCCATGTCTGGAAATTCCACCTACAGTGGTTGTTAGTCTGGTAGTGGTGCTCCTTCTAGTTGATCTACAATTACCCATCTTTTGATAGCCCAACATTCTGTGTACTAGATATCAAACTCACTCAGAATCATGACCCATTTAGCCAGTCTTCTTGTGAGAGTTGCCTTGTTGAGTAGATACTTGAGAGGATTAATATTTGCTACCAACTTGATTGTATGGGCTAGCATATAGTGGCAGAAAGTTTGGCAAGCGAACACCATTGCTAAGAAATACTTCTCAATGAATGTATAATTTAGCTCATATCCGTCTAAAGTCCTGTTGATGTAATAAATAGCCCATTCTTTGCTTGTTGGATCTTCTTGTGCTAGTAGTGCCCCCAATGATAATTTTGTTGTTGATATATAAAGAATGAGATACTTGCTTGCTATTGGACGTACCAAAACTAGTGGATTCATCTGATATTGTTTGAGCTGGTGAAATGATTCCACACATTTTTTTTCCCACCTAAAAGGTATATTCTTATGAAGCAGATGATTGAATGGGAGACAATTATCTTCCAGTTGAGCAATGAACCGTTTGATGGATTGCAGCCATCCCTATAGAGATCTGAGTTGGATAATGTTCTTGGGAGGTGACATCTCCATGATAGCCTATACCTTTGCTGGATCTACTTCAATGCCTTTCTCTGATACAATGTAGCTTAATAGTTTTCTCGATTTGACCCCGAAGACATACTTCTCAGGGTTTACTCTAACCTTGAATTACTGCAATCATTGAAAATTTTTATCTATTATGCCCAGGGGTTCTATTCTAGTGAATGATTTAGCCATCAAATCATCCACATAGGCCTCCATGAAGGTATGCATCATATCGTGGAAGATTGTCATCATGGCTCATTGATAAGTTGCCACATCATTTTTCAAGCCAAAAGGCATGACGTTCCAACAACACATTCCCCATGGACAGGTGAACACAATTTTGTCCCGAACCTTTGCGGCTATCCTGATTTGATTATAGCCAGAGAAGCCATCCATTAATGATAACATTGTGTGGCCTACTGTTAGATCTATAATTATGTCAATGCTTGGCAAAGGAAAGTCATCCTTCAGACATGCTCTGTTGACATCTCTAAAATGTGTGCATATTCTGATGCTTTTGTTAGGTTTTGAAACCAGTACAATGTTTCAGATCCTTTTAGTGTAGTCTATAGGTCAGATGAATCTAACATCTAATAACTTCTTTAGTTCTGCTTTGACCAGTAATGCCACATGTGGATTCATCTTTCTTAATTTCTACTTGACTGGTTTAGCTCCTAGAGTGATGGATAAATGATGCATGATTAGATTCAGATCTATTCTAGGCATGTCAACATAAGACCAAGCAAAATTAATTTTCTTTTCCTTGAAGAATTTGATAAAATCTGGTTGTTCTTCTTTCATGAGAGATTCTTCTAGATGTATGATTTTGACTGCTTCTTCAGTACCAATGTTTATTGATTGAGTTGGCTTAATCAATATTGGTGACCTTTCTTGATAATGTTCAAGAAGAGTGTTAAGTCTCCCATCTTTAGGTGCCTCAAAAAGGTTTTCACCCTCAGATGCATCTTTTATTTTTACATTTTTGTAATCTAATACTACCATTGACTGGTTTTCACCATTAGATCCTTTGTTTATTTTATTTTTGTGAGTGAGCGACTTGGCACTCCCCTAATTGCAAATATCATTATTTTATTCACTGGTAGAGCACGTTTTTGGATTGACTAAACACAGGTATGGGACAATGGATTCATCATTTCAGAATGTTGGTATATCATGATGTTGGGGTTCTCCCTAGTCTATTAGATCAAGATATATGAGTGGTAAGGAGTCATTTGGTAGGTTAAGATCAGTCATTGTAAGTGTCATTATGGATTCATCATTATAGTCATTTGGGATACTAGTGAGGTCTATGATATTTCAGAAGTCTTAGATGGTATTATCTTCGATGTTGCCTTTTTCGTATTGTCACTGCTTATTCTCACTAGCCTCATAGATATGTCATGGTTCAAATTCAAGTGGTTGATATTCTGAACCTCGTCCCTCCTGAGAAAAGGGTGTGTATGAGTAACATCTGAACAACGACCCCACTCATATTCATTGGAATCAGTTTCAGAATCAATGTCCTAGGTTATCTCGCTGTATCTAATAGGTATTTTGTATGGTGAGAAAAGATCACTGTTGATTGACACTAGTATGGTAGCTTGTTCTAATTCGGGGTCGGTGCTAGCTTCTACTATTTGCATTTGTTCATACAATGTTTCCCCTCTATGAGCAGCAATTTCTTCAGGTGGTGGTTTCACCTTGGTTGGATCAAGTTGTTGCACATGTTACACTTTCTTATAAGAAGCTTCTTCCCTTTGAATGGCCAGTTCTTCTTATTGGTTCTCATTTTCTTGATGATTTTGCTTGTTCCTTATTGTTTTTGTAGCTTGGTGTAGTGCTTCTTGCCATGAGTCTTCATTATATTTTTTATTTTCTCTCCACCAAGGTTTTTGGTCGTTATTTTTCTTCTGCATAGGTGACACATGTTGTCCATACCCAAGTCCTATTTTGTCTCTTGCAAATTGTGAAGGAGGTTACAAGTGTTCTATAATGCCTTCTTGGCACTTGCGAATAGGTCATTTGCCATTGTATCCCATTCATTGCATGATCTAGAACCCATTTCGATACTATTTTGTTGGTATGACCACTTCTATGGTAGCAACTCTAACTTCTTCTTCATCCTTGTATAGACAACTAAGGAGGTCTTTCTCTTCTGATTCATCGACCAGTGTGTCCAGTTGGATAAATTTACCATCAAATTTGGTGATGGGTTGTAGTGCTTGATGTCTTGATATGGAAGATTGTCCATAACTTTTTGGTGGTGTTGGCAATTTATAAAACATAAGGGTTCAAAAGAGTACTCCCCCATGCCTTGGTCCTTGATTTTCATATTTTTCTTAAAGTCTATGGATAGAGACTTGAGTTATTCTTGATGATGATTGGATGTTGAGGAATCTTGGGCCTCCCTATTGTGTGGAACTAGGCTATCTTGAGCTTCCCCCATAGCATTGCAATATTGAAAAGGGTTATTATCTACAGATATGGAAATTTCCTGTCCATTGTAGGGGAACTTGATACATTGATGGTATGTGGAAGGCACCACTTGCATTTCATGGATCCATGGATGACCGAATTGTATAATGTATGTCAAGTCTATGTCCAAGACTTGGCACATGGTGTCTCTTTGTACAAGACCTACCTCAATGGGTAGTACCATAGTTCCTTTGGAAGACCTCTCTTCATCATCATAGACTTTGATAGTGATTTTCTTTTTTCAATCAATAAACTTCTTAGAGAAGCCCAATGCATGGATAAGCTTTAAAGTACATATATTGAGACCAACTCCTCCATCTATTAACACTCTTTTTACTTGATGTTTATAGACTAAGACTTCGATATGGAGCGGGGTGTTATGCGGATGATTCAAGGAGACATCATCTTGTTCAGAAAAAGATATGTTATTGTAGCATAGGAATCTGGAAATCATCACAAACAATATAAACATACTAATCATTAGCTCAATCACGAAAGCTCAAATGCAATGATCTATCCTAATTACATCCAATAAAGACATAAAGATAAAACATTCAAAAGTAAATACTATGCAAACCATATGCAGATCTGAATGCTTCCTTCATGCGGCTCCATTGTTCTTCTTTCCTCTTCAAATAGTTTGGTTGTGGATCTCACCTACAAGTGCACATACATGATTCAAAGCAAGTAGGTAAGAAAATTGCTCAAAAGTACTCGAAGCGTGATTGATTAGAAATTCGATAATCTGATTAGGGGGTTTGATTGAAGAAATTCATCCAATTTATAGACAAATTTGAGAGATGGATCAAATTAGCATGATTCAATTCAAATGGAAATTGCAAATCAATTATGTCAATTATGACAAATTATGACAAATTATGCACTTTCTATGCAAAATTTGTTGATTGATAATTTATGACAAATTATGACAACTTCTATGTCAAAAATTGATTGATTGTCCATTATGACAAATTATGACAAATTGACATGTCATTTCCATGAATTTAGGAGAGAAATAGGAGGAAATTGAAATTAAGAATTAGAAAATTAAGAAATTAGAGAAATAAGAATTTAGGAATTAAGAAATTGATGAAAATTAGAAATTAGGTAAATTAATTAATAATTTGTCATTTATTAATTAATTCACAAAGAGGAATAATTAGCATTTAAATGAACATTTAATTGTGACAAGAAGACTTAGGATAAATAAATAATTTATTAATCCTAAAGGGAGAAATGACAAACAAGGTTAAATGATTAAATCACGAAACCTTAGAAGATGAATTAGGCCTTGATGAAAGATAATTGACTCGATCATGATTCTGATTAACAAAGGACCAATGTGATAAATGATTTAATTGATAAATGCGCCAATTGACGAGGAACAATGACTAATTGATCCAAATTGACATAATTGAAAAGAACGATGATTGATGACAAAATAGATTGCAAAACGACAATATTGAAAATGACCACGATTGATGACAAATCGATTGCAAAATGACAAGATTGATAAGAGGACAATGATCGATGACAAATCAATTGCAAGATTGATAGGAGGACAAAACCCTAATTAGGATTGACGATGTCCAAAATAATGACAAATGAGCATGCACATTGATGCAATAAGATAAGATCGATTAAAATCATGACTGGAGATTGTTGTCGACAAGACCAAATTCGAGAGCGAGATAAATGAAGAATGCAGAAGAAGGATTGAATGTTCACAAATGATAAAGACCAAGTGCATGACATAGGAGAAAATGTTAATGCGACGCAAAAACCTAAAATAAGGCAATGCGCAAATGTTAAAGTATGACTCCACAAGCGTTGACCATTTTTAGGTGTCTACATTTTGCCCCTCTTTGAGACAATGAGATTTTAAGCGTTGTTTCAAAGAACAATAATGAAAATGCCCCAGACAGTGATAATGACATATGCATGCCCCCTCGAGGAATTAGCCGGAAACATGCAGAAAATAGGCCAATTGATCGATAAAAATGATAGGATCGAACGGACTGACAATCGGATATCAGAAGAAATGTTAGTAAGAAGAAATGAGATAGAAAACTGTTAGAGATGAAGAAAAACTTGCTTTCACTAATGCACTTTGTAGGTGAGAACCTTTATTTTAATGTAGCAAAATGGATGCGTAGCATCATGGCATTGAAGGCCAGAGCTGAAATGCAACCCTTTTTGCAAAAGACAGACACATTGCAAACAAACAACAATCACAACAAAAAAAAAGAAAAGGACCATGAACCATCCCGGCACTCTAAATCACTCAGTGACATCATCGAGAAACATAGGAACATGACTGAAGACAAATCAATAAAAAGATAGGATGCACAAATTCCAATAAATCAAACAAACATCTTGATCTTCATTGTGAAAAGTTGAAAGTGTTGATAGGACGATCATGCTATTTGATTTCAGGGAATGCGATACCCTGTCTAAGACAGGACACAGTCTGGTTTCGAGTATACCACACCCTGTATAAGACCCATGATAGTAGTAACAAGGACAAATGATTTTAAGGTTGATTGATATGACCATGTTGATTAGTTTGAATGTCTGAGTTGACTGAAAGAGTTCATCTATTAAAGCATGATTTCATTAAAGCACAGTGTATGATTGCGAGTGTCATTGGAGGGATGCTCAGTGATCTGTCTTATGCATCAAGAGGATATTTATTGCAAAATGCTTGTTTTTTAGATTTTAATGTTTTGAAATTTTTTGTTCATTGTTTTTTAGGACTCTATTTGATTTTTTTTGGATTATTTCAAGATGTTATTCAATTTATTTTTTAATTTTTATTTTTATTTTTTTTGTATTTTTTTGCTTTTTCCATTTTATTTTTTTTGTATTTTTTTCAGGATCATATTTGAAGAAGTGCTTATAGAAAATTATGCCCAGTACTTGCGAAGATGCATGTTGTTGATAGGATCAGACAAAGGTTCACCTTCTGGAGTGGCAAGCTGATATGCCCCCGAGCCATAGGCTGCAGTCACTATGAAAGGCCCAACCCAATTAGGTTCGAACTTACCTTTGATGATGTCAGTAGACTATGCGTTCTTAGGGTTTGCCTTTAAAACCAGATCTCCCACTTTGAAGTGTCACCCTTTGACCTTCTTATTATAAGAGCGACGGAGACGGTTTTGATATGCTTGCAAATGTGTCAGAGCTGTCTAACGTTTCTCATCTAACATCTCAAGCTGGTGCAACCGAGAGACTCTATGTGTCTCATCATCAATCAAATGTTGCAAGGAAACATGTAAGGAAGGAATCTCCACTTCTAAGGGTAAAATAGCTTCCGCACAATACACCAAGGAATAAGGTGTTGCGCCAGTAGGTGTGCGGATAGAAGTGCGATAGGCCCATAGTGCTGGATTCAACTGTACATGCCAATCTCGACCAGCGTCATTGACAACCTTCTTCAGGATCTTGATAATGGTTTTATTTGATGCTTCAGCTTGACCATTCCCCTATGGATAGTATGGACTGGAGAATCGGTGTTGGATATGAAACTTTTCACAGAGTTCCTTGACATCTTTATTCTTGAAGGGATGACCATTATCTATGACTATGGCAAGGCGAACCCCATACCGGCATATGATATAATTCAGCAAGAATTTTGAAATTTGGACACCTGTGATATAGGTCATGGGGATAGCCTCGATCCATTTTGTGAAATACTCTGTGGCTGTAATGATGAACTTGTGTCCATTTGCAGATGTTGGGTGAATCTTTCCAATAAGATCCAATCCCCATTGAGAAAAAGGCCATGAAGATATGACAAAATGAAGTTCTTGGGCTGGTGCATGAATGTAGTTTCCATGAATCTGGCATTTGTAGCACTTCTTAACAAAATCATGAACATCTTTTTCCAGAGTGGGCCAATAATACCCAGCACGAATCAACTTTTTGGCTAAGCTTAGACCATTGAAATGGCCCCCACATATACCATCGTGAACCTCGTGTAAAGCCATTTGTGCTTCGTCAGAATCCAAACACCTAAGGAGGGTATGGTCAAAGGAACGACGGTAAAGGGTGTCGGGGATGATGACATATTTGGCTGTCTGTCGGATAAAGGCTCGGTGTTGGTTAGCGGAAAGGTTAGGTGGTAAAATTTGGGATTTCAAATATTGATATACGTCATTGTACCATGGGGAGTTGGGACCAACAAGAACGCACATCACATATGCTGTCAGAATGTCAAAAGAAGGAACCAGCAATTGTTCAACTAAAAATTCACATTTGTCCATATTGTGGGGCATATTCAACATGGAAGCAATCATAGCCATCGCATCTGTCGACTTGTTTTGCATTCTTGGAATTTGACTGAAATGGATAGCTGTGAATTTTGTCTTGAAGAAATCTACCATATGCTTATAGGGAATAAGCTTTTCATCTTTTGTTTTGTAGTCATCATTCACTTGTCAGATGACTAATTGAGAATCTCCATAGACTTACAAATGCGTGATGTTCCAATGGACTGCTACTCGGAGTCTTGTAACCAGTGCTTCATACTCTGCAATGTTATTGGTACAATGAAAAGTTATTCTGTAGGACTTTGGAATAGCATCACCTTGAGGGGTGACAAAAAAGATGCCTGCTCCAGACCCAAACTTGGTATGGGACCCATCAAAGTATAACTTCCATTCTTTAGACGATGTGAAAGCAAAGACTGATTCATCTGGAAAATTGGTCAACATGGGATGATCATCAGAAATAGGAGCCTCTGCAAGTTGATCTGCTATGACTTGTCCTTTTATCGCCTTTCGTTCCATATATTCAATGTCAAATTCACTAAGAATCATGACCCACTTTGCTAGGCGACCCGTCAAAGCTGCTCGGCTAAGCAAGTATTTTAGGGGATCGATTTTTGCAACCAACAATGTTTGGTGGCTTAACATATAATGTCGGAGCTTCTGCATTGCAAATACCATTGCTAAGCATGCCCTTTCAATAGTTGAATAATTTAGCTCATAGCCTACTAGTGTCTGGCTGATATAGTAAATAGCTCGCTCTTTGCCGTTCTCATCCTATTGGGCCAAGAGAACTCCTAATGCCATTTCAGTTGTAGAAATATACAATATGAATGGCTTTCCTTCTATGGGAGGCATTAGAATAGGCGGCGATAGCAAATAGTCTTTGAGAGCTTGAAAGGTTGATTGACAGTGCTTAGTCCATTTGAAAGCGACACCTTTGTGCAATAGATGTTGGAATGGATGACATTTGTCGGCCAACTGAGCTATGAAGCGGCAAATTGACTGGAGCTTTCCTTGTAGACTTCTTAATTGCTGGAGGTTTGAAGGTGGAGGCATATCCATTATTGCTTTAACCTTGGCAAGGTCGACCTCAATGCCTCTATGAGAAATAATGTACCCTAGTAATTTGCCAGCTGTGACACCAAAGACACACTTCTTTGGATTGATTCTGAGCTTGTATGTCTCCATTCAGTCAAAGATCAGGCCCAGGATGGCTAGATGACTATCTCTGGGGACAGATTTGCATAACAAGTCATCAACATAGTCCTCCATCAAAGTGTGCATGAAATCATGAAAAATTGTCGTCATTGCTCTTTGATATGTTGCGCCTGCATTTTTAAGACCGAAGGGCATCACATTCCAACAGTAGGTACCCCAAGCATAGGTGAATGCTGTCTTATGTTGATCTTCAGGAGCAATGTGAATTTGGTTATAGCCAGAGAAACCATCCATTAATGAAAGCATCTCATATCCAGCAGTCATGTCAACTATGATATCAATATTTGGCAATGGAAAATCATCTTTAGGGCATGCTTTATTGAGATCCCTAAAATCTATGTAGATTCTGATGCCCCCAGTTACTTTGTTAACTGGTACTAAATTTGAAATCCAGTCTGCATAATCAATGGGTCTAATGAAGCCCACATCTAGTAATTTTTTTAGTTCCACCTTGACCAAAAGAGCCACCTAGGGATGCATCTTTCTAAGTTTCTATTTCACAGGCTTGGCATCGGCTTTTAGTGGCAAATGATGAAAAACCAATTCTCGATCAAGGCCAGGCATATCTACATAGGACCATGCAAAGCTGATCTTCTTCTCAAGAAAGAAATTGACCAAATCTATTTTTTCCTGTTGTGATAGAGAAGCAGTAAAATGAATGACCTTAGGGTTGTCAGGTGTACACAGATTGATTTCCTCGGTCATTTCCACAAGCAATGTTGATTTGTCCTAACTTGATAGGGGTATGTCCACTCTTCCACCTTTGGGCACCTCAGAGAGGTTTTCACCCATAGGTACGTCTTTTATTTTGCCTTTTGTATGATCAAAGAGTGCCTTATGGTTTTCACTCAGAGATCTATTCTTTTGATTTTTTACTATTTCTTTTCTTTTTTAATTTTGATGACTGGAAGAGGGAGTTGACTCCCCAAAATATGCTATGGAATCCAGGTCAATAGCAAATCCTACCTTATGATCACCTTGTGGTATGCCTTCCCGTAGTCCAAGGAATTCTGCAATTGCTTTGTCATTTTGAAAACAGTCCAATGTGAGCGATTCTTGTTGGTCATGTTGGATAAGCTAGGGATAGATGAGGGGCATGTAATCATTGGTTGTAAGGAGAGATAGGGCTGATATGGTAAAGATATGAACCTCTGTGGTATCACTATCCAAACTTCTTGTATCGGATTCAGAGCTTGGATCCCAGAATGACTCTATCCAAGCATGGGGACATGTTTTAGGAAGAGGAGTTATTTCATGTTTGTCTTCCATAGGCAAATTATCAGGGTCAATGAAAATATTGTTGAGGGCATAGGAGCTAGAAGAAAAAGAACTCCACTCCCATTCATTGGAATCAGTTTCGGGTCGGGTATCCTCAAGTGTTATTTCATCATCAGAATCATGCCCTTTTCTACACGTGGGCACTTTGGTAGATGTAGATCCAATTCGCAATGGTACAAAACCTAACCCTAAAGTTGGAGGTCACCTCTTGGGTATGACAGGTTCTAGCCTTCCATTGTTGTTTAGGCCTAAGCCACTGCAACCATCATATCCTTTCTTTTGCAGCATAGTAAATCCTTTGTCGTATCGTTCCACTGGCAATCTGACAGGTGGGGTCTCAGTTGGATCTTTATAAAGCCAATCTATGACATCATCATCTACAGTTTCTTTGTCAAGTTCACCCCATCTTGTAAATCTAGTGGGATGCTGATATTGAATAATGACTTTAGGTTCCTTTTGCAATAAATGCGGTTTGCCATATGATTTTGGAGATATTGGTAAATTCCCGATGAGGAATGTTTGATCCATTGAATATTCTCCACACCCTTGGTCCTGTATCTTCAATTTTCCCTTGACAGCATCTAACAATTGATTAGGATCCACATAGCTATGTGATTTGGCCTCTCTATTGACTGAGACTTGCTGCTGAGGGGTATCCTTTAGAGTAGCACAAAATTGGAATGGATTAGGATCTCCTGGAATTGTTATCTCAGTTCCATTGTAAGGATATTTTAAACATTGATGATAGGTGGATGGAATTGCTTTCATTGCATGGATCCATGGACGACCAAGGATCATATTATAAGGGAGATCACGGTCTAGGACCTGTGGGAAAGTGTTTTCTGTCACTGGACCAACTCTGATAGGCAATCTAATTATCCCTTTGGATGGGTGCTCAGCATCATCATATGCTTTGATTGTTATTCTTTTGGAAGCATCAATGTCATTTTCTATATATCCAAGGCCAATGACCACTCTCAAGGTACAAATATTAAGACCCACTCCGCCATCTATCAAGACTCGTCGGATTTTGTAGTTATGAACAAAGACTTCAAGGTGTAAAGGATCATTGTGAGGGAGCTTATCAAATGAGATATCATTGTCAGAAAATGCGACATTTTGGGAAATAGCTAGATGTCCAATCCAGGCTTGAAACTGGTCAACATTAATATCTGTTGGGACAGTGGACTCAATTAAAGCTTTATCCAGGACTGCACAATGCATGGGGGACATTTTTAATAACTCAAGGATTGATATTTGTGCAGGTGTCTTTCCTAGATGATCCAAAAGATTATACTGACTTGCAGGAGCTCCTTTCAGGACTATTTTGGACCGACGAGTGGTGACTGCACAAGAAGGATCTTGTCCCTTTATTCTCAGGGTGGAAACATACTCATTTGACGCACAAAAACAATTAATGACATTGTTATAACCAGTATTTACATAATTTGCTGTTTGCGCAGAGTTGGAAGAAGACACTTTACCCTTGTCATGATCAAGCAAAGGAGTTTTGAAAATAGTATGATTTGTGTTAGAAGTCACATGGGGTGGTGGAATAACTCCTTGCTCTAATAAATCTTGAATCATATGTTTCGATTGAAAACATGATGTAGTTTTATGCCCTTTGGACCGATGATACTCACAGTATGCATTATCATTCCACCAATGTGGTTTTACTGCTGGTTCTACATTGATTTTTGGTAGCTTAATAAATTTTGCTTGTATCAATTGTCTCATTACTGATTCAATAGGCTCTCCCAATGGTGTAAATTGTCGAGGAGGCCCATCCCTTGATCGGAAAGGTTTGCGCTGCTGGTTTTGTTGTTGGCCTTGTTGTTGATTATATTGTTGAGTATGTTGTTGTTGAGCATGTTGTTGGTATTGCGGCTGTTGAGTAACATTGCTCATTGGTGCTTGATTTTGTTCCATAGTTGACATATTAGGAACACTCAATTTCTTGATAGTGAATAGGGGTTGATTTGCATTCACCGCTCTTGCATCAAAAACTCCATCATTAGTGACATTCTTGTTCTTATACCAAAATCTGTTTCTATCCCCTAAATAATTGGTGTTGTCACTGTCTTTATTGAGCTTGATAATTCCTTTAGCTACAAGAGCCGTTTCAATGCTTATTCCTTTCTTAATGAGTTTCTCTATAGTACTGGGACTTTTCAATTTTAGCTCATACATCATTTCTGGGACCAAATTTTGGATAAACAGATTCACTTGTTGTTCTTCAGGTATATCGAGAGAAGAACGACTATACAAGCTTCACCATCATTGCAAGAAAGTCACTAATGATTCACCTTGCTTTTGCTTGGTGTTGCATAAGTCTGACATGGTCACGTCACTATCGATGTTGAACGCGAAATGAGATAAAAACTTTTGAGCCAATTCAAACCAAGTTTTTATATTTCCTGGCAGATGCAAATACCAATCTATGGCTTGTCCTATGAGACTTCATGCAAATAATCGCATTAAATAGGTGTCCTCATAGCTCACTTCAGTAAATGCCACGAAAAATGCATGAATGTGATCTTTTGGATTGCCATTCCCTTTATATTTCTCAAAGTTAGGTGCCTCAAAATGCTTAGGGAATGGAGGCATGTATACACTCTTGTCAAATGGATTAGGACATAAATCTTGATCTGTATACAACTTCTTTGTTCCTTTAGTTTCTAATGCATCAACTTTTCGTTGCAACTTCTCAAGTTGTTGCACAATTGTATCAGATTTTAGAGGTCCATCATTAATCCCGATTGGTAATCTTTGTTGATACATCGCATTTCCGATCGGTTGTTGATACTCTGAAATGGCCATTTTTGGTGTCTCCGGCATATAAACTTCTTGGTACATCTCTTGTTGTTGCGGTTGTGCTATGCCTTGATATCGACCTTGTTGTTGCGCTTCTTGTAGCCTAGGTTGATATTGCAATTGAGTATGTGGTTGATATTGCACAGGCGCCAATTGCGGTTGTGAAGTAGGATAGCTTGTTTGCCTTGGCACATATTGAGGCAAATGTTGTTGATGCTGATGAATCAGAATTTGTTGACTTTGTGCCAATTGTTGTCGCGGTGTGTATCCCATCATTTGTAAAAAACTTTGTTTAGGTGGTTTTCGTTGCTTCTCCTTAGGATGGGGTATGGCACTTGCATTAACTTGCTGTGTTGTTTGTCCAATCCATTGTGATGGTTGCACGTTTGCATTAACTTGTAATGGTGTCGAAGGCACTGTAATTTGTTGTCGAATGCAAAATTGTTGTTGTTTCTCATTGCTGGTTTGCACATTCGATTGTACCTTTTGCGTATTACTCAATTATTGCAACAATTGTTGTTGATGCAAACCACTATCCATAGCTCTTCGTGTTGCCATTATCGAAGGATCTGTCGCAATAGTGTTTGGAAAAGATATTTAAATTAACGGGACATAAGAACTTTGTTGCATCATGGAATTGTTTTGGACATTAGTGATATCAAGCATCCTAGTTGTGAAGCTTTCCTGCATCTTAGATTTTGATCCAATTTTATGCATGTAAGGAACCACTTCTTGTTGAGGGACAGCTGTCAATATTGGTGTGGTCTTCATTTGATCTTGTGTTATAGGTGTTGTGTTGAATAGTGGATTATTTATTGTCTCAAATGGTGACTTCTGAGGAATGGTCACTGTCAATGCCTTTGAAGCACGTTTACTCATCATTGTAGGTTGAGTTGCTTGTCATGTATTTTCTTCATTTGGATGTGGAGAGAAACTTAACAACTCACTTGAAGAGGTCACATTACTCATCATGTTAAGATACTTTTGTGGAAACATCTTAAAGACCTTGTTCAAGAACTTATCCATCTTTTTTGTTATCTTTGGATCTTGAAGGAACATGTCAACATCATCAGAAGCATCGAAATTGGATGAAGAATCTGGTTGGACATTTGGATTCATTTCTTGTTGAATGCCTTGATCTGAACCAAATCCTTGTGAGAGGGTTTATTCTTCATATAATGTTTGAGTTTGAATGTCATGTTGCAGGTGTGGTTGATTCCAATTGAAAGGAGCACTTCCTCTTGGAGCTGGTGGAACACTCCCATGTCCTGGCTTCATAGGTACAAACACTGGTTCATATAATGGAGGTGGTCCAAGTTGAACCATTCCATATGGTGGTAAAGATGTGTTTGATGAACCTTCAATTTGTATTGTTTGACTAGTTTGAAATTGCGAATTTGCTATGTTGTCCATGGGTTGATACATTGGTTCGCCCATCATTTTAGATTTTGATCTTGTCTCAACAGGCATGTCCCTTATGCAAATGCGATATTTTTGGAATTTTCAAAGATAATGTATGATATGCAACTAAGTGCAAACTTAAATGGATGAAAATGCAATCTATGACAAGAATGCAACCTATGTTTTTGGTTGTTTTTGAAGATTTTTGACAAACTTATGAATGCAAATCTAAAAGAGACCCTTAGGAAATTGAAATGATGTCTAGACCTCAAAGGACAAAAGGACCAAGTGACAAAAGGAAAAAATGACAAAGTCTCCCCTATATGCTTGGATACTAAGCTAGGTTTGACAAAATGATATTGATGACAAAAGGACAAAAGATTTAATAAGGTCTAGACTTCCTAACAATGACTTAGGGTTTATCAAATATTTGGATTACTCAAGTATGACAAAACCTAGTTTTGAGACTATATGCAAAAGGACAATTACTATGCAAGTGACCCTAATATGATATGATAATGACCTAAGCTTAATGAAGAGACCTAGGGTATGCAAATATGAATGTATGACAATGGTATGACATTAACGCAAGAGGACACATGCAAATGAATAACCCTTATTGATATGCAAAGGAGTATGACTTAGGTGAAACCTAACCTTGGTACTTGACAATGAATTTTGCAAAATGCAACCTAGAATGAACCTAAATGTAAGTGACATGAATGTTGAGACAAGATTTTGAACAATATTTGACAACCATGTTTGAAAGTGTTTTGAATCTTGTTGAACTTTTGTTGGATGAATGTCTCTTGTGTTTAATCTTGTTTTGAATCAATTTGCCTTGTTCTTGAAATGAAATACAATTCAACTTTTGACAAGCAAAGAATACAAGATATTGCAACTTAGACTCAAGGCAATCATGCTCATTCCCACATTTCTTATGGTAGGCAAGGACATTAGGTACTTGAGAGGTAGACTTATTATGGGATTCAAGGAGAATACATAGATGCTTGACCCCATGGGCTCCCCTCCAAGGCACTCACTTCTCAGGGCAGCCAAGCATCAGTCCCCATGGAAATCTCCCCATGGCGAACTTAGTATCTCTTCCAAGTATCCGAACTTGTCCTTGTCAAGCAACTAGAAGGGTTTTTTGGCCTCTAAAACAAGGTGTGTAGTCAGGATTTCTGTTAAGCATTACTCCTTGATGTCACGCAAGTGTGATTGAGACATTAAGCCCATCAAGATACCAAACAAATGTAGTCGTGCAAGCATGATTTAGACCAAGAGGCCCTACTTAGATGTTGATATGAGAAAGAGTTCAAGGGTCATCACTTCCCAAGAAACTGTAATTCCCATGTAACCCTTCCTTCAAAGCTTTCACTCATCAGGTATTTGTTTATAGTGAGTTAGAATGCCAAGGTATTCTAGCCATACTCACTTTGGGTCATTCCCTTCTCACGATTATCACTTGCTTGCAAAAGCAAATGGTCGGGAAGGCAGGCCCTCTAAAGGAGACACACAATCAAAGACACGAGCATGGTATCGAAGATCTGGATTTCTGATCACCCTAAGAAGGACGAGAGAATACTCTCCTACTCCAATGTCACACTCAATAATCAAAGAAAAAACATGTTCATTCCAACCTATTTAAAAAAATCACTAGGTTCCTAAAACATTAATGACAAACACCAAGTTTAGTTGTTTCTCCAAGGCAACCTGCAAAACCCAAGTTAGAAGTTTGAGGTGTTTATTCTTTGACTATCGATTCTGCATAAAAAATGTTAGTAGTTTCATTTTTTGTCTTTGCCATGTGTATGCCAGGATGCTGCATAGATAATTAGTACCAAAAACCAAAACACGGATAACAGAATGCAAAAACAAGACAATTTTTTAAGAAAAACACTGTCTTTTTACCTCTGTTCTGGATTTTACACAGGCGCAGAACTCATGACACAGGCACAGAATGTATGACACAGGTGCAAAATGTCCTCAACACAGGCACAGGATGCTCAACACAGGCGCAAGCTATCTTACACAGGCGCAGAAGTCCACAAAAAACCCTACACTGCCCTGTTTTAGGGTTTTTTTGACCTGCAAATCAACTCAAAAGCACTCAAAAACACAGTTAAGGGGTTAGATGGTTCACCAATTAAATGTAGCATAGGAATCTGAAAATCATCACAAAAAATATAAACATACTAATCATTAGCTCAATCACGAAAGCTCAAATGCAATGATCTATCCTAATTACATCCAATAAAGACATAAAGATAAAACATTCAAAAGTAAATACTATGCAAACCATATGCAAATCTGAATGCTTCCTTCATGCAACTCCATTGTTCTTCTTTCCTCTTCAAATAGTTTGGTTGTGGATCTCACCTACAAGTGCACATACATGATTCAAAGCAAGTAGGTAAGAAAATTGCTCAAAAGTATTCGAAGCGTGATTGATTAGAAATTCGATAATCTGATTAGGGGGTTTGATTGAAGAAATTCACCCAATTTATAGACAAATTTGAGAGATGGATCAAATTAGCATGATTCAATTCAAATGGAAATTGCAAATCAATTATGTCAATTATGACAAATTATGACAAATTATGCACTTTCTATGCAAAATTTGTTAATTGATAATTTATGACAAATTATGACAACTTCTATGTCAAAAATTGATTGATTATCAATTATGACAAATTATGACAAATTGACATGTCATTTCCATGAATTTAGGAGAGAAATAGGAGGAAATTGAAATTAAGAATTAGAAAATTAAGAAATTAGAGAAATAAGAATTTAGGAATTAAGAAATTGATGAAAATTAGAAATTAGGTAAATTAATTAATAATTTGTCATTTATTAATTAATTCACAAAGAGGAATAATTAGCTAATTAAATGAACATTTAATTGTGACAAGAAGACTTAGGATAAATAAATAATTTATTAATCCTAAAGGGAGAAATGACAAACAAGGTTAAATGATTAAATCACGAAACCTTAGAAGATGAATTAGGCCTTGATGAAAGATAATTGACTCGATCATGATTCTGATTAACAAAGGACCAATGTGATAAATGATTTAATTGATAAATGTGCCAATTGATGAGGAACAATGACTAATTGATCCAAATTGACATAATTGAAAAGAATGATGATTGATGACAAAATAGATTGCAAAATGACAATATTGAAAATGACCACGATTGATGACAAATCGATCGCAAAATGACAAGATTGATAAGAGGACAATGATCGATGACAAATCGATCACAAGATTGACAGGAGGACAAAACCCTAATTAGGATTGACGATGTCCAAAATAATGACAAATGAGCATGCACATTGATGCAATAAGATAAGATCGATTAAAATCATGACTGGAGATTGTTGTTGACAAGACCAAATTCGAGAGAGAGATAAATGAAGAATGCAGAAGAAGGACTCAATGTTCACAAATGATAAAGACCAAGTGCGTGACATAGGAGAAAATGTTAATGTGACGCAAAAACCTAAAATGAGGCAATGCGCAAATGTTAAAGTATGACTCCACAAGCGTTGACCATTTTTAGGTGTCTACAGTTATGAGTCCCCGTCATATGGGATACCATGGCTTGGAATAGATTAATATCTAGATCATTTGGAACTTTTGTTTTAATAAGTGTCGGTTCCAAGATATCATTGTATTTTGGCAAAAGTTTGAGTAACTCAAGTATAGATATCTGAGCGAGAGTTCTCCATAGTTGGTCAACGAAGTTATATTGAGTCTTGGAGAGAGTTGTTGATGTTGATGTGTTCCCTTTCAAGAAATATTTTGGTGCTCTGGTTGTCACATTTATCAAAACATTTTCTTAATCGTCCTTGATTATTATGACATTTGCTTGATTGTCATATGTTGATATGTGATCGATGGTGTTCTTGTATAGGTGATTTATACGAGCTCCTTTGGTGTTGTTTGATTTTGAAGCTCCTCCCTTATCATAATTTGGAAGAGTATTTTTGAAGGATTCATGGTCACCATTCATTTTGTGACCATCAACTATTAATTTGCCCCTGCCTATCATGTCTTGAACTATGTTCTTCAGCCTCATGCAATCATTTGTGTTATGTCCTTTATTTTGATGAAAATCATAATAGTGTGAGTCATTCTACCAAGGTGGTTTGACTTGGGGTTCAAAGTTTCTTGTGGTTGGCAATGTGATGATCTTATTCGCCAAGAGTTCCTGAAATGCTGATTCTGAGTTTTGTCCTAATGGCATGTATATGCGTCAATATGGAAAAGTATTGGTGTTGCCTCTCTAGTTTGTGTTGTTTCCTTGGTTAGTGTTATTTTTTTATAACTGTTGGTGTTTGATGTTGAAGCTCCTTGATTGGTATTTTGCAGATAAGTTTTAGTGCCTTGATTAGCACTTTTTTTTATCGATATTGGATGGTGGGTTTCCTTATAAAGTCAACACTAGTTGTTTAGAATTTACATTATTGTCATTAATTACCCCATCATTAACAATGTTTTTGTTCCTTGTCCAAAATATGGATTTGTCCAATGTTTTGTTATTGTTTTCATTGTTAAAGGTGTTAGTATTTGATGAATTAATACCTTCCTTAAAGAACTTCAATGTTCCTTTCTTGATGCAAGCTTCCTCTACTTGGATTCCATTTTCTGGCAATTTTTCAAAATATGGTATGCATTAGAGTTTGAGTTGATAACTCATCTCACTATTCAGATTGTCGATGAAGATTTCCATCTTTTCCTTTTCAGGCACATCTCAGGGATATCTCGAAACCATGCACCTCAACCATTGTAGAAACACCACGAATGTTTCATTGCTCTTTTATTTTGTGTTACATACATCCAGCATGGTGATTGCATGTTGAATGTTATAGGAGTATTGTGTTATGAATTTTTTTACCAACTCATCAAATGATCTGATGGGAGGTGTAAGTTTAGACAACCACTCCATTTTTTTCCCTCCCAAACTTCTTGGGAACAATCTCATTATGTATGTGTCATCATGAGAAAACTCTAAGCTCATGGTATAGAATTCCTAAACGTGATAATGGGGATCACTTTTACCATCGTATTTGTCATACTTTGGTATATCTGAATTTGGGGGAAAAGGTAGGTATGATTTTCAATCTCTTATCAGAAGGATAAGGATATATCTTTTCCAAGGAGTATCATACTATAGTTCCTTGTTCAATGTCCTACATTTTTCTTCGCAGTGTTTGGAGTTTTTGTGCACAAGCACCCATGGGTGCATTCTTCCTTCGATGGGGACCTTCCTCCCATTCATTAAGGTTGTCCTGATTGCAGGCATGGTCTTAGTCGTGGGTGTTGTCTTGTTCATGGGTGCGATCTTGGTTGCATATGTTTTCTTGATCATGTGTCTCTTCTTATCTTTGTTGTTCTTGATAGGCATAGTTTCTTGACCTTGTTCTTGAAATTATCTCATCTATATTCCCTAAGATTTTTGTATCTAAATCTTAGGGAATGTTGACTCCTTTGCTAGTTAGCATGAGTAGATATTTTTTCTTATCTATTTCTATAAGTCTTTCTACAAGTGTTTGGAAAGCTACATTTTCTTGAAATTCTTGGAGAAGTTCTTCAGCGATCTTTGTTTCTCCCATATTTGCATACTCATCAAAAGGATTGGACAATATAAGACCCATACTCGATTTTGGTTGTGATTCCTTCTGCTTGTTTCTCTGAGATCGAGTGATAGTGGGTATTAATATATCTCTACTGTGATGAATTATTATTCTTCTATTGGGGTTCTTGGTGGAGTTGGTGGCTCATGCCGAGCTTCATTATAAGTGATAAGGAACTTTAGAAAAAAGCGGGGTTGATCCTTCCTGCCCTATTTAGGCATTGGTTTAATTTTTCTTTCTAAATGTAAGCCCTACTTCTTAACGACTCTTTGTCAATTTTTTTTCTTTTTCCTTTGATATACAACCGTACATGATGCAAGAATGTACGATGTGATATAAAGAGTTGACGATTGATATAGAGAAATTTATTCCTCTTAACAAGTGTCTTAGAAATAGGTTGTCTCCTCTTCAACTTAGTCTTTTGATGAAGACTTGTTCTTCTCAAAATATGAGGAGTGGTCATACACAAATGATCAAAGGTTGATGTTGATGTTGATGTTGGATATGAATACTTCATTTGAAAACTCAAGTTTACTTTACCAAGTAGAGGTTTTGTTTGATTCGGTTCAATGACAAAGTGTTTGAAATGATATGGATAAAGTCTCCCGATTTGGAAACTTGATTTGACAACATGAGGACCAAACTAGGTATTGTTTTTTATAGGATCCGTTGGATGGTGGAACTTTGATCACTGCTCTAATATTTCTTAATATTGTTGGATAAAGTCTGATCTTAATCTAGTTAATGATTTGAAAACTCATTCTAAGAGTGCCTTGTTGGATTTAGAAATTTTCTCACTAATGACATTTTTCAAAGTTTTGTTGTTGGATTTGTCGAACGACCTGAAAGGGTATTTGAAACTATTGATAAAAATTTGCCAAAGTGACTGACTTGCTCTCTGTTTTTCACTAATATTGATCATATCCTAAGATAGAGACCTGATGCACTAAAGAATGATCTTGAAGTGATACAAAATGATCACTACGCACTAGGATGTCTTTCCTATGCGCTATTTCAGACTTTTTGGTAATGAATTTATTGGATAGGTTATATGCTAATATGTCCCTGTTATGCACCAATGTTTGATACGAAAGCTCTATAAGATGTCTTGAATGCACTAGGGTGATGCTTGAATGCACTATAGTGATGTTGATAAGTGCAACTTGAAATTTTATTGGTATGATTCTGATTATGCGCTAGGTTGATTGATGAAAGCTCTAAGTTTTGGTGCAAATGTGCTAGGATGTTGCTCCTATGTGCTAACTATCCTGATTTCTTTGTTTGATGCTTTTGCTGTGATGTTGAAAAATAACACTTCTGATTTGATGGATGATTTTCTGAAATGACTTGAAAGCATGACATATAGAAGAGATAATAATTTGTTTATGCTAAACAAGTAGTGTATGTTCTTTTGAGGATGTTTTCACTGGTTTGAATTACAAAGAAGACATATCAATTAGATTCTTTATTCAAAGGTCATCAACAATATCATAGAGCACTAGTCTCGATACTCTATCATCTCAAACAACCTTGTCACCCCCTAGGGGGTGCCCATTTTTTTGCCTTTTACCAAAAATTAACCCAAAGTGAATTGCTTCACAATTGAGTAGTTATCTTGGCAGATATATGGTGAGTGATCTTGGGGGTAGATTCTTTCCCACCTTTGCACTATGATATTACCAATGCTTGGTGACTAACTTGGTTCAAAGTTTTTAATGTAAAGGTTTTTAATCAGGGTTATGTTTGGTCTTCAGTGATAAACTCCCTCGGGAGGCTCCCCAACCTTTAGAAAAAAGGCTTTACGTATCTTAACGATATTGGGGGAAGACTAATCACTGATCAAAAATGTTGAAGGGGACTTTCATCAGCCTCCACATTTGATTATAGTGGGTTGGAACACTCATCGATAAAGTCATTTCCCACTTAGATTGTTCCCCTCTCCCTCGCCATTAATGGCGCCCTAAGGGTAACTCAGGAAGGAATGCCTTCTAAAGGATTTAATTGCTTGAAGTAAAAGAAAGCATAAGAGTGGTTTGCCTTTTTGGACACCCAATTAAGAGGAGAGCATATACCTTCCACTTTCGAGACAAGACAAACAATTTTCTTTTTAATTTTCAAGACAAGGATTTGCTAAGATCTATTTGGAGATGTTGCTCCAACAAGCATGGTGTTCTTTTAAACTCTTCATAGAAAAATATGTGTTTCAAATATTTGGGAAATAAACCTAGTCAAGAAAATAAAATCGTGGATTGGTCAAAAAATGAAAAATCGTGCAACCAATCATCAATGAGGTTCTTTTTATTTTTTACGAAATGAAAGTGAGACCCCTTTTAACTTTGCAAAAATAAAGTTTTGTTTGTAGTTATTTTTAACCTTTTGCAAAAATAGAAAGTAAGGTCCTATTTTAAGCACCAAACAAATGATGAGGTTCTTTTTAACTTGCACCAAAATGAATTTCAGATCCTTTTTAACTCTGCAAAAATAAAGGTTTGTTTGTAGTTCTTTTTGACATTTTGCAAAAATAGAAAGTAAGGTCTTGTTTTAAGCACCAAATAAATGATGACGTTCTTTTTTTAGCCAATGGGAAATGATTTCTTTTTCAACCAACTTGAAAAGATAGAAAAAAAGAACAATCAAATTCCTAAATCTAACTCCTCCAATTTGCAAGAAATGATTAGTAACCTGGAATAAAAGAAGGTTAGTAAAAAAAAATTAAAACCATAGGTGGGCTTACAAAAGCCTAATTTCTAACGCTGTTACAAACTATCCCTTTTCTCTATCAAACTTATGCACTAAAATTATGCACAAATGTGTTATAGAAAGGTACAAAACTGCTAAAGGATGACTCTTATGCACTACTCTGATTTTTGAATACCTACATTGAAGCCTCAATGTGTCAGAAAGAAACATAAAGTGTTATGCACTAAAAATAAGCTCCAAAGCACTACAAGAAGGCTTCTATGCACTAAACAGTGCGATGGATGCACTACTGCTTGTGATAGATACACTAAAGTATACTCTTGACATGCTAAAATGGTATTCCAACGTGCTTGTAATCCTTGTCCTGCATAAAAAATAATATTATTTATGGAGACGAGCCCCACGGTGGGCGCCAAAAATGTATGCAAGAAAATGCAGTGACAAAAATGAATAACTTGAATCCAAAAGACCCACACACCAATGAGACTCTTGGTGCAAGTATATGAGTTGATTCAATTAGTTCAACTTCTCAAGGGGTGTCCCATTGTTGTTTATCTCATAGGATCCCTAAAGTAAATATTTTGCTCTCAAATCATTGAGAAAATTTACTTAGGTATGATAACTCCAAGAACGAGTGATGTTTGATTTATATGCATGAATGAATTCTAAGATGTATTATATTGAAACTATGATGATTAAGCTAGTATTAAAGATGATGATATGATAAAAGATTAGCAAATTTATCCTAGTATGAATATTCTATGATATATAAAATGCTTCTAAATGCTATTATGATGATTTAAACAAAGAGAGGATAAATTTTTAGTAATTTACACTATAATGTAGATGCATGAAAGATTGTTGATATGAAAAATGAGGAATGAGAGCTCAATTTATAGGGAAAATGCGGCAATGGACGGTCAAGATTGAATAATCTTAACAAGCGCCAGGATTAAAAGTTAATCAATTCATGTTTACAATTCTCACCAATGAGATGGTGATAATTGTAAACAAAGGGTTGCTTGAGAGGAGATGTAAGAAGCATTAAATGCTTGAGAAGACATGAAGGGTACCCTAGGAGGTAAGGGATAAGGTTAGGTTAGGGTTATCAAATGGATAAAGATTTTACCCAAGGGGTAGACTCTTGTGAAAGGGTAATAGGATAACCAAAGTTAAAGCCATGAATGCTTGATGAGACCCTTGGGTTAGATGAGGGTTAAGTTATAGAGAAATTCTCTAACCATGCAAGAAGGTTGAGTTAATCATTAATGGTTAGGAAGACTTTGAGGGTTAACTTGTCGAAGACATAAAGCCTTTAATGCATTTCAAAGACTTTGGAGACCTTGAGAAGTAACTTCTCTTTTCTTATTTGTGACAATAATTAGGAGACGAATTAGGCTAAATTGGAAGTGATTAGAAGAATCTAGAAGGGGTTTAGGAGGCAAGTGGTAGATGCAGGAGAATGCAAGTGGAGGGAAAAGGATTTTATTTAAAATAAAATTACTTTATTTCAACTAAAATAGGTGCAACTTGATTAACACAAGTGGGAGGATTTAATTAATAAATTAGATTTATTTATTTGCAAGGATTAATTTAAGTAGATGTAAATGTAATTAAAAAGGGAGAAAGGGGATTTAATTAAATAAAGTGATTTATTTAATTAAAGGATAGAAAAGGTTTAGGTGAAGTTAATTAAATAAATTGAGTAATATATTTAATCAAATAGATGAAAATGAAGAAATTAATTAAATAGAATTTAATTAATAGGGGGAATGTGGTTAAAATAAATATTAAATATTTATTTAGGAAAGTGGTCAGATTTATACGTCTACAATATTGATAGTGCTGGCAAATGCACACTCCAATGAGAAATTGTAGGTGATTGAAGGTATTCTCACTTATGGAAACCTTACAATCATATGATACTAGTAGGCACTAACATCGGCAGACTCTACACCGACACACAGCTCACCGGCACCGAAAAGATTGATCATTGATAGCATGGCCGATAGGAATTTTGTTTAATTATATTTTGTATTTAATTGTAAAATATTTTTCTAAGCCGACATGGCAAATTGTAATAAGACTCATATAAGTATGAGATCTTAGAGAACATTTAAGGATATATGATAGAAAGTAGATATGGTTAGATTATTGTAGACTTAATGTGCGTATTGTAAAGTAGACTTTGGATAAGGGTTTATGATTATTGTAGAGCTTAAACCGGTATTGAATTTGGCATAGTAGATGTTGATCTAAAGAAGTACATAACATTGGATTTGTATAATCCATTTTTGTAAGTGAGTGTGACTTCTTTTGTAAATGAGCAGTGAGCTCTAGGCACGTGGCCTTCCCGCATGTGCAAGCCCCTATTGTAACAGTAATATTCCCTTGTCGGGCAATAAGCGAATATTGTGGGTCACAAATCCCACTGAGGTTTTTCCCACACCGGGTTTCCTCATTAAAATATTGTGCTATGGTGTGTCTTTCATGTTGTGGTTGTTATTCTTATTTACTACATTATTTTGTGTTTACTGGTACACAGTTTTGAAATGCTTTTCATGTTATAAGTTAAGAAAATACATCCACCAGTCAGATACTGATTCACCCCCCCTCTTAGTATCCTTGGGAATCCTAACAATTGGTATCAGAGCATGGTCCTCTATTTTCAAAATCCTAACAACTTGAGGAAGATATTGACACCGGTAGAGATGGAAAACTTGAGAAAGCAATTGGAAACAACTCTTTCAGACTATGATGCAGAAAAAGTGAAGAATATCAAACTTGAAGATGATCTAAAGGTTGCACAGTATATCATTCGAGAACTTCAAGAAAATATCACTATTTCAAGGAATAAGAGAAGACAACTTTATGAAAAGATGCAGAATGATGATGATGAAAAATAAACTCTTAATGATCTGGTGAACAAACTGAGACAAGAAAATAGTACAATGAAGAATGAGATGCAAGATATGACTATGAGATTTTGTAAAGAAACTAAAAAATTAAAAGAAGAATGAAGATGACATGACTAGAAGAATCAATGATGCTGCAAATGAAAATCTAAGACTCGGTCATGTGAATGATATGCTAAAAACAAATCTAATTCACTTAGAACATGACAAAACTGAACTCATGAGACAGAAAGATTTCTTGGAAAATGAATTGGCTACTGCAAATCAACACAAGGAGAAATTCAAGAAAAGTTCAAAGGAACTTGATGACATGCTGAAGAATTCGAAACCTAATGGTGATACAAATGGCCTTGGATTTGAAGTTGGTGAAAGCTCCAGTACTACAAACAATCATGATCATAGTAAACCAGTAAGACAACCTAATGCTTACAAATTTAATGGGAAATGATTTAACTATAACAAGTATGGTCATAGAGAAAATCAGTGTAGATCTAGAAATTATCAAAACACTAATGCACCCACCAATCAATATTCCAAATGCAACAAAGTTGGTCACAATTCAGAAAATTACAGAATGATTGTAAGATGTTATGTTTGTTTAAGATTTGGACATCTATCTAATCAATACAGAACAAATACCGACATAGGATATGGGAAAGCTATTTAGAAAAACAATGTGACTTGTTATGCTTGCAACAAGATTGGACATATTTCTAAATTCTGTAGAAGGCATCACCGACAAATAACAAAGGACCCAACTTAAAAGGTAAGGAAAAGGTTAAAGAGGTATAGCAAGAAACCTCAAAGCAATGGACTGGAAAGTCAGATCAGAATGTTGATGGGAATAATCCTCCACCGGTAGGGGATTCTTCATCTAACTGAAGAAAAATCCTTGGGGGTTTGGCAACAAATTGAAAAATATGCTAATATACCCTTGGTTGATGGTGAGAAGTCAAATTACCGGTAGATGAGTTAAGTTTTGACTTAACCAGGAGGCATTACATGTGGTAGCTGGAGAAAATAACATTATAAAGCAAGTGTTTTGGCTCCTTTTTCATTCACTGAGCATTCAAATCTCCGAGAGCATGAAAATCCCAAGCGAAGGCATCCTTAGTGAAAAGTGAAGCAGTTCATTCAGCAAATCATCCTAAAGGAAGATTGAGGTATTTATAACTATGGCTTCTTCATTTGTACCTAAATTTATTGCAAACCCTAATGTGATTGAGGTTATCAAGTGCCCTAGACCCATATTCAAACTGATTCCCAAAATTGCGAAGAAAGATGATACCCTAGGAGCATTTTCAAAAATACCTAAGGGAGTAGTGTATGCAGAGGATCCTAGAATGTATATACATTGTCATATTAAGGAACTAGGAGATGATGAAATCAAGAATATGTATAGGACTATGATTTGTGATACAAATGGTAATATCAAACCGAAACACAAGATAGCGGAAACCCTAGGTTTTGCGGATATTCTTAACATTCCTAAATTTCCTGAAGATGTCATAAGAATAGTTCTAAGCAGAGTCCATGGTGAATTATTTTGGTTTGATTCCATCCATAAGATCACTAAACAAGCAATTAGGACAGTAATAGGCTTACCTTCCACTAGTAGCAGGCCTGATAGAACTAAGAAATTTTCTAATGACACTGTGACAAACTTAACCGACACAATATTTAACAAAATATCTCTAAGAGTCAATGATGTGAAGTACATAAATGTCAGATTTGTCACTATGATTCTTGGTTATAAAGCCACACATGCAAATAGCTTAAACTCAGTATCCAGCCTATGTATTAAAAGTGCATATGGCATGGTAAATGATAATGCTAGAATTGATCTATGTGAATGGCTTAAAGATGAATTGATAGACAACTTGAAGAAAATCAAAGGTGATAAGAAAGGAACTTTCAGATTTGGAAATCTGCTTGTATGCTTAATGCTATACATTAACAAGGAAGTACCGATAATGGTAGGAAAGACTTTGGCTTTGATATACTGGTAGGAAAGCAACTATTGGATATATTAAACAACATGGGAGATAACATAGAGAAAAACATAAATGAATATTTTAGAGCACTGAAAGCTAGAATGAAGATAAGAGTAAGGCTATCCCAAGCAATTGTGGATAAATATCAAAAGGAAATATGTTTTGTAATCAAGAAAGATGAAATCTAGATGGAGGCAGTTATCCCTAGAACTATTTGGGGAACCGAAATGTGATATGAAAAAGATGATAACATAATTGAGACCTATGCAAAATCCCTCCTTGAAGCACCAAAGGAACCATCTAAGAAAGTTTTTGGAAATGTAGAAATAATTGAGAGTGGTATTCAGTCTCAGAAAAGAGTCAACAAGACAAGCTAAAGCAATTAAGGAAGATGTATTAAAGAAAAAAGGTATCAAGGAAAATGAGTTGGAAGGAATTCAATCGGAAGCTCATCTTTCACTCGTTGCAACTTCTTCTGAAAGTGATATGCCGACTGAGTTCAAAAGGGTAGTAAGGAAAAGAAAATCCTCACCAGCACCCTCACCTACACCCAGAAGAACAAGACAAAAGAAACAGGAAGTTAGGCCTCCAGTTAAGAAGTTGACTCCAAAGAAGAAGCCAAAATGAGATATTGCTCCACTGGACGAACTCCTAAGTGAAATAATAGAGGATGGTAGAGTGAAAAATATTAACAAGTTGTATAGCACACTTTCTAATGATGATAAAGAGAGCATAGAGAATAGTGTAATTTTACACTTAGACATATACAGGAAATTTTTGATGGAAATTGTTGATGATATACCTATTGATTTATACAGAAGACTAGAAGCTAGAAGGGTATCTATTGTTGAGCTAGATAAAAAGATAAAAATAGAAAAATTACTTGCAGTTCACCCAGTGAACTCGACTAAAGAAATAGATAAATTAATCAGTGAGGCCAACTGGACAATATTTTCAACTGGTCACTGACGTGTAGCACTAATGGCAGGCAGAGTGAATGAAATCACTAAAGAAACTGCAGATCAATGGGACATACTCTTTGTTGAAAAGGAGAAACAAGAAGAACTTAAAAGACCTAAGACTATCAAGGTCTACCAAAAGGACAAGGATAAGGGGAAAGGTAAGGTAGGTGGACCTTTGAGCCTTAAGATAACTGATAATTTGCCCCCACCTCTTTCTAATGCTCCACCGGTAGAAACCGTTGACACACAACCAACAACAATGAGTATGGAGACACCTCGTGAGGATACAAATCTTGAGTCTGAAATTTTGTACACTATGAACATAGACACCCACGAGATAAATATTGTGGTGGATAAAGAATCAGCTAAGAAAACATAAGTGGTTACTAAGACACTGGCTGGAAATGTTGAAGTTGGAAACATTGGAATTGGGGAACAACAACAAACTGAACAATCAGTTGATCCCTTGTCTACTAGAATGGTGACTGATACAAACATTGCTAAATCCCCTGAGCTAGAATAACCGGTTGACAACTCAGAGAAACCAACTGAGATTTTGGCAGTGGATAGTACAAAGGTGCATACTCAGAAACTGACAGTAAATACTGAGACTTCTTCAGAGAAACCGACAGTGGATACTACAATGAAATCTTCAAAGGTACAAATAGAGACACCTTCAGGAAAGGACACTAAGAAATGAGTAGAACAACAGGTTCATACTGAACAAAACATAGAGAAACAAGCATAGCAACATGCTCCTTCTTAGGTACCTACTCAGACTATATCACCTGCTACATCTGACAAGCCTAAACCCTTGGTAGCTGAAATACAAACACAAACAGATCCTCCTGAGAAAGAGGAAAGCAAAGCTATCACTACAACTGACAGACTACAGATTATGAGGACAGTTGGACAATCATCTAGCACATCAATGATTGAAATCTGGCCTACAAATGTGACAAAGGTACTCTTGGATTCCATTAAGAAAATAACATAGTGTAATGCACAAGCTTACAAGGCTATAGATGATATATTACCAATTTTGAAAATGATAGCTCCAAAGTGTAACATAGATAATAAAGATTCTTTGAGCCAATTAGACACATTGTCTAAGTATATAGGCGACAATCTAATTACACTGGACCAAATAAATGAAGACACATTCAAAGAGAAAATGAATAAGGAGAAAGGAAAATTCTTTGAGGAAATAGTGTGAAGAAGAATAAGGAATAGATGGAAACCTTATTACCGGCACTAGGAGAAACAATTTTGGATTTCAAGAAACTGTACAAAGATACCTGCAAACTTGATATTTTGACAAAGGACATAGATTCGGAGATTAGCAAAGCTCAAGAAGAAATCAACAATATTTCTAACAATTTAATAGGAACATCAGATTCATTTTTTGAAATTGAAAAGAACATGGCAGATCTTGAGGAGAAAACTCAGAAGTTAGAAAAAGATAAAGAAAAGATAAAGCGTAAGGCAAAAGACTTAAAATGTAAACTAGGTCGTAAACTAGATTACCTCATTTCTTTGAGAAAAGAAATTTTTGAGGCTTTGGTTCCCGGACTTAAGACACTGGAAGAGTTAATGCACATACTCACTGGTACAATTTAGAGAACTAAAGTGGCATTAAAGGACAACAAGAGATTCAGCGACAGTCAAAATTTTGCATTGGCAGACATCTATCAGATTGTAACCCATCAGTTACAAGGATCTCGGCAGGAACCACACTACACTGACAGTGAATGAAAACCTTTGTCATTGATGTCAAAGGGGGAATAGTAAAGATGAGAAAAATCCAATGACTTAGATATCATCTGCTCAGGGGGAGCACACATCTAGTACAGTTTTTGGCAAGATTTTTTGACTTCAATTTTTGGATACATTTTTGAACTTTTCTCATGAGTGTTGCCATCAATGCCAAAAGGGGAGATTGTTGGAAAATGCACACTCTCATGAGAAATTGTAGGTGATTGAAGTTATTGTCATTGATGGAAACCTAACAATCATATGATACTAGTAGGCACCAACATTGGCAGACTCTACACCGGCACACAGTTCACCGGCACCGAAAAGATTGATCACTGACAACATAGCTGATAGGAATTTTGGGTAATTATATTTTGTATTTAAATGTAAAATCTTTTTGTAAGACGACATGGAGAATTGTAATAAGACTCATATAAGAATGAGATCTTAGAGAACATTTGAGGATATATGATAGGAAGTAGATATGTTTAGATTATTGCAGACCTAATGTGCAAATTGTAAGGCACACTTTGGACAAGGGTTTATGATTATTGTAGAGCTTAAACTGGTACTGAATCTGGCATAGTAGATGTTGATCCAAAGCAGTACATGACATTGGATTTGTATAATCCAATTTTTTAAGTCATTGTGACTTCTTTTGTAAATGAGCAGTGAGCTCTAGGAACTTGGTCTTCCTGCATGTGCAGGCCCCTATTGTAACAGTAATATTCCCTTGTTGGCTAGTAAGTGAATATTGTGGGTCACAAATCCCACCGAGGTTTTTCCCACACCGGTATTCCTTGTTAAAATATTGTGTTATGGTGTGTCTTTCATGTTGTGGTTGTTATTCTTATTTACTGCATTATTTTTGGTTTATCGGTACACAGTTTTGAAATGCTTTTCATGTTATAATTTAAGAAAATACATCCACCGGTTAGATACTGATTCACCCCCCCCCCCCCCCCGCCGCTCTCAGTATCTTTGGGAATCCTAAAATATAGGTGGGAAACTCCTTTGAAAAGTTTGAACCTTATTGATATATGGGGAAAATTGGATGACTAGAACCTCATCCTTTGTCATGTCCCTTTTTTAAAATACAAAGAAAAGATTTCTTTCCCAAGCTAAGATTAGCGTTTAGGAATTATATTTTCTTTTTGAATAATGCCTAGCAAGCATCAAAGAACAAGGACTAGAACTATTTATTGACACATTCTAGAGAGTTGTCAAAGAAAAAATCAAATATTTTTCTTGATGCATACTAAGGCGTTGTTCAAGATTTTGGACTAGGGTTATGGCTCAATGTGTTCCAAAGAGTTGCCACACATCTAGATTTGAGGATATTGCCCAAATTTTTCTCAAGTAAAAGGGGAGAATGTACAAATTACAACATGATAGATTATGGGTTGGAATTATTACCTAACCCTTTCTAAGTAGGAAGGAAAGAAAAAAATTGTACCTCTAATTCAAAATTTTCTAAGGCCTATAAGGTTGACCTATGATGTAATATGTCTAATTCAAATTTGGGCCCTAGTACCATTTTGGGTCTAGGTTGACTAGTTTCATATTTTGTGCATGTCTCAATAAAATGAGGAAACCATTTCAATTGTAGGCATCCATATTATATATAATCTTAAATCTATTAGATACTTTATGTTCAAGACTCTTTTGTGGGTAATAGGATAAAAACCCATTAGTTCTTGAAGCAATTTTTACTTATGGAGTACATTGTACCTTCAAGGTTTGCAGTCTAACTTTCAGTACTTTAGTTTATATGCATCTAGCCAAATATCTGTACTCCTAAGTATGATTAATTTTTTTTGTTTATTTAAGGAAGTTAAGTTAGAGAAAAATCTCCCTAAAGTAACCTTGAGAGGAGGATTATGGAGATATTTTAAGATTTTTATGTCAATTACACAAACTGAATAGAAACAAACATAAATACAATGCATATCATGACATAATGATTTGTGTGGGAGAAAACCCTTTTAGGAGAAAAACCCCATAGTCCAAAAGCTTCCCAATATATTATTTAAAAATAAACAACATAATACAACATAATTGTAGAGAAATCTAATCATATGAGTATCACCATCTAGAGATCCAAACGTAACATAACAAATATATGACTCTTACACATAAGAACCAACTCACACACCTAATATATAGGAGATACAATACATGAAAGAATCAAACAATATTATAAAACCATAAGTGAAAACCACCCAAAAAGTGACACCCAACTTATCTCCAATCTAAGATTCCCTATGATGTGTCAAAACACACACCAACATTTGTAACTCCCTTTTTTCAGTTCATTTCTATGTTTCCCATTTCAGGAGACCCAACTTTTAGTGGACATAATTTTTGATTTGGGCATCCAATTGATTAAACATTTGAATTGTTATAAAGCTCATGAAGTGGTTTATCATGATATAAATCACTACACCAATTATGACCACTTCTAGACCAAAAAATGCCTTTAAAGCCTTTAGAATTGACTTTAAAACTTTTAAAATTGAAAACTTTAATATCTTCAAATCTAGATATGATCTTACAATAAAAATTTACTGGTATGCTTATTTAGCCAATCCGTATCTTTGGGGATTTTTTTTAACAATTCTAGAACAATTTATATTCTCTTCGACTATTATTGATAGTTTCAACATGACCCTAACATCTATGTCAAGTCTTTTGGATCTCCAACAAATATCATGATCAACCATAATCCAATTTTCAAGCATTACAATCTCTTCTTTATTCTCAGTCTTTTCATAGATACGCACCTCCTCAAATATTGTCATAAACCAATCTAAACATTAAATAAAACAAGAGATCAAACTATAAAATTGTCTTACATAAGTAAGACTTTACAATTTCATGGTCGTGGGACATTCTACAATCATTTGTAATTGACAATTAGGATTTTGTAGAGAGAAGGTGATAAGACACGTTAGGCAATAAAAAACATTTGATTGTTCATTTTCCCGCTTAACAATAACAATTTCCTCTATGATAGGATGGAGGATTAGTTTGGATAAACAACAAAGGATTATAGTAGTGGGTTAATCATGAAGAGGCACATGATTTTCATAAAGGGACACTCCTCGCTCAAATGATCACAATCATAAAGGAAGGTCACTGCCCTTCGATGGATGAGTATAAGAAGAACATGCCCAACATTCAAGAATGCATGGAAAGGAGCCAAATTAAGTTTAGAATATTAACAACTTGATTAAACATAAAAGAGTAATAATATTTTAGTGGTTTGGTATGAAAGTAATAATAGTTGACAATATGATTAATATATTAAACTTACTTTGGAAATATAGAGGCTATAGGCTATCTAAAAAAAATATTTATATAATTTCTTATATACTAAATAAAATAAATAATACATAATCTCTATATGTTTATTTTAAACTATCAACCATGATTAAGGAATAAGGGAATGCAAGGAGGAGAAATGACGATGAGGTCCTCTCCTAAGTACTCTACCTAATGGTGGTGACTAAATCATTCCATGATGACAAGGCGCACAAGGAGTGTTGTCATTAGGCTTATGAGAGAGGGATACTCGATACACCCTATTGTAGTCATCTTGACTTCTCTATCATGATTGGCCATGACGTTAAGGAATTCAGATCATAGGGTAAGATAAAGGAAAGATGGTGAGGGGAATGGCTATGAAAATCCTCACTAGGTATGGCACATCATGGTGGTGACTAAGAGGTTTGATGAGGCCAAGAGGGATTGGAAATATATTCTTGGGCCTAGGATAGAGGAATATTTAGGTACCCTAAGATACCTTTTATATTAGCCATCCTATGGTTGAGATCACCTATTATGTTATTTCTATCTTATAATCAAGTTAATGTTCCAAAACCCTAGTAATGAGATCTATGTTTTTCTTACTATTTCTAACAAAGATTTATTTATTTTCAACAATTATCTAAATTTTGTGGAGCACAGGGGCTTCACTGACTAGGCCATATTATATCACGTGCATTCATATTGGGGGGTTTAATATCCCAAAAACGAGGGTACAATATATTGCCTATCGGTGAAAATAGGGAGGTTTTTAATTCGAGCTATGAAAAAAAGCAATATTTGGTGAAAATAGGCGGGCTTTTAATTTAGCCTATGTATTGGGAGGGGGTGACAAAAAATGAGTTTGGGGCAATATTTTTTGAAAAAGGGGGATCCTTTAGTATGCCATGAATGCATGTGCTATAAACCAAGTTCATTAATTGAAGCCCTCGTGGTATGGAGCACCTCAATTTGGATGATCTAAGTTGGTACATAACCCTATTCCATCTCCTACTTCCTTAGAAATTTGCTTTTAGGGAAAAATTAGGGCATTTAATAAAAAGGGACATTACAGGTGGCATCAAAGCATGTTCCTACCAGGCTAAGGGATGAGCAACTGTTAATGCAACTTAGTCAAAGGGCTTGCTGGGATCTAGAGAGGGAAAATAATAAAACTACAATAATAAAAGACAACAAAAGAGGTGAACAAATGGAACAAGAATTTAGGGCCTTTATCTAGAACAAAGAACCCATGACTTACAAAATATAAATGACACCATGAGAACTCTTAGAACTAACCCAAGAAATGGGAGGGACAAAACTCATAGCCAAACTGAAAGTTACAAGAGAACAACCCTAGGATCAACCCCAAGAACTATGGGGCCTCCTTTCTTAACTACAGAAGGGTCATCATGAGGAAATGACAAAATTAGCACACCCAATTCCAATATGAGTGGACGTGTTGAAGCATGTGCTATACTTGGTCTCAAAGTCAAGAGAAGCATCTCATTCACAGTTTATTGTCAGGTAGAGGCAAGAAGGAACCATAGAAACGAAATGATTCAACCTAATCAAGAATTATAACACAAGGTAGGGGAATTAGCTATCCCTAGTTTTGATTAGTTGGGAAAAATCACGACCCATGAATGGATCCAAAAACTAGAAACCTACTTGACACTCAACCCCATTTTAGAGTAAGATGACATTACTGAGAGCTTTAACCAAACACATCCAAAAAAAAGTCAAAGAACTAATAAGAATAAGGAAAAGGGGAACCCTTGAGGACCATATCACCGAGTTCCAAAGGCTAGCAGTTATCGTCCCCAAAATATCTAAGGAGAGACTAACTTACCTATTCATAGAAGGATTGTCGAATACACTCCATGCCTTAGTACAAGTGCTCTCAACCCTACCACACTCTAGGAAGTAATCCTAAAAGCCTCCGCCATTTTGATTTCAACGGAGGCTCCCAAACACCAACGATTCTCATGCCTTTATCATGGCCTTTTCAAAGCTATTCTAGGGGTCTTCATGCTGTTCCTCAGAATTCAGAGGCAATGGAAAAAATTCTTTCACACACTCAGCAGATATAGCGGGTAGACAGCGATCACATCTACACGCCAGTCTCCTCCATGCGGCTATGATACCATATAAAGGCACATATAAAAGAGTAGATAATAAATTGATTGATTCAGGCATGGGCAGGCACACAATCATATAGAGATGAATATAGTTACTAGTTGATAGATGCCATAACAGAAAACGGTAACCACATGAACAAACAATATAATAATAGGTAATATATAAATCTTATGATAACAAATCCATGTAAGAAAGTGGTGAGAGAATGTTCTTTAATGGCAATATCATCAATCCATAAAAAGTTTTTTCATCCAAAACCAGGAGACCAAAGAATTAGGTAGTAAACATTAAACCACAGGCCAAAGGCAATATTAAAAATAAAATGATGGTTTACAAAATACCGAGTTCACTCAGTGAAGGGGCCAGGTCAAGGCCCCACACACACACATAAATATACATTTATCCCTCTCATTTTTCTTTTACAAACATAAAAGAACTAGATAATACATAAATATGAAAATAAGAAAATGGAGCTTTACTTTAAAGATAGCTTCCAATAGATGGAATATTACATTCTGGAATGGGATCTATCTTTAACCACATGTATCATCTGTCACAAACTCCATAATATTCCAAAATATTTTAGATATTTTTTACAAAGAAGAGATCAATACATCACACAAAATGGAAAGAATTAATAAATGCTTTCTAAAGAGGTCTCTCGTTTTTCTTTTCTATTATTCAAATAAAAAGTCATAAGGATGAGAAAAAATCCATCCTTTAAATCCAAAGAGGATAATTATATATAGGGATGTCATGTCATTAATTGTCATTGTGTGGGATGTTGACATATCACGTCTAATTCACATTCCTATCCGTTGTTATCATTGTAAATAACATTACATATTTCTATGTTCTCATACATGTAAGAGACTTAGGGAAGAGGAGTGTAAGTGTATACCCATTCTAATGCATGCTCCTAGTAAGTTGCTTCACAATGTTGGGGCATTGGAATGAGGGTGACTTGAGAGATCCCCTCATACATGATCCTATAAAAGAGAGATGAAAAGGTTACATGTCAACCTTAAATCTTCTATATGTTTGGTCATTTTATCTTTTTCTCAAAGAGCTTAGATAGGTTTAATCTTACATAAGTCTCAGGATTTGTATCACTAAATTTACCAACCCCTTAGGTAGTTTTTAAAGGGTTTAAATTTACTTTGAAATGAAAGAAAAAGACATTCTTACCAGTTTAATTCTTCACAAGTTAAAATACAATTTTTCTCTTCAAAAGGGAGTTATCCCATGTACACAAACAATATAATACTTTAAAATATTATTCATTTTAAGGTTAAAAAAATTGCCACAATAGTAAGGTCTCAATTTCCTCAAGGACAAAGCCCAAGGCATAATTAAGAAAACATGGTAAATATTTAGTGGATCTCCCACACAATTTTACATTATTGACCGATTACATCAAAGAAAGGGGTAAATTATTAGAAAAAACCAATGTGAAAGTGAGGGTTTACATGCTCAGACTAGAACTTGAGATATAACAGTATAACCAAGAATTAAAATAAAGTTTATTCTTGATTCATAAGTTGAGTTGAAAACATTAAGTGTAGTTCTTATTTGATCTCTCATTCTTATATTTACTAACCTCTGTTAGAAAGTGTCATTGATATCAAGGGTGAGAAGACAAATTATCATTGATGTCAAAGTATATTAGCGAGATTATTGGATTGATTGACATTGATGTCAAATGAGATCCATGTCAAAGTAATCTCAAAGAAATCATAAAATGACATAGGCCACTATTCAATGGACATGTTGGTAACATACAAGACCAAGAAAAACTAGATTTCAAGTATAATGGATGGACAACAAGTAGTGTAATGTATGGATACTACATGGCATAATGTATGGACAACAAATGATAAATTGCATGACAACAAATACTATACTAAAGGAACATCGATGAGCATCGATTCAAATTTATGAAGACATACGACAATATGCAACAATTAATATTGGAATATATAGACAACAACTAAGACAAAAATAGAATGAGACAAAAAAGGACAAATATTGGAATATATAGACAAAGGCACAAAGACAAAAGTCATATAAGACAAATTGTTTTTTCTGCAAATTTGAATGAGAAGTAACAACCACTTAGACAATAAGCTATATTTTTTTTAAAGGAAAAGTAGAGCAGTCATTTTTTTAAAGAATAGTAAGTAAAATGAAACAAATATTATTTAAAGGAAGCCGACCATTTTTGATGTGATGAGGACAAAATTGTTTCATTAGAAGACAAAAAAATTATCTTATATATACAAAGTTATGAAGAGGTGTCATTAAAAGAAGGTACAAAGAATAGAGCTGGGTTGCATCCTTGTAGATAAAATATAAAAAATATAAGAGTAGAATAAAGTGTATATTAAGAACACCAAGATCTACGTACAAAGGATTAAGAAGTAGATATAGAAGAGAGATCCATGTAGATATAGAGGAGAATGTTAATGTAGATATAAAGAAGACTTGATCTTGCAGATATAGAATAAAATATCATGTAGATATAAAATATATGCATAGATAGTGGAGAAGATTGTGCAGATATAGAAGAGAGATTTATGACAAAAGTTGTGAAGTAGAATATGGAGAATTCATGACTAGATTTATGACAAAGTTTTGAGTAGATATTTATGAGGAATATATGCAAATATTTGTAAAGAAATATATGTAGATTTCTAAGTGTTTTTGATCAGATTTATGGGTATCTTTACGCATTCAATGAATGTATTATAATAAATATTCGATGACATATTGCGAAGAAAAGTGTCTAGAGATTCAAAGAGGTTTATGTGTAGATTCAAACAAGTTTTGGTGTATATTTAAAAGATGATTTAAGAGAAATTTTTTGAAAGAAATGGAATATGACAAAAGCAAATTTGTGAAGGAAATACAATCAAAATTTTTAGAATAAAAACATGCTCACCATCTATTGAAGAACCACCATAAAAGGTAAAAGTTTGATTTGGAAGTTGATGCTTCCTATAGGAGAGACTGGTTTTTTTGCTAAATTGGTGCTTAGTTGTGGGGTTGGTACTATTAGAATCAAAGATCACTAAGAGGGGGGTGAATCAGTGATCTACTGGAAATCAAATTCTCAAAAATTATTCTTTATCCACCAGTTAGCATGGCATAATAGAAAAGAACATAAATGTGACACAAAGAATACACAAATCCACAACATCGGAATTTTTACATGGAAACCCAAAAAGGGAAAAAACACGGTCGGGATGGAACCCACAATTTTCATATACTATGGCTAGGAGTACATAATATTACATAGATGGGGAATGCACTTTCATTTAGGCTCACTGCCTAGAGGTCACTGCCCAGTTATAATTTCCCGAAAGGCTACAACCTTCACGGAAGTCTCACTAACTTACAATTTTATTACAATGATAAAATACAATGAAATGAACTCTCAATGAGCATCTAACTATGCAAGATTGTGTTCTTGTTAAGCATTGAATCTTTGACTATCTTCGCTTTGCTGAATACTCTGTTTCTATCTTAGTCAACTACCAGTTGGTCTGAAAGCAAAGTGCACATGTGAAACTATGTCAATCCCACCAAAATAGATCACCACATAAATATCATACAAAAAATCAATTTCCAAAGTGATCTTATATATCCGGTCTTAACACAAAAGCAATCTCCTTTAAGTCGGCTTCATGAAGTGTAATGTGTAGCTCCAAATTGGCTTCAATCTTGAACAAAACATAGCACCGGACAAAAAGATTGTAATCAAACACTTCTTAAAGGTCTTCCCAATCATTGAGATCACAAAAACAATCACTGAAAACACCGTAATCATCGAAAATTATTTTGGATCAAAACATTACTTAAATACCCTATTTTATCGGTTAACTGCCTACCGGTTAACTCTAGCTTCCAGATAAGATGCATCGACTACTAGATCGAATCACAAAAAAGAGTTTCCATCAATGACAACCCTAAACAAAAAAACAACTACTGGAAGTCACTTTAAATCATCGGATGAGTCTCAATTGCCAAGAGTTACCTTCAGTAGGTTGATGCCTATGAATTGACTAGATTGGTGTCTCCTATGGGTTGGTTCCTCCAAATTTTTTAGAAGATTTTATATAAGAAATATCATTTCATGGTTTTCTCCCATAAGGGTTTCCATATAAATTGTGTGTTCTAAGTTTGTTGCGTGATTATTGCATCTTTTGATGGTTTTGTAATTATTGAGTTAAAAAATAAAAATTGGATTCACAGATTCACTCCCCCCCCTTTTAGTAATTGTGTTCTTCCAACCTATACTTGCACAAAATGTGGACAAGAATTCATTCAAGATATATGAATTATGCTTAAACAACATGATTGAAAGTATTCTTTTCAATTGTAATATCAAGTCCAATTATATGAACCATAACTATGACTTGTAATAAGATTTCAAATAAGAGAGTATGGTTCAATATGGTTCCCTTAAACATCATAATAATCTAGACAAATATTAGGGTTAATTAATAATCTATACAAATATTTACACATCATAATAATCTATACAATTATTAGGGTTAATTAATAATCTATACAAATATTGAGCATGATAGTTTTAGTTATGTGGATATTTCAATATGGTTCAATATAGTTGTTAATGCCATCCACAATAATAAATCTCCAAATTGGTTGATGGCCAAATGGTTGACCTTGATACAAAAAATTATTGCCAAACTGGAATAATTTAGAGCTACTCACATATACAGGGAAGGAAATTGTGAAGTGGACAGGCTAGCAAAAAATGCTGCCAATAATAATTAAAACTATGGATAGAGGGTTAATTCATCAATAAATTCAAATAACGGGAGGTCAGTTATAAGGAAGCAATATGTCTATGGGCACAAATGACTAATGTATTAACGGAAAAGGAATTTCAAAGAAAGAAGGAATACGAGCTAATTTAGTGAAACAATGATAAAATATTAACCAAGTCAACCACCCAATGAAGTGGCTCCTCAGGAAGCGATCAACCAAATAATGATGGAAACTCATGGGAGGACAGAATGACATTTCTGAGTAATGTGAATTAATCAGAAGATAAGTCGGACTTGAAGATTAATTAAATCTAGGAGAGGATTGGGAAATCTCTTGAAGTTTTGAGAAGCCGAGATATTTCTAAATAAAGAGATCTTTTCAAAGAATGCATTTATCACTCTGATGTAGACCCCATTTTGTCTAACTACCAGGAAAAGGATAATGGCATTTTTAAGGAGGATAATAGATAAAAGGTTGGTTTCCATTATGAGATATGAGCATCCTTTCATAGTTTATATGATCAAATCAATTATGGGTGAGAATTTCATAATGGAATACCATATATATTGAGTTAACATGGACATCTCATTAGTGTTTTTGGCTTCAGCGTTGGATAGGGGACTAAGTAAGGAAATAGTAGTTGACCCTATTTTACTCAATTACACTTGTGTGAGTGTCGTCAATTGGTCGCTTGATGTTTGTTCAGTTGTGTGTGTTTAGTGGATTTATTAATTAATTAAATTTATGGATTTATCTCATGGTTGGTATTCTTGTGAATAATGTATTGGTTGGTATTCTTGTGAATAATGTATTTTATGCATTGAGATTATGAATTTAGTTAATTAAAAAGAAATTATTAAATTAAGTTGCAAGTTGCATGATGTTAGAAATATATTCTATTTAAATTTTAGTGGAAAAATAAATTAGATTTATTGCATTTATTGTTTCCTAGAATTTTAAATAAATAAAAGAATAAATAGAATAAAAGAATAAATGAATAAATAAATGAATGAATAAAAGAATTAATTAGAATTAATTAGAATTAAAGTTGAGTCATTCTTCTTGACTCCGTAACTTGCACCAAGAAGTCCTTTGGGTGTGTGAGCAAGGCTCCTTCGGCTTCATTTTTCACATTTTAAGTTCTATTGACCTGCTTTTCCCATATACATTTCTAGCACCCACCGTGGGGCCTGACCCCATATATCAAATCAGTTTTTGAATTTCACCCCTTTTGCAGGTATGCGAGAAATAAGAATCAGCACGTGGGAAGCATTTCCTACTGCATCTAGTTAACAGCCTAGCGCATCCCGCTTACTGTTCAGCTCGTGGGGTCTATCTTGTAGCATGTCAGGTCTTTAATATAGCGCATCATCCCACTAATATTTTCTGAGAGGTCTCGGTGTGGGAGAAAAATAGAGTAGCGCATTCATAAAATAGCATAGCGCATCAGATCTATTAGATAACGCATCACAGTCATCCTATAGTGCATCACAGATAGAAAACAAAAAGAAAATTGTAACTGAAATTAAAACGATTAGACTTGTAGAAGTCCACCAAAACCCATATTTTCCTAACTGTTTGATTGAAACTTTGCAGGACTCTAACCTTTTCTTGCAAGTGGAGGTGGATTTTATTTGTAGAATTAAAAATAGTTTTAGATTTTGCTAGCTTAGTTAAAGTTAGTTAAAATTTAGAGTTATTTTAATTCTTATTGGATGAAATTGGACTCACCTTACTTTGGGCTATAAAATGAACCATAACAACAATTTTCTTGCTTTTTTAGAAGGAAATTTCTAAATTTGGGCTTTAAAAAGAACAAAACAAATTCTCATTTTTGCAAAGGGCTTAAAAGGAACTTCACCATCCTTTGGTGTATAAAAGGTTTCATTTTAATTTGGGCAAAGTAAAGAATCACACTAAGTCACAAAAGTTAGTTACAATCAAAGAGGGAAGTTATTCCCCTTTTGATCGCTTTATTTTGTTGACCACACATCGCTTTTGTTTTGTTGACCAAGATCGAAATTTTGCTTTGTTGACCTTTTCTTTTTAATAAACTAGAAAAATATTGCTTTGAAGGAAATAAAAAGAACACCATGTTTTCATGGAGCAACATCTCCATATAGATCTTAGAAAATCACTGACTTGAAAGGTAAAAAGAACCTTGTTTGCCTCATCTCGAAAGTAGAAGGCATATGCTCTCCCCTTAACTGGGTGATCAAAAAGCCAGACTACTCTTATGCTTTCAGTCATTTAAAGCATTTACATCCTTTAGCAAGCCTGCCTTCCCGAGGGGTTGAAAAACTCTTAAAGCCATTCATGGCCGGTGTGAAGGGAACGACCTAAGTGGGAAATGGCTTTTATGCCAAGGGTTCCAACCCACTATAATCAAAAGTGGAAAGTCACGAAAGTCTTTTTCAACAGTTGCACATAGCGATTAGCCTTCCCCCAGTATCCTTAAGATACGTAAATCCTTTGTTCTAAAAGTTGGGAAGCCTCCTGAGGGATTTTATCACTGACGGCCGAACAGGAAGCCTGATTACAAACCTTTGAAATAGAAACCTTGAGCCGAGTCAGTAACCAAACATTTGTAATATCATAGTGCAAGGGTGGGGAAGAATTTGCCCCCAAGATTAATCACCATATATCTCCCAAGATAACTACTCAATTGTGAAGCAATTTTCTTTGAGTTAATTTCTAGCAAAAGGAAAAAAACGGGCACCCTCTAGGGGGTGACATGGCTATGTGAGCTGATGGAGTATCGAGACTAGTGGGATATGATATTGTAGACACTCAAAATTGTCATGTCTAATTAAATAAATATTTTATTTATTTAATTATCTAAGCCTAATTCTTCTATTAATTAAATAAATTTTTATTTATTTAATTAATTCATTTATCCTCTTCTAGCCTTATTTCTCATTTAAATAAATACATTTATTTATTTAAATTATCCCTTTCTTAAATTAAATAAATATCTTATTTATTTAATTATCCTACTTCTTCTATTAATTAAATAAATCTTTATTTATTTAATTAATTCATTATCTTTTTCTACACATGACACATGTCATTCATCTCTTATTTCCTACACTACCTACCCCTTTCATTATTTTATTATTTCCTCTACCTACCCTCTAATCCTAGCCGACCTCTCTTTTTACACCTCTCAATCTTAACCCTCCATTTCTTATTGTGTCTTCTATTTAAGGAGATGCTTTCTTCATTGTCAAACCCTAATCCCTAATGAGACATGCCTAACTACTTGATCAATTGACTAAGACTACAATTCTACTTGCAACCACATTCCGTTCTTTGTTGAGCTCTTGTGCATACAAAAATCTGAGAGCAAGTATATCAAGCAAGATCAATGGAGATAGGAAGAATGGAGATCAAAACCCTAGTGGACATGTGATGGTATAATCTTTGTGATTTTGAGTTATTTGCATTGTCTTAGGTAATCTTCATATGTTATGGTGGATCTTTGTTGTTGTTAGGCTAGGGTTTAGTGGTTGAATCCATTTTAGTCTTTCAATATTATTGTTTATTGTTATCCATTTTCACCATATACATTTTGGCACACCCGGTGGGACTCTTGTCCCTTTGCATTTAACATTTTTGTTGTAGATTTTGCATTTTTGAAGTTGCAGATCGGACGATTTCGACGACATTTTAGGTTTTTTCCACGTCTACGAGTGTTCGGATCGCGTTTTTGTATTTCAGAGGCGTCTGCGATATCTTGGATCGCGTCTGTGTTTCTGTCATTTTCTATTTTTGCAGGTTTCCGAAAGACGCGTCTGTGATTCCGAATCGCGTCTGCGCATCATCTTATCACGTCTGTGGCAGAAAGAAGCGTCTGTGTTCTGTGGCCGCGTCTGTGAACTACAGAACCGCGTCTGTGTCGGACAGATGCGTCTGTGTCTGGTATAACAGCGTCTGTGCATTCTGTTTTGCAAATTTTTCAAGTTTTTCGATTCGGGTTTTCGGATTTTGTACTTAGGGTTTCAGATCTGGTTTATTTTTGGCTAACCTTTGCAGATCTAGCTAACCTGATTTGTGCAGCTTGCTTTGGAGACAAATACGTTTTTGTTGAAGGCCCCTTTTCACAAAGTCTTTTTGGGTTTTCTAAAAATTTACCTAACTTGTGTGCTTGCAGGAAGGGGTTATCATTTGAAACAACCCAAACTACTAACAATTTTGTTGCAGGGCCTTAGCTAGGGTTTTTGTAATTTTTATTGTGTGCCTTGTTTCATAGCTTAGCAAACACTTCAATTGGTGCACTAAAATTGAATCATTGTCTTTTGTGTCTTGAGCAATAGGCTCTTTTTGTTTACTCTTTAGAGGGCCTGTCTTCCCGTGTGGTCATTAGGACTACTAGTGAGAAGAGAACGACCCAAGTGGTAGCGAGGAAAACCTACCTCATCCAAACCACTATAATCAAATGTATTCATGGTGAAAACTATGAATAACGTGTGCTGATTAGTTCATACCGACACTATGTCTCCCCATAAACCCGTTTGATCAAATTTATTTGATCATTTGTAGGGCGTAACCCCTACCGGCTGGGAGCCTTCTGTATTTACAGAGCTGAAAGTGCCGCATGTATGGCCACACGAGCGGATGCCCTTACTAGCACCATTTTGTTTTAGAGGCCCAAATCCTTCTAGTTGTTGGGGCAGGAGGTCGGACCTCTGGTAGCGGCCCACACACATACGGTTCTTAGTAGAGATACAAAGTTCGCCATGGGGAGTTTTCATGGGGACTGATGCTTGGCTGACCCGAGAAGTGAGTGCCGAGGGTGGAGCCAGTGAGGTCAAGCATCTAAGTATCCGCTCTGAATAGCGTAGCCTCGGGGGTAAAACCCCATGTGGGATCAACAACTATTGTCTTGGCTAGCCATAAGAATTGTGCTTGACTTATGATAAACATTCAAACACTCAAAGACAAAACAGCAAAACATTGTGTGTTTTGTGTCTTCAAGTGTATGCAAAAACTTTTTACATCAAACAACACACTTTCTTGGAGTCATTTTGGAGTCTAAACACTAGCAAACATTGAGTCATCAGCACTGTGTCCTCTTGTCACGAAAAACAGTCGAACAATTAGATTTGGTCACAACAAAACAACTTCACAGATAGGAAAGATTGCACGAAGGTTACAGAAACGCGTCTGTGTCTGTTCAAACCGCGTCTGTGTCAGATAAACGCGTCTGTGAAGTACAGAATAGCGTCTGTGTTTTTATCTGCGTCTGTGTCGAACAGAGACACGTCTGTGTCTAGGAATCGCGTCTATGAAGTATACAGGCGCGTCTGTGTCCACAATTGCAAAAACTGTTACAGTCACAGCAAACATCAACAGGAAAATCTCAGAATCACGTCTGCGTTAAACAGAGTAGCGTCTGTGTCTTAAAACCGCGTCTGTGAAGTATACAGAGGCGTCTGTGTCAGGATTTGAAAATTTTAACAGTCAAACAAACAAAAGAAATCAGTTTCGGCATACTTGAGCTTTCTAGGTTGTCTCTTCAGATTTCATCTAGCATTCAACCTGTCTTTGGGTCTCACATAGTCCATCATTGCTTCACATCTCATTACATTCATACTTGTCTAAACTTGAGTCAAAAAGGTCACTTTCTTGTCCTCATCATACTTTGTCAACACACTACATACTACTACACTTTGCTAAGTGGTCCCTCATCAAGGTTTCTTACCTTTGGGTCTCATTTGGTCTTACTTAGAGTCAAGGTCAGCTTACCTCATCAAGAGAAACTATCCTCTCTTTGGAAGTCACACCTACTCTACTTACATACTTGGTCTTACACTTTGGACATTGCAAGTACACCTAAGATTCATTTACACTCCATACAACTCTTGGTCTTCCATACTCTTTTCATTTTTCATCTAGTCTCTCACATATTGCTAAACACCTAGTTCATGGTTGAAACCCGCCTTCAAAAATCTAGGAGAATAGCTAAAGAAGCTCAAGAATCCGCAAACATGAGTTCTTATGAGTATGACAATGATCTATTCTACAATCCTGAGCACACTACATTACCAGACATGAATGTTTATAGACATAATCCAAATGTGGAAAGCGCAAACGCTATAAACAACAATGCTACACACAATGACAATGTTGACAATTCTTTAATACTTTCAGCAGACATACAAGAATCTATAATGGATCCTCAATTGAATAGATTGGTTGAAGAGATAATGAGGAGAGATCGTCAATATTTCCTAAACATGATTGCACAAAGTGGCACCAAAATACCACATGATTTTGACTTATCTCAACTTATGGAAAGTAGACCTTCACAACAAACTCAACCTAATAGTGGAGGACCAAATAATATGATGCCAGAGTCACCATCAGTTTTGCTTCAGAAACCAGCAATCCCACATACACAAGCTCAAATATATGATACTTACATTCAAAGACCATCATGGAGGCCTTATGCTCAAACACATGCTCAAGGTATGGATCAATCAAGACAAGTGGATACTCAAGGACATCCTCAAAATTTTGACACAAGGAGACCTCATGTCAAAATTGGGGGCAACACAATGGAAAATGAAAGGCCTATTGAATATGGTTTATATACACAAAACAGATATGGGGTCCCTCAACAAGAAGTTATGCCAAGTGCTCCATATATGTCGCAACAATATAGACCTCCATATGGACATGTTTACGATCAATATCATCCATACATGCAACAAGCTCCTCCTCAAATGGGTGTTTCAAACATGGGGTATGCTGCAAGAAATCAGTCTCCTCCCAAGAATAATTTGGAACAACAAATTAGAGATCTACAAAAGGAAGTGGAGGACATGAGTACATCCAAACCTACATACACTATGAGAGATATATGCCCTTATCCCTTCGATAAGAGCATTCCAATGCCTCCATTTCCTCCACACTTTGTAACACCAAAGTTCGACAAATATAGAGGGAGAGGAGACCCCAAGGCACACATAAGACAATTCTTCACAGCTTGCATTGAGGTAGCGGCAGAAGAAACATACTTGATGAGGTTGTTCCCACAGAGCTTAGGAGATCAAGCTATGGAATGGTTTTCTCAACTACCTCCTGGTATTAAGTCATGGGGCAACTTGGCAGAAGCATTCATTCAACATTTCTCTTACAACATAGAAACAGATGTCTCAGTTACTACCTTGTGCAATACGAAACAAAAGGAAGGAGAATCTTTCGCAACATTCTTACAGAGATGGAGAAACCTAGCTAGCAGATGCTCTTGCGAAATTCCGCAAAAACAAATGGTGGAGATGTTCACACAAAATGTTAACAAGGCTATTGGCTATGATCTCAGAAAAGCTTGTTTGTCTACATTCAAGGATGTCATTGAAAAGGGCCTAGCAACAGAAAGAGTCTTAATTGAACAAGGAGTTATCAAACTATTCAAAGAAAACAAAGAGGACTTCAAAGGAAAGGACAAACCAAAATTTTGGAACAAGAACAAGAACATAGTTAATGATGGTGTTGTTGATGCCAACACAGTAAGACCAAAGTTCGTCTTTTCTGGATCAAGTTCTACCGACAATCAAGTGAACAATCAAACGGCTGCTAAACCATGAAGGAAGTACACTCCATTGGGAGAACCACTTGAATCAGTATTCAAAAAGCTTGTAGCAAACAAAGTGATCACGGTCCCAGATTTTCCTCCATATGAACCAAAGGTAAAACCGAATTGGTGGAATGATGATGAATTTTGCGAGTTTCATAAGAGCAAGGGTCACAAGACAAGTAGTTGCCATCGATTGAAAAACATTGTACAAGATCTCATTGACAGAGGAGATATTGAGATTGAGGGACATTCATCTAATCAAGAGCACGAGGTGTTTAAGGAACCATTCCCAAAACATGACAAGGGAAAAGGCAAAGTCACAGATGATCAAGCCAATTACACCAGAACATCTTACAATTATGATTCCACTATTAATCACATTTCAATGGACAATCATATTTCTACCATTACTATCAAAAATAAAAATCCTGAGAATTCTTCTCCAAGACCCAAAATTGTCCTAAAAGGTGTGGGATCTTCGTCCACATCTACCTCTGAATGTCATGTTACAACCCATCGAGGTAAGATCACATTGCCAGGTACCTCTACTAAGAATACCAATCTTTTGTCAACTAAGCCTGAGTACGACCTTGTAGAGAAATTAGGGAAAACACCCGCACTCATCTCTATTCTTGAGCTCTTACGTATATCTCCTGCACATAAAGCTGTCCTTGACAAAACCTTGAGAGATACTGCTGTCCCTACTGATCTAAACGTGGACCAGTTTCAAGCCATGGTGGGATATTTATCCGTTCCACACTCCCTCACATTCACAGAAGCCGATGACGCCTCCATAAGTCAGCCTCATAATGCACCTCTACATATTGAAGCCTTCATACATAAACACCGAATAAAGCGAGTCCTGATAGATGGAGGAGCAGGTCTTAATATTTGTACATTGAGCACCATCAGACAATTGGGATATTCTGACAAAGCTGTAAATTCTACAAACCAAATCACTATTAAGGCTTATGATGATGAAGAGCGTTCGTCCAAGGGCACGGTCATCTTACCACTAAGAATAGGGCCAGTCACAAAGGATGTGGTTTGTCAAGTCCTGGATCTAGACCTTACGTATAACATATTGCTAGGACGTCCGTGGATTCATGAAATGAGGGCAGTCCCATCAACATATCATCAGTGCATTAAGTTTCCTCATAATGGAGTCGAGGTAACAGTCAATGGTGATCCAAATCCATTCATATATTGCAATAACTTGAGATCACATACTGAGACTATCATTCCCAGCAATCGTGAAGCTACTCCTTCTTCAGCATATATTGATCCTGAGTCATTAAAGCCCTCGACATCCAAACAAGGTGAACTTAGAGCCAAGTTTCAAGACAAAGGCATGGGAGAATACACTCTGAATCAAACAATGTTCTTACGACAAGTCATGACCTCTCCCAAGGAATATGGGAGGCCACATCCTAATAAGCAAATCTCCATCATGCTACTCAAATGGGATCCTACCGTCTTTCAAAAATGGGGCGAACTAGAGGAAGAAGATTTATATAAAATGCTATATAAGGACGCTAAAGAGGATACACATGATCAAATTATAATACCCTGTGAGAACTATGGCAAAGGTTTCAAAATTCTACAAAGATTTGGGTATGATGGAAAAAGCCCTCTCGGACTACGCAAAGAAGGTGTCATGGAGCCTTTACAACCTGAGCTAACTACAAGAAGGGAACGTTCCAAGGGGCTTGGTTTTCTAAATCCCAAGATTCACAAAAAAAGAACAAAACAGATATGGCGAGTCAAAGTGGCTGAAGTCCAACAAGAAGATGACTATTCTACAGATTCCAACGAATGGGAATGGGGTTCAGACAAATCCTCCAGCGACTATGAGCTCAACGAGACATTTAGAGAGCCAGAGGAACCTACAGAGGAGGAGGAGTTTTACAAGAAATTCAGAGTTGGTCAAGAACCGACCCATAAGGATCCCGCACAAGCTTCGTTTCAAGGCCCTAGGTCAAGATCACATAGGATGAGGACACCTGTCCCTGAGGGTGCTACTAGTGATGATAATTTGGACTCACTCACGATCGAAACTGATGAGGAGAGTGCCATTGACGACCTCGATGACTATCTTGACATACTTGAATATAACCACATCTTCACTATTAGCCTTGCGAACTCTGAAAACACTAAAGACCTTCCCCTCGTTCACCCCCAACTCATTGACTGGGATCAGGATGGACCAGCACAGCTTGATACATTTCAAAATGATGAAGCTATTGTCGATTATCTTGGCATTCGCGATGATCTTCCTCTTGGAGACCATAAAGCAGGATACGCCATAGAGCTTAATAACATGGCATACTTTGGTGAGGGTGTCGGGCCTTCTAGTCGCAAAAATGTGAAAATAAAAACAAAACAAGGGTCTTATGGCGAAAACCACACTGTGGCGCTATCTGACTCTAAAAAAGTAAAAAGAAAGGACGTATCTGAGGGTGAAAACCTCTCTGAGGCGCCCAAAGATGGAAGGCTTGACATTCTCCCAGCATCATACGAGGAAAAATCATCCATGTTGGTAGAGGAGACTATAAAGACAAACATTGGTACAACAGAGGTTCCACATAACATATTTTTGGCTCAATCATTGACAGAGGCCGAGAAAGCAAGGTTCATAAGCTTCTTTAAGGAACGACAAGTCAACTTCGCATGGTCTTATGCTGATATGCCTAGACTAGACCCCGATTTAGTAATGCATCATTTAACAGTCAAACCGGGGGCAAAACCAATAAAACAGAAATTGAGGAAAATGCATCCACAAGTGGCATTATTAGTCAAGGCAGAGCTGGAGAAATTACTGGATGTCGGATTCATACGCCCAATTGATTATCCTGAATGGATTTCCAACTTAGTACCTGTTAGCAAACCAGATCGCAGCATCCGAATATGTACAGACTTCAGGGATATCAACAAGGCTTGTCCGAAGGATGATTTCCCATTACCAAACATTGATTTAATTGTTGATCTCATAGCAGGCCATGAGATGTTATCCTTAATGGATGGATTCTCGGGATATAATCAGATCAGGATTGCACCTGAAGATCAACATAAAACATCATTTACTTGTCCATGGGGAACCTTCTGCTGGAATGCCATGCCCTTTGGGCTGAAAAATGCAGGTGCCACGTATCAACGAGCTATGACTACTATCTTCCATGATTTCATGCATGTAACGGTGGAAGATTATGTTGACGACCTTTTGGTTAAATCAATAGACAGAAATACACACTTGGACATACTTTCAGTTGCTTTTGATAGGCTGGAAAAATACAAGGTAAGATTAAACCCAAAGAAATGTGTCTTTGGAGTAACCTCCGGGAAGCTCCTAGGATTCATTGTGTCTAAAAGAGGGATAGAAGCTGATCCAGCAAAAGTAAAGGCTATCTTGGACATGCCGCCACCGAAGAATATCAGTAAACTTCGGTCTTTACAAGGGAGACTCCAGTCCATACAAAGATTCATAGCACAACTTGCAGATAAGTGCAATCCTTTCCAGCACCTGCTACACAAAAACATCAAGTTCAAATGGGATGAGAACTGTCAACAGGCTTTTCAGGCACTCAAAGACTATCTTTTGAACCCGCCAGTTTTGATGCCACCAATTCCGGATCAACCATTGCTACTTTACATATCAGCTACTCCAACAGCACTGGGGGCACTCCTAGCACAACAAATACCTGACGGCAAGGAAAAAGCAGTCTACTATATCAGTCGCACATTGGTGGGATATGAGCTGAACTACACACCTATTGAGCATGCATGTCTCGCTGTGGTCTTTGCTTCACAAAAATTATGACATTATATGCTCACTCACAAGACTAAGTTGATTGCCAGAATTGATCCACTAAAATATCTTCTCAACAAAGCTACACTTACTGGGCGACTGGCCAAGTGGGTAATGATTTTGAGTGAATTCAACATTGAATACGTGGACAGAAAAGCCATAAAAGGACAAGCCATCGCAGATCAACTGGCAGATTCTCCCATGATAGATGATGTTCCTCTACAGTCAGAATTTCCAGATGAGTCCATTCTAACAATATCACCTGCAAAGCCATGGCAACTATACTTTGATGGCTCATACACACAGTATGAAGCAGGAGTGGGTATACTCTTTATAACTCCCCAAGGTGATTCTATACCAAAGTCATACCACTTATCATTTCCTTGCACCAACAATATAGCGGAATACGAGGCATTAACAACTAGGCTAAGAATTGCAGTTCAGTGGAAGATCCAAGAACTTCGTGTTTTTGGGGATTCTCAACTTGTCATCCGTCAAGCAACTGATGATTATCAAACAAAAGATGAAAAGCTAATGCCTTACAAACAACTGGTAGATGATCTGAAACAACACTTTGCAAAGATAGAGTTTGAGCAGATACCAAGAGAACAGAATCGCGCTGCTGATGCCATGGCTACAATTGCTTCGCTCATTGATCTACCGCAAAATGAGACCTGCTATGAGTTCCTGGTTGACAACCTGCTGATTCCGTCATATGAGATCACTCCTACGGAAATGATATGTGTTGTTGGTCCTGAATCCTAGTTATATGGTTCCATATTCACATACCTTCGCGACAATATCTTACCTCCCGATCTATCGAACAACCAACGCCGCACTTTCATTCGCCAATCCTCCCGATACGTTATCCTAGCTGATATCCTATACCGACGAGGTCTAGATGGCACCCTTCTTAGATGTTTAGAGAGTGATGAAGCTCAGATTGCGTTACGAGAAGTGCACGAAGGGATATGTGGTCCGCATACTAGTGGTCCTACCTTGGCCAAGAAACTCATCAGGACTGGATACTACTGGCCTACTATGGAAAAAGATGCATATCAGTTTGTCAAGAAGTGTAAGCAGTGTCAAATTCATGGAGACCTTATACATGCACCAGCACAAGAACTACAGCCACTTGCATCTCCTTGGCCCTTTTGTCAGTGGGGACTCGATCTCATAGGCAAGATTCACCCTCCTTCTTCCAATGGACATAAATTCATTATCACAGCCACAGAGTATTTCACAAAGTGGATTGAAGCTGTGCCTCTCACACAAGTTACTGGGAAACAAATCGCTACTTTCATCCTGAACTACATCATTTGCCGATACGGGATTCCTACTTCCATTATCACCGATAACGGGCATCCTTTCAAGAACCAGGATGTTCGTGAACTCTGTGAGCGCTTCCATATCTCTCACCGTTTCTCCACACCATACTACCCCCAAGGTAATGGCCAAGCTGAGGCGTCTAACAAAACAATTCTCAAAATACTTAAAAAGACAGTCGACGACGCTGGCCGTAACTGGCATGTCCAACTCAATTCCGCACTTTGGGCCTATCGTACCAGTGTCCGCACACCTACAGGAGCTACACCCTACTCACTTGTCTACGGCGCTGAAGCCATCTTTCCTATTGAGGTTGAGCTACCTTCTTTACGGGTCTCCTTGAGAAACATAATCAACGATGAAGACTACAAGGTCTCCCGCTTACAAGAACTAGAACTGCTGGAGGAACGACGACACACTGCTTTTAATCATCTCAAGGCTTACCAACAACGAATGAGTCGCAGTTACAATCACAAGGTCAAGCCTCGCACATTTGAGGTAGGTGATTTAGTCCTCAGAGAGAACCCCAAAAATCAGCAAGAAAGAGATAAGAAGGGCAAGTTCGAACCAAATTAGCTTGGTCCTTACATCATCACAGCAGCATATGGATCTGGGGCATATCAGCTCTCTACTACAGAAGGTGAACCTTTAGAGGATCCTATCAACAGCATGCACCTTCGCAAGTTCTACATATAGCTCTTCGGAATATCCTAATTCAAAAATACAAAAAAATTATAAAAACAAAAAAATCGTCACTTGGTGAAAACCTGGCAAACAGGCGCCTTCTGACAACAAAAAAATTGAAAAATCAAAAAAAGTAAAGAGAAATAATTTCGTCCAATGGTAAAAACCACTTCGGTGGCACCCTGGGCAAGTACCATGGTGAAAACTGGGTCACCAGCGCCATGCGTAGGGACTTTGCTCCTCCCTCCTTCAGGATTCTCTTTCATCCTTTCACTTTGCACACACTCACAACCTATTCACTCACAATAAACTTACCCATTCCCATCATGGCTTGTTATTGATCTACCTAAGATTGGTTAGCCATCCATAACCCTCCCTTTTCACTCCCTTTTCCATCCATAATAAATCAGATCCTATCTGTGACTACGGCCAATTCCTACGTCTAGTAATGGGTGTGGAACTGAGAACATCACATGTTTCGAGGAGTACAGTTTCTTTCAGCTTTCTTCAGTCTATCTGCGCACAATCCGCAATAAAGCAGCATTTGCATCGCCAGTCTGCAATAAAGTTTCGTCTTCTCCGCAATAAGGTATCAGTTTCATGGATTCAGTCAGTTTCAAATGAGACACAGCAGCAACAATGGGCTTCAACAAAATCAAATCTTTCAACAGACTCAGACAACATATGGTTCAGTGCTATCTATCTTTTTTTTTGTGAAAGTGAACATTGTGACCACAATCGAATAAGACTTAAACAAGTGACAAGAGACACTAAACTTGAGGACTACAGTGGATGTTGGTGTCGAGTCTTGGTTTTCTTTTGATTTTATCTTTTGGTGACATGTCTTTTAGCTTTTCCAGGATGTCTTTGACTAGAAAGGCGAGGATGGGATATCGTCACCTATTTGTATTTGCTATCTGTGGATTGTCTTTTAGTAATGCTATGCCTTGTCCAAGGATATGAGGACACTATGAGTCTAGTATGAACTGGGGAATTCCTTGTTTGTGACTGTCTTATCTCCATGCAAACAGGTACAATGACTTTCTGGGCTGAACAAATGCCTCGATTGTCATAACCTATTCTGCCATAATAAAGCTCAATGATGATAACGCACAAGAAGCTCTTTCACGTTCATATCTTCTATCTTACATCCCCCTTTCTTGATTGACTTCCATTGTCCTTCTCGAGTCCGCGTAGCCTGCTATCACATGACTGAGTATAATGACACACCAAAAAACATTTGCATTTCATATAGTTACACCTACATCACCACATATAAGCATTTCATACATACATATAGATATCACAATTGCATCGCATCCTGCATACAACACATGTTAGCACATCTCACATTTTCATTAGGTAAATAATCACTTGCATTATCATATTCATTTGCATTACATACATTCACATTTGCATCATGCATCACATATATAATATAAAAGAACAAAAATATATTGCATTGCATCATATAAGCATCCGTATCACATAAGAACATTTCATCACATAAGGTACACATGCATATAGCTGCCGCAAAAAAAATGGATCATCTCTCATATATACTCAAAATGTGTCATGATACAATGATGTCAAAAGAATCATATGGCTACAAAAGAATCACCCGCAGGTGTCTACAATACAACAATGGTACATCTACTGATACAATGGGAGCCCACTATAGCTATGAGGAACTCCCTCCCTCGGAGCCGCCTCGCCTCGACGGAGTCTGAGCTATAGATGGACCCGCCCCTGGATCCCCCTGTCTCTCTGGTGGTGGTGGAGGCCCCATGACCCCACCGCTGGATGCCTGTCTCCTGCGGCTCCCTCCCGTAGCCGTCGCTGTGCGCGACGATCTATGGAAGCTCCTAGCCCGCTGATCTGCTGGCACGGCTGCATAGTATAGATCCCTCCAGTAGGAGATCTCCTCTCCGGCTCGCAAAACATATGCGTAGCCTGCCCCTGCATCCTCTGCTGCCCGCCTACCTGCCCTCAGAGCTGTCTCGGCCTCTGTGTATCTCTGGATGGCCTGATCCTCTCCCGCTCTGTGTCTCGGACCCTGATCCTGAGGTGGTTCCTCTCCCGCACCAAATCCTCAATCTCATCTGCCTGGCCCTGGCAGATCTCCCGCAGCCTCACCACCTCATCCTCCTCAGAGTCTCCACTCTCTGCCTCCGCCTGTGGCTCCTCCCCTACAGGTGCCTATCCCTCAACCTCTGCCTGCACCTGTCCCTATGCCTGTATAGGTACCTGTGGCTATACCTGTCTCTGTCCCTCTGCCTGCACCTGTCTCGGTCCCTGTCTAGGACCCTGTGCTGCTGGCACCTGTAGGGGCAGTCCACCCCGTCCTCTCACCACCGGGGCTTCTCTCTCCTGTCCTCCCTCCCTCTGAGGTGCCACCCGCCTCTCTCCCACCACTCTCCTCCGCCTCCGCCGGCCCCTACCTCCATCTCCTCCTCCATCATCATCATCTCCTCCACCCTCTCCATCCAGTGGCTCTGCCAGATCTGTCAATCTGGGAAATGGATGCTCTGCCCAATATGCAGAGTACTCTGCGTCCATCCCTGCATCATCTACCTCTAGCCACATGTCCCATGGCATCGGCATCATCTCTGCTAGCTGCATCACCGCCTGATCATATGATAGCAGTGGGCCAAACTACACCTGATCTCTGACCGTACGGGCATACATGCCCGAGCCCCGTGGCATCCGCTGGATCCGCCCAAACTGCCTGCACACCCTATCAATAAGCTGCCTCTCCAGAATATAGGGCATCCACCCCATCAGATACCTACTCCTAAACACATATGGTAGCTCCAAGGCATCGTCCTCCCACTCCTCGCACCCCAGGTACGGCCTCCAGATCACCATGTCAATATCATCAATGACTCGCCTCCAATGCTCCAATCTCCCAATCCGAGGCTGGGATGTGATCATGTCATACAGGTGCACAAAACTCTGTCCTTGTCCTCTGCCTCTGAAATGAATGGGTCGTGTGATGGGAAGGTGCTCATAGGCCCACACCTGCAAGAGAGTCACGCCGCAGCCCAAACCCACTGATCCGTGGTACACAAACTGATGCAGCTCATAATACAAATGTGCCAGGACACATGGCCCCCATGCATACCTAGTGTGCTCTGCCATCAGCGTCTCCAATGCCCCTCCCCAGCCCACTGCCAATCCTCGTGTGGCCCTGTCTGGACACAAATACCCACTGATGACTCCCCCAACAACTGCTGGCAATGCTAAACCTGTGGCAGTCATGGTATCCCAGGCTACATGACCTGCTCGCATCTCCAAATCGGGATCCTGAAAAACCCGTCTCAATGCCTCCCTGTCACCGTCACGGTCGTAGGGAATCAACTCTCCATCAATAGGAACATGCAGAATCCTGTATACATCCTCTAATGTCACTGTCATCTCACCCATCGGCAGGTGAAACGTGCATGTCTCTGAGTGCCATCTCTCGGCCAACGTAGTCAGCAACCCCATGTTTGCCCGAAACTCGGGCACATAGAGCATATGTGTGAGACCCATCTCCTCAATGGAAATCATGTCCTGGATCGACAACTCTGGTCGCAGTCTCTGAGTCGATGGGAATCTCTCCCGTGACTCTAACATCGGTAAATACTCCTGCAGTCACACAATTAATCGTGGCATTCACTGTTTATCACAAAATGCTACTTGCTACCTAAATGCATCTGGTTATCTATCCTAGTGACACTCACTGTTCATCACAAAGTGTTGCTATTTATCCTAGTAGTGCTCCCTGTTCATCACAAAGTACTTCGTGTATGACATTCCCTGTTCATCACAAAGTGTCACTCACATTCGCACTCCCTGTTCATCACAAAGTGCTGCCTATCTTGGTGCTCCCTATTCATCACAAAGTGCCTAGATCTATCCTAATCTTTCTAGAGGACCTGCTTGAGTGTATCCTCTCAACAGCTTATCCAATCGACAGCGTATGTTCATCACAGAATTGCCGATTTGACCTAAAAGACTAAAACCATGCATTTAAACACACAAACGCACTTTTACAACACACACGCGCTTTTAACTCATAAACGCGCTTATATACTGCACAAACGCGCTTCTGAAACACAGATGCGTTTTATGAACACAAACGTGCCTATGCCAGACACAAACGCGACCAGGGAACACAGACGTCCCTACATGACATAAACGCTCCTATAAAGCACAGACGCTGCTACATTTCACAAACGCGTCCGCATTCAACACAAACACGGTTCCAGGCACAGACGCGCCTGGACCCGACACAGACGCACCTGTTGGACACAGACGCGCCTGGCGCTGACACAGACGCGGTTGCGCATTTTTGCACTTTTTAAATATCCTATTCCTAGCGCATTTATTGCTCCTAAACATGCATTTATGACAAAACTCGAAATACGTGAAAGTACGAGGAGGTTTTCGGGTACTTACCGGCTCTCCTGCATCGGCTGGTCGCTGGAATCGGCGGACATGGTCGAATCTATGAATGAATGCCATCGTTGCTGACTGCTACTTCTCTTTTCTCGCTCTGCACTGTGATCTTCTAAGGGTGTGGATGACAATGAGGATGTCTTTTGCCCGTGGTCTATCTTATAGCCTACCCTAGCCCTGGCCTTCATTTCCCGAGTCAGTATTCTTCATCCTGTGACTTTGTCACTTTATCCAATCAGTCCATTCTATCTCATCTTTCTTATCGAGAGATTGTCTGCACTCTTTCCAGACTTTTTCATCCAATCTCTCGAGGGGGCATATAATTCCTTATTCTGGGGCAACTTTGTATCAGTTCATCTTATTTTCTTTGAAACAACGCGACAAGCCGCATTGTCTCAAAGAGGGGCAAAATGTAGACACTCAAAATTGTCATGTCTAATTAAATAAATATTTTATTTATTTAATTATCTAAGCCTAATTCTTCTATTAATTAAATAAATTTTTATTTATTTAATTAATTCATTTATCCTCTTCTAGCCTTATTTCTCATTTAAATAAATACATTTATTTATTTAAATTATCCCTTTCTTAAATTAAATAAATATCTTATTTATTTAATTATCCTACTTCTTCTATTAATTAAATAAATCTTTATTTATTTAATTAATTCATTATCTTTTTCTACACATGACACATGTCATTCATCTCTTATTTCCTACACTACCTACCCCTTTCATTATTTTATTATTTCCTCTACCTACCCTCTAATCCTAGCCGACCTCTCTTTTTACACCTCTCAATCTTAACCCTCCATTTCTTATTGTGTCTTCTATTTAAGGAGATGCTTTCTTCATTGTCAAACCCTAATCCCTAATGAGACATGCCTAACTACTTGATCAATTGACTAAGACTACAATTCTACTTGCAACCACATTCCGTTCTTTGTTGAGCTCTTGTGCATACAAAAATCTGAGAGCAAGTATATCAAGCAAGATCAATGGAGATAGGAAGAATGGAGATCAAAACCCTAGTGGACATGTGATGGTATAATCTTTGTGATTTTGAGTTATTTGCATTGTCTTAGGTAATCTTCATATGTTATGGTGGATCTTTGTTGTTGTTAGGCTAGGGTTTAGTGGTTGAATCCATTTTAGTCTTTCAATATTATTGTTTATTGTTATCCATTTTCACCATATACAGATATTACTTATGACCTTTGAATAAAGAGTCTTCTGGAAGTGTATTATTTGTATCCAAACTTGTTAAAACATTGGGGATTTGAACACATCCTCACAGAACATACACTTATTGTTAGATAAGCAAGATGGTTGTCTCTTTTTTGCCGTGCTTTCATTTGTTACTTTAGAAAATCATCTGTCAACACTGAAAAATTCAAAACAAAGATCCAAAAACTGTAGAAAACAACCTAATCAATACATCATGGCAGTCTAGCGCGTAAGAACAACATCTTAGCACATATGAACTATCTTTTACCACATTGAAACTGAACTTTAGCATGTAAAGTCTTAATAGTAGTGCTTTACCAAGAATCCAAAACCACAGTCATAACTTAGCGCATCCAGAAAATAGTCTAGTGCATGGAAGCATCAACTTAGCGAATAGGAGTCAAAAACTAGCGCATAAAGTTTATTATCCAATGCTTTGCAGGCCCATACTAGTGCATAACATTTCGAGCAAAACAAAAAATAAAAGAAAATAGTCTAAAAATGGTTAGTGCGTAGCCGGGGGTAGCCTGGCGTGTGTGGTCTTTTCCTTAGCACATTGAAAACTTTTTGTAGCGCATCATGTCTCTGCTTTAGTGTGTGATCAAAATCAGAAAAATAGGGGGGAGAACAGACATAAATTTGAAAAAAAAATTGAAAACATTTTCAAAGGCTCCTTTCATCAACTTCATTTTCGTCAAAACAGAGTATTAGAAACAGAACATTAAAAACTATTTCCGAGGCAAATTTCTAGTCAAACAAAAGTTGTCTAGAATCCAAAATTGGTCGCACGATAAAAATATCTATCCTATCAAAATTAGGAAACATCATCAAAAGTGACGAATAGGTCCTTTATCATCTCATGGATTTTATCCCAAACACACTTGTTTAAAACCTCAAGTTGTCGAATCAAGTTTCCATATCGGGAAACTTTATCCATATCATTTGGCACACTTTGTCGTGAGGGGGCATCTAAACCTTCACTTCGATAAAGTAAAACTTGAGTCTTCAAAACAAAATCAAGTGAATCTAAAACAACTCAAAAGGAAACCATTAATCACTTATGCATGACTAATCCCCATATTCTAAGAAGAAAGAATATTTATCGTAACACTCAGTTGAAGAAACAACAACCAAGTTTTTCCAAATTTGTCAAAAGAAATAAATTTTTATACATCAATCATCAACTCTTTAAATCTCATCGAACATTCCTTCATCACATCAAACTTTATATCCAAAACAAATCCAACGAATTTGACAAGGAGCCTTTAAAGACTAGGGCATATTGTCAAAAATCCACATTCAGTCAAATCATAAATCATGGAAGAAAGATCAATCTGGCATTCTTTCCTGAAGAGTGCATCACTTACAACATACCCCGATTTGAACCACCAACCCTCGAGCAACATATCAAAGAGGATTTTGTCCCCTTTATCACAAAAAGCTTCTACTAAAATGCCTGTTACTCGCTCTCAACAAAACAAACAAACAAGGCACAACCAGAATCCAGTATGAATAGAAGGTTATCAAATCCTTTTGAAGGTCCACACCTAGAGGATACTGAAATTTTTGAGGAAGTTCTTCAGGAATGCCAAGAAAGTGCTTCATTCCAAAAACTTGTGGAAAGACTCATGGAAAATGACAAGGAAAAGTACCTACTCATGCTTACAAGCGAAGGGGTTAAACTCCCTGAAGACTTTGACACAGACAAGTTTAGAACAAGATCTCAACATTATGAATATCAAGAACGATAATGAGAAGGGGAAGCACACAACCCTGAATAAGATATTCGTGAACAAAACATACCAGAACAACATACACCAGGGAAAAATATCCCTGAGCAACACATCCTTGAGAAAAACATATCGTTTCATACACCATTTCAACCCAAGATTAATGCAAGGGAAGAACTCTTCCCTCGACAAAACAATGCGCCTTTGGTTGCCCTTACTTAACAAATGCAAATGTTACTAGGACAAATGCAAGATATGCAAAGGGACCATAGTACGGTACTCATTAAATGAAATTTGTCCTTATCCTTTTGACAGAAGATTGCACATGGTCCCTTTTCCTCCAAACTCAGATGTCCCAAAATTTGACAAATACGATGGAAAAAGCAATCCTTGTGATCATGTTCAAGAATTCTGCACCATGAGCCTTGAATTTGCTCATGATGACACCTATCTAACGAGGTTATTCCCATGAAGTTTGGGAGGGAAAACAATGGAATGGTTATCCAAAATCACACCTCCTCTCAGATCATTTGATGAACTAGTCAACAAATTCATCACTCAATATTCCTACAACATTCAACATGCTATAACCATGCTAGATGTTTGTAACACCAAATAGAAAAACAATGAAACATTCATGGTATTCCTTCAATGTTGGCGACATTTGGTTTCACGATATCCTTGAGATATTCCAGAAAAAGAGAAAATGGAAATTTTCATTGACAACTTGAATGGTGAGATGAGTTACAGGCTCAAACTCCAATGCATACCATCTTTCGCTAAACTGATTGAAAATGACATTCAAGTAGAAGAAGCATGTGTCAAGAAAGGAATGCTCAAATTCTTCAAAGAAGGAACAGGTTCATCAAACTATAATAACCAAAATAACAACTTAGACAAATCTAGATTCTGGACTCGAAACAAAAACAATGGAAATGAAGCAGGCAATGAATCACATGATCCAAAATCTAAACAGCCAGTGCTCACATTATCAGGGAATCCTCAAGCTACAAAGAACCCCAAAAGTGCTAACCTAGATGCATATGCATCGAATACTAATCAAGGTCAACCCAACACAAACAACACCAACCATACTCAAAACAATACCATAAATTGAGGACCTAATAACAATTCACGAGGTGGCACCAACAATTTCCAAAAATGTGTCTATAGACCACTAGGACAATCACTAGAGTCAGCTTTCAGAGAACTTCTAGCAAAGAAAATTATCTCTTTACCAGCAATCAGCAACTATGAACCACAAATCAAACCAACTTGGTGGAATGATCCGCACTTTTGTGATTTTCATCGCAACAAAGGTCATCAAACAAATGATTGCATGAGGTTGAAAAACATTGTTCAAGACATGATTGATAGAGGTGATTTAACAGTGACCATGGAGCCTTTAAAAATCTTCTTCCAAACTACAACAAAGATGGAGCTTCAACCTCGAATGATACATGTGGAGCTCATATCAATCACATCTACAATAACACCATCAATCACATATCAGCTGAAGACTATCAGGCCAATGTCATCACAATCCGAGATCAACATGATCATGAATCTGTTAACACAACAACAAAGGCTCAAAAATATGTCTTGAAAGGACATACATCAACAAAAAGCGCTATACCCAAACTTCGATATGATCTAGTCAGCCAACTGCACAAAACACGTGCTCAAATATCTATACTGGAATTGTTGAAACTTTCACCAAAACACAAAGACATATTGGAGAAAGTGTTATTAGAAACAAATGTACCTAAAGATTTGGATGCTGACAAATTCCAAGCCATGGTCGCTCATATGACAGGGCCTCATAATCTCACTTTTTCAGAGCATGATAATATCTCACTAAGTCATCCACATAGCACTCCTCTCCATATTGAAGTCATCATCTATAAGCACCGAGTAAAATGAGTATTAATAGATGCAGGAGCTGGGCTTAATATATGTACCTTAAAACTTATCCGTGCATTAGGCTTCTCAGAGGAGTTTATTGATCCTCCCAAAAAGATTACCATAAAGGAATATGATGATGAAGAAAGATCCTCTAAAGGAATAGTGGTGTTGCCAATTCAAGTCAAACCAATACAAAAGGATACTATGTGCCAGGTCTTAGACATAGACCTCACCTACAATATCTTATTGGGTCGACCCCAGATACATGAAATGCAAGAAGTATCTTCTACATATCACCAGTGTGTCAAATTTCCTTATAATGGGTAGGAGGTTTCTATATCTGCTAATCACAATCCATTTCAACATTGTAATGCAATGGGGGCAGCCCAAGACAGTTTGGTCCCACATAATAGAGAGAAACAAAATCACGTAGCCTCTGATCTTCAACAAGCAAAGCGTAAATCAATACCTGGAGATTTCAAGCAGAAAATGAAAATCAAAGAATAAGGCATGGGGGAATACTCTTTGGAACCCATGTGTTTGACCAGCTTACCAACATCACCTAGATCTCATGGATTACTTATAGTATCAACACATCAAGCAACTCAGCCCATCACCAAGTTTGATGGCACATTCATTCAGCTCGGCACTTTAGCACATTAATCTGAGGAAAAAGATATCCTTAGTTGGCTATACAAAGAGGAGGAAGAAGACAGAGCTGCTACTGTGGAAATAGATCTACCCACACACCTATATGGAAAAGGCTACTTAATCATGCAGCAAATGGGATACAAGGCAAAGGACCTATTGGTAAGCGTCAGGAAGGTGTCATAGAACCATTGGATCCTCCTTCACAATTTAGTAAAGACAAAAAAGGATTAGGCTTTAAATTCACTCTACTACCAAAGATAATAACATACAAATATCAAAAACCTTAGTGGAAAGGAAAGAAGTAGTACAAAGAAGAATCCTAGCAAGAAGCACTATTTGAGTCAACAGAGACAACCCATAAGGAACGTGAACATCAAGAAAAGAAGCAATGTCAGAAGAAGCCCATCATTCACAAGAAGTCAACCTCTATGATAGTAGCTCATATTCATGAACAAATATCCAACAAAGCAGAATCACCTTAGGGCAACATCATTCCTCCCCGGGAAGAAACAGTCTACAAACAAATGCAAAAAATAGAAGCTGGATCTGACGCAGAATCAGAAAAAGCCAACAAAATAGTATCAATTATCAAAGATCTATTTTCGCCATACAACATACCTATTTACAGCACTGAAAATATCTGGGATGATTGTTGGTGTAAATAATTATTCATCTTGGATATTATTACACTTACTTAAGTTTACTTAGGATAATGCATTTTCATAGTAGTTTGGGTATGAGACACTTGGGTGTTTGTGCCACATTGGGATAGTGTGTGTAGGAGAAATTCCACCTTTTATGGTGTTGATCTTGTTGTTACACTCCACTCTTGTTGTTACACTCCACATTCAGTGGGTGATCCACCTCATGTGGACTATTATATTATTTCTCCTACCTACCCACACCTATTTCCAACCTACCCTTGTTTCTTATTGAGCCACATGTCATGTTTGTGTGTTCACATATCCCTAGCCTTGCCTATATAAGCAGGCTCATCTACATTGTATGTAGCTATGGAATCATATTATTGATCATTTTCTATTGATGAGAATACAGTTTATTCTTGTCCCATATTATGCCTCTATTTTGTACATTTCATTGAGCTCTTGATCTTGGCAAAATCTCACATTGTATCAGAGCCATTGGGGCTTCATTAATTCATCTTGAAGAGGCATTATTGCGATGTCAAGAGGTAGATCTGAGGAACAGCATCTTTTGGAGGCGTCCTAGACCAGATCCGATTCCGCCATTGTGTCCAGAAAGCCGTTTCCATGAATTTTGGTTATAAAGTCCGCCTATTTTGGTGAGAAAAAAAATTTCTCCAATTTTGCCATAATTGTACGGATTTTTGAAATTTTTTATATATTTTTCGGAAAAAAAAAATTTGATTTTCTGAAAATATTTTTCAAAAATCAAAATTAAAAAAAAAATTTGAAAAATTAAAAAAAAACCCATCAAAAAAAAATTGTTTTTTGGGGGGTCCGCAGACCCCCCCCGGTGATCCGCGTGTACCACAAACTGCAGGTTGCGCAGGTGGAGCGTACCTATCAGTGTACTTGTCATGACGCATCCGGCCACTCCGAACCCTGTGCCCACCGCCGCCTTGCTATCACCGCCTCACTCCACTCTACATCTATTGCCGCTCGCGCCCGCAGCCGCGCCAGCCGCCGTTCAGACTGCGTCCCCTCTCTGAAGCAGCATAGCTCGCTCCGTACGCAGCTCCCCGATAGCTACTCTGCCCAGCGGTGGCCACCACCACCACCGGCCTCCTCTTCGAGACCCTCAGCCTCCATCGCCGGCCATTGGCTCCGGCCGCTTCCTCCGTCGACGGCCAACCAGTCCAGCGAACCCGCACCCGCCACGTGGCAGGCGGCCACTGGCCCGCGGGTATAAACATTACATTGAGCTGCCAAGTCAACTTCCATACAACATGCCATAGAGCCATGTAGTCATCCATATGTCTACCATGCGTCTCACCTAGTCAGCAAATCCGTACAGTACGGACACACAGTCATCTGCATAGTCATTTGCTGCCTCATCTGTCCGTACAGTACAGACGTATAGTCAGTAGATAGGTGACCTTTTTGCGATGGTCATATGGCCATCAAATTTAACACAATGACTTTCTTATGTCATTGCCACATCAGCATTTTTCAAAAATTTGGCAGGCCCCTCTCATTTGCATTTTTGATTTTGCAGTTCAACTTGAAATGGCCATAACTTGCTCATTTTTGCTCCTTTTTGGGTGCAATTTTTTTTGAAATAGGCTATAATTTCATGCTCTATACAATGGTGAAGAAATTTTTTGATTTTGATGCATGTATTTTTCAAAAAATGCAGTTTTTGGTGACTGTACCTGACTAATCCTAGTTTTTGCAACTTCAGAGGCTTCGTTTGGAGTCATACGACCTCCTTTTCAGGTGCTGTTTTTTTTTAAAGTGCGTAATTTTTCATCTAATTTCACATGATGCTATTAGATTGATGCCATTGTAAGTAAAAGTTGTACTTTCAGATTTTGGCCATTTTTGGCTCTCTTGGTACTTGTATATTTGCTTGAATCTTAGTTAGATTCATTGCACTATTGATTGAAGTCTCTTGTATCTCATTTGATAAGTTGTAAAATTTGCATCATAAGCCCACTTTGCCTTGTTTTACAAGTGTCTCATTATAGTCGCACTAAGTATAAAGTGCCAAAATCATCACTTTAGGGGGGGGTACTTTGATTGAGTGAATTTGGGGGGGTGTCTCTTGTTCTTTTGTGATCTTGTGTTCCTTCCTTTTTGCTGCTATGGGTTCTTCTAAGTTTTCTCTCTTAACTCCACATAATTATGCTACTTGGAAAATTGATGCATGGAGTAAACTTATGGCAAAAGGACTCACTCATTACATTGATGGAACTATTGTTGCTCTAGCTGATCCTAAGGCTGATCTAGTTGGTCACTTAGATTGGCTCACTAAAAATATCATGGCAATTGGTACCTTAAGAAAGTATGTATCAAAGGATCTCATTTTTCATATTGAGAAGTGTACTCTAATCAAGGATGCTTGGCAAAAGTTTCAAGACTTGTATGGTCAAGTTGATGAGATTAGGGGATATCAAATTGATAGTGATCTCACCATGTTAGATCCCAAGAACTTTGATACTATACAAGATTATGTCACTAAGGCAAATGAGTTGAGGGCACAACTCAAAGATTGTGGCATTGATAAGAAGGATACTCAATTGATATTCAACTTGATAGGCAAGCTTCCACAAGAATATACAACATTTGTTTCTAGTTTCCAAACCCATAGGATGACAATGGGTTCAAGCTACACAATGCCTACATTTGATGCTTTCAATGAAATGTTGATGATGGAACAAACTAAGTTGACAAGCATGGGCATTCTTAAGGCTTCTAAGTCTCAAGCATTAGTGGCAAATCAAGGGAACAAAGGAAATCAAGGAAAGGACAACTCAAACAAGAAGAAATGGAAATCAAAGCCTAAAGAAAAAGCACCATCTTCTCCAAAACAAGGAGATTCATCCTCTTCCAAGAGAGATAATTCACCAAAGAGGGAGAGACCTACTTGTGCTTATTGTAAAAAGATTGGTCATGAGGAACATTGTTGCCATTCTAAGAAGATTGATGAGCTTACACATATCATCAAAAAGCATAACATTGATTTGCCTAAAGTCTACAAGAAGGATGATTCATCAACTTCCACTTCCTCATATTCAAAAGGAAAAGGGCAAGCATTCATGGCTTCTACAAGTGGAAAGACTCACTCTTTTGGAACAAGAAAAGGAAAAGCTCTATGTGCTACTATCAGTCATGATTCAAAGAGATGGCTATTAGATTCAGGGGCTTCTCATCATATGGCATCTTCGCAGTCTATGTTCTCTACATTTGAGCCTTGCACCATGCCACAAATTTTGATGGGCAATCATACATACATGGATGTGATTGGGAAACGATCTATTGACATTGGGGATAACTCCTTCAATGATGTGTTGTGTGTACCCCACTTGACAAACAATCTCTTTTCTATCTATCAAATCACACATGGCGCAACTAAGAGAGTTGTGGAGTTCACACCTGACTCAGTTTTTATTAGAGACATGGAGACTAGAGCTATCATTGCGACTAGGGTGGTTGATCATGCATCTCAGTTATACTCCTTTTCAGATTTTGTTGATGATGATGATTTCACATTTGATGATTCTACACATTATGATCACACTTCTTGTGATAGTTCAGTTTTTGAGGAGAACTTTGGACACTTGAACATGGGGATTCTCACATGTGAACCCGTTCTTGAGCCTTGTATTTTATCTCCTCCTATTGATATCACATCACCTATTGCACCTGATGATGCAGATAGTGCGATAGTTTTGCCTTCATGTGATTCAGTGCAACAGGATATTCATTGTCTTCCAGCTTCAGATTCATGGGATGATTACTTGATAGATATTACAGGTTTATTTATGGAATCCTACATTGCAGATTTGGGAGACATCATTGATGACATTCATCTTCTCTTTGATGAAGGTGATCCTTCTTCGATTGTTGCAAGGGAACACTCTGACCCTCTTGTTCATTCTCTACATGATCATTCTTTCGACGTTGACATGATTGTGGATACTTATGTACAGCACTTGGAAGAGGTCTCTTTATTTTTTGAGTAGACATGTGAGTCTTTGGGACATGTTCTACATCCATCTCCACTAGATCTTGGAGTTCCTTTTTCAGTAGTGTGGCACAGTTTACCACCTTTGAAGGGGGTATCTTTCAGCATCGACGTGGGGACACTTGAGCAGTTTTTAGAGATTCCTTTGATCATGAGTTTTCTTCATACATCTTCCCTTCATGATTGGGGAGAATTCATGGATACACCTTTGGTTTTGTTTCTTCCTAAGGGGAGGAATGTTGTTTGACTTTCATGGAGCAGTTTCTTCATACATCGAACTTCTATCATTGGTGCAGATTCTCCATTGAGGGGGGGTCATAGTTTGACTTCTCTTCTTCTCTCATATGGGGGGGACTTTTTCCTCACATGGGGTTTTGTTCCTCACATTCTTCTATGAGAGTTCTTTGTATGTTTTCGTCTCTCTTTTGGGGGAGGGTTTTTTCCCATTGGGTTTTTCTCTCTTTCCCCACTTTGTGAGAGATTTCATTGCATTGGTTTGCATGCATTTGCATTTGTACATGGGTACCTAACATGGCCTCATAGTCGGGACCCATCTTGCATTGCTTAGTTGCATTGTAGACTTAAGTGCATTCCCCTAAGTTGCACTTAAGTGGGGGTGTTGGTGTAAATAATTATTCATCTTGGATATTATTACACTTACTTAAGTTTACTTAGGATAATGCATTTTCATAGTAGTTTGGGTATGAGACACTTGGGTGTTTGTGCCACATTGGGATAGTGTGTGTAGGAGAAATTCCACCTTTTATGGTGTTGATCTTGTTGTTACACTCCACATTCAATAGGTGATCCACCACATGTGGACTATTATATTATTTCTCCTACCTACCCACACCTATTTCCTACCTACCCTTGTTTCTTATTGAACCACATGTCATGTTTGTGTGCTCACATATCCCTAGCCTTGCCTATATAAGTAGGCTCATCTACATTGTATGTAGCTATGGAATCATATTATTGATCATTTTCTATTGATGAGAATACAATTTATTCTTGTCCCATATTATGCTTCTATTTTGTACATTTCATTGAGCTCTTGATCTTGGCAAAATCTCACAATGATAACTCTAAGACTGATTCCAATGAATATGATTGGGGTAGCTGCTCAAATGCTACTGAAGATACCGCTAAAAATACTAGTTCCATATCCCTTTCTCAAGAAGAGCATAACGCAGAAATTAGACTACCTGAATTTGGACCACAAAATATCTATGACACTAAGGAAAGCGAGCAGAAATATTATGAAGAAGTCTATATGGAGGATGATACCATGGAAGACCTCAATGAAATCCTAAACTTCTTTAACGCTCGAACTAATCACAATGAAACCTCTATCCTAACACTTACCACAGCAGAACTTGATCCACTAAATGATCCCTTACCACTTGTCTTTCCTAACCTCATCAATTGGGACAAACCCGAAATACATGATATACCAATTTCCCAAATGATGAATCTATTATTCACTATCTATGCATTGTTAATCTAGAAACAGGCTCTACCAGTGAACAAAGCAACGATGTCTGCAACCAAGGGAGTGCCAAGTCTCTCAGTCACAAAAATAAACCAAATAAAAGATCGAAAGCTGAAAACCAGTCAATGGCAGCTCTAGATCACAAAAAAGTAAAAATAAAGGACACATCTAAGGGTGAAAACCTTTTTAAGGCACCTAAAGATGGGAGACTTGACACTCTTCCTGAACATTTTCATGAGTGATCACCCATATTGATTGAGCCCACTCAATCAATCAACACTGGTACTACCTAAGCAACCAAAAATATACTCCTTACAGAATCTTTGACAGAAGCAGAAAGATCGGAATTTGCCAAATTCTTTAAAGAAAAGAAAATCAACTTTGCTTGGGCATACGCAAATATGCCTGGGATCAATCCACAATTAATCATGCATCACTTATCTATGGCTCTAGGAGCTAAGCCAATTAAGCAAAAACTGAGAAAAATGAATCCCCATGTGGCACTCATGGTCAAAGATGAACTAAAGTAACTATTGGATGTTGGGTTCATTCGACCCATAGACTATGTAGAATGGATTTCCAACATCATACCAGTTTCAAAACTAGATGGCAGTATCAGAATATGCATAGATTTTAGAGATGTCAACAACGCCTGTCCAAAGGATGACTTTCCTTTGCCAAGTATTGACATAATTGTAGACCTCACAATTGGCCATGCAATGCTATCACTAATGGATGGTTTCTCAAGCTATAACCAAATCAAGATTGCTCCCGAGGATCAAGATAAGACAACATTCACCTATCCTTGGGGAATGTATTGTTGGAATGTCATGCCTTTTGGCTTAAAGAATGTAGGAGCAACTTATCAACAAGCCATGACAACAATATTCCATGACATGATGCATACCTTCATGGAAGATTATGTGGATGATTTACTAGCTAAATCCTTCACCAGAGAAGGACACCTAAGCATCTTAACAAAGATTTTTGATCGATTGGAGAAATTCCAAGTTGGGCTCAACCCTAAGAAGTGTGTCTTTGGGGTTACATCAGGCAACTTACTAGGCTACATAGTCTCTAAAAAGGGAATCAAAGTGGATCTAGCAAAGGTACAAACCATTATGGAGATGCCACCACCAAAGAACATCAACCAACTTAGGTCGTTATAGGGATGACTCCAATCAATCAGGCGATTCATCACCTAGCTAGCAGATAAAAGCCTACCATTCAATCATTTGCTACATAAAAATGTACCATTCAAATCGGAAGCCAAGTGTGCAGAATCTTTCTATCAAATTAAGCAGTATCTGATGAAACCACCAGTTCTAGCACCACTGATAGCAGGGAAGCCACTTATTCTCTACATTTCCACAACAAACATTTCACTAGGGGCACTATTGGCACAATAAGATCAACAAGGAAAGGAATGAGCAACATACTACATCAGTAGGACATTGAACAACTATGAGCTCAATTACACATTTATTGAGAAAGCCCGTTTGGTTGTAGTCTTCGCCTCCCAAAAGTTCCGACATTACATGCTAGCTCACTCAATCAAGCTAGTTGCAAAAATTGATCCTCTCAAATATTTACTCAACAAGGTGGCTCTTACAGGCCAATTGGCTAAATGGGTCATGATTCTCAGTGAATTTGACATCCACTATATGGAGCAAAGAGCTATCAAGAGACAAGCAATTACAAATCAACTAACAGAAGCATCACTACCAGGAAAATAGACTATGGATATTGAATTTCCAGATAGGGACGTTCTTGCTATCTCTACCAAACAATGGACCCTATACTTTCATGGATCCTACACACAACATGGTTCAGGTGTTGGGATTCTATTCATCACTCTGGAAGGACACACTATACCAAGATCATATAGGTTTATGTTCCCATGCACAAATAATGTGGTTGAATCTGGGGCATTAGTTATAGGCATCAAAATTGCCATAGTGTGGAAAATCACAAAGTTGAAAGTCTACAGAGACACACAATTAGTTGTCAATCAAATCAACAACGACTATCAAACAAAGGATGAAAAGATGCTACCCTATAGGTGAATGGTGGATGACTTCAAGCAATATTTTGCACACATCACCTTCGAGCAAATACTAAGATTGAACAACAAAGCAACCAATGCAATGGCTACTATCGCTTCATTAATACAAATTCCAAAACAACAAAGTTGTTACGAGTTTTTGGTAGAGTAACTATTCTCCCTAGCCTATGACCATTCAGAATCCTAGGTTATCTATGCCTTAACTGGTTTAGACTCTCCATTGTATGGACTGATATTTGAGTATCTTAATAACAATATCCTACCCATTGACTTGTCATGAAACCAAAAACATAACTTTATCCAACAAGTTGCCCGTTATACCCTTACTGCAGATACTTTGTACCATCGAGGTCTAGATGGTACTCTTCTTCATTGCCTTGATCTTAACAAATCTGACTCTGCTTTATATGAGCTTCACGAAGGTATCTGTGGCACACATTCTAGTGGTACTACTCTTGCTAAAAAGCTTCTAAGGATGGGATACTACTAGCCTACAATGGAAAAAGATTCTTACCACTTTTCCAAGAAGTGTCCTAAATGCTAGATCCATGGCAATATGATACATGCACTAGCACAGGAACTACAGCCATTCACAACATCTTGGCCCTTTTGTTAGTGGGGTTTGGACTTAGTCGGCAAAATTCATCCTTCCTCCTCAAATGGACACAAGTTCATTATAACTACAATAGATTACTTTACCAAGTGGATTGAAGCAGTCCCCATGACCACAGTGACTGGGAAACAAATTGCCTCTTTTATCCTTAACTATCTGATCTATAGATATGGCATCCTGAGTTCCATCATCACTGATAATGGACAACCTTTCAAAAACCAAGATGTCCAAGAACTATGTGAAAAATTCAAAATCTAACATCGTTTCTCTACACCTCACTACCCACAGGGGAATGGTTAGGCAGAAGCATCCAACAAGACAATATTGAAAATCCTAAAGAAAACAGTGAATGATGCAGGAAAAGATTGACATATATAGCTTAATCCAGCACTTTGGGCATACAAAACTAGCATTCGCACACCTACTAGAGCTACACCATAATCATTAGTATATGGATCAGAAGCTATTTTACCAATGGAGGTGGAAATTCCATCTCTCAGAGTCTCTCTAAAAGGCCTAATCCCAGATGAAGAGTATCGAGTTAACCAACTATAAGAACTTGAACTATTGGATGAAAGATGCCAGTGTGCTTATACACATCTCAAAGCATATCAGCAATGCATGTGCAAAAGCTACAACCACAAAGTCATTCCCCATATTTTTAAAGTCGGTGACATAGTACTAAAGGAAAATCTTAGAAATCAGCAAGATTGGGAAAAGAAAGGGAAATTTGAACCTAACTGGTTAGGTCCCTATGTCATCATATCATATACAGATCAGGTGCTTATCAGCTAACAACTTCAGAAGGAGATGTGCTCGACGAACCAACTAATAGCATCCATCTAAAGAAATACTACACTTGAAGTAGTCTAATGCATGGAAAAATAAAAAAATAAAAAAATAAAGAAAAAGCAAATAAAAAGGTACAATAAAAGCAAATAGTGAAAACCTAGTAATAGGCGCTATTGTGAAAGAACAACTCCTCTATCTATATCCATATCCTTATCTCTGTAGTAAAACACTATCGGCCATCACCCGACATTTTATCACAAATATCCATTCAGGACATACTTAGCGTAGTCGCTATCCTAATTTTTCCCATCTAGCCTTTCACCACATCTTACCATGGCTTGGTAATCACTGTAAATATCTGCATCGAAAGGTACACTTAGCTAGGGGCAATAGCCATCTAGAACTTGCAGCATGTTCAAACCATCAAAACTATTTGCAAAACTCAGAACATCATATCCAACAAACAAAGGCTCACACAAAGCAAAAAATTGATCGATCACACAAGGAATCACAAAAGAAATAGGATGGATGATTTTTTGAAGTATCACATGTTGCATTTTGCGTAAAGTTTTGACTATTCTTGCATTTAAACTTTTTGAATTATTGGATTCTCTATATTTTCTCCACAATGCCTCAAAGCTAGAGAAACATCAGGAAACTCCAATATTTTATTAGTTTTCTGTCTGTGAGGTGATCATTTGTACTGTGTAAATACTTGTCTCGCGACGTGATTCAACACATCACTAAAGACATGATTCCACTTTACACATACAAATGGTTTAATCTTGTCTATTTATATGCAATCCATACTCTAGTCATCCTAGTTCAATTATACCTTGATGCTTGTGCTATCTTGCAAAATCAAACATAATGTAAATTTTTCTCAGGTCATCATGGTTCAATTATACCATTATGCTTGTATAAATTTTCAACATATCCCAAGATCAATCAATGCTCAATGATGATACATATATCGAAAGCAAATAAAATGTGGCTATATCAGATGACAAATGCAGAATGAGGATGCTCAAAAAATAATTAGTTGCATATCATTTTACAATTAGTTACATATCATTTTACAATTAGTTGCATATCATTTTACAAGTCGTTGCACATCATTACCACATCATACATCTCATTTTCAAGATACATCTCATAACATCATGCATTCACATCACATTCATCTATCTAAGCATTGCATCATCATAGAATAAGCACAAGCATATAAAAAACATAAATCCATCACACATCACATGATCAAAGAAAATGGAGTCGTATATATATATATATATATATCAACAAATGATCAATGTACAATATATGTCATGTCTATGCCCAACAACAACAAGAATAATGATCAAAATACAATAGAGACAACATCTTTAAAGAGTGACTATCTCCTGAGGGAGATGGTCTCGACGCAGATGTCCCAGCCCCTAGATCTCCAAGAGGATCCTGTCTATGCGGCCTCATCATGCCTCTGCTCTCTGACCGCAAACTAGTCTCTCGAGATCGACTCGATCTCGACTGTGTAAAACTCTATACTCAATGCTCCCTACGCACCGCATCCTCGTAATGGCGTCGATAGTACTCCGCCTCCTTGGCTCTCAAAGACAACTCTCTCAAGGTATCTCTCATTGGATCACCTGTTGCCGCTCTCTGCAAGCTCACTGTGACCTCCTCTACTCGACCCCGCTGCTCTATCTCAGTGTCACGCTTGGTGGTCAGCTGTGTAATTTGACATTGCTGCGCTAATAACTGTGTCTGCATCTGTTGTACTATCACCTGTAGGGTCCTAATCTGAGCATCCTCTCATTGTGTCGGAACTTGGACCTGAAGGTGTACCTGGGAAGATGCACTCCACATCCTTCTCCTTGTCCTCTGTGCTAGTGGAGGTAACACATCAATCCTCCTCCTCTGAGCTGGTCGTCTCTGCTCATCAGTCCCTCCCACCACTGCTATCACCTCTGCCACTCTCCCCTCACCCCCTGCCCCAATCACCAATCGTCCTCTCCCTCTATCCATCACAGCTCGTCGAACTGCTCTCTCCACCCCTCTGTCACCACCATCTCTACCCCTGTTTCCTCTCCTCCCCTAGTATCCTCTCCCTCATCATCCTCCTCCACCTCCTCCATCATCTCCCTCATCCCCATCTCCACCTCCCTCATCCTCATCATCATCGAAAGTGGGCTGCATCTCCACTGGATCTGATATCCTCGCTACGACACGAGCTGCAAACAATCTGGCAAACTCATCCATTTTTACTAGCATCTAGTATCTCCAGGGCATAGTCCCATATATGACCCGCTAACTACACAAAATCCTCTACGGCCACCGCACTGTTAATAGTCGGGCCCCAATCTGGTATATCCTGCCTCTTACGCGCATACAAACAGGTCCCTAGTGGTATCCCCTGCTGTCGACCATACTGTCACAAAACTCTCATAACCAAGAATCTCGTGATCACAAAAGGGGTCTGCCCTATCAAAAATCGCGTCATGAAGACGTAAGGAATCTCCAGCCCATCCTCAGCCCAATCCTCACAACCTATATATGGTCACCATACAACCATATCAATGTCATCCAATACCCTCCTCCAATGCTCTAGCTACGGGAATGTGCTCCCAACACCATACCTGTAGAAGTGTCATGCCAGCTGACAAACTGTCATAACCCAAGTAGACTACCTTATGCAAGTCCCTGTACAAATGGACTAGCATAGCTGATCCCCATGCGAAACTATGGCCCTGTGTAACCATCTCCTCCAGCACAAGTCCCCATCCCATAGATAGTCCCTTTGACCTGTGGTCGGGACATAGAAAACCACCTATGAAACCTGCCAGTACCAATGGAAGAGGCGCATAGTCCAAATCCAGAAACTCCTGCCATGAAATCTCATATCCACACACTGTGTCATCGTGAAATATCCGGCAAAGTGCCTCTGTCCCACCCTCCTCTGACTGCTCATAGGGTAGTAGTGCACCTACTACAGGTATGCGCAGGATCCGGTAAAAATCCTCTAGGGTCATTGTTATCTCCCCTATGGAAAAGTGGAAGGTATTCATGTCACTGTACCATCTCTCTGCAAGTACTATAAGTAAACCCCGGTTCACAATAAACTGAGGCATATCTAATAGAGAAGACAGGCCGCATTTGTCAATGATGTCTAGATCAGCCTGTGACAACCATGGTATCAATGCCCATGGTCTTGGCAACTGCTCGCATGACTAAACCACTCCCAATCACTCCTGTCAAACAACAAAACAAGTCCAATATCAGTTTCCTCATCACAACATAGAAATCAAAATCAAAATCACATCAAAAACTTGAAAACTTTGGAAATCTAATCAAGTTCTACATCATATCTATCCATATCAACTTGTAATACAACTCAAGTTTTCAAAAATCATATCAAACTTCTAACACAACTCAAGTTTCCACATCACATCAACTTGTAACACAACTCAAGTTTCCAACCCATATCAACTTGTAACACAAGTCAAGTTCCACAATCATATCATCTTGTAACACACTTCAAGCCTCACATATATCAACTTGAAACAATGCAAATCAAATCAAGTTCATATCAATTCTACATTAATATCTATAAATAACTTGAAAAATCGCAAATCAAACCAAGTTATATCAACACTCATATTGGACAAACTATCAAAAACATGACAGTAGACACAGAAACAAACAAATTACACTTATCTCGGCAAAATTGACCTTATCCTACAAATTTTCCTCATTCACAAATCATCCTATCTCACAAAACCTACCGCATGCGCTACCTAAATTTGGCTACGCACTAAACTTATCCCATGCACTAGCCTGTTTTCTCTACATGCTATCCTATCTACCCCATGCACTAGATCGACTTTATGCGCTACCTGTTCCTTCTAATGCGCTATCTATTCTACCCTAAGCGCTAAAACCTCTATCATGTGCTAACCTAGCCCATGCCTGCGCCACCTAACTAGCCCTATGTGCTAGGTCAGACCTATGTGCTACTTACCCCTACCCATGCGACCCCCTGTGCACCCAATGTGCTAGGTTTACCCTATGCGCTACCCATTCAATGCTCTGCGCTACCCTGTGTCCCTAATGCGCTAATCTATGACTATGCGTTAACCTAGAAAATCTATGCGCTACCCTAAGTTTTCGGACACTACCCAAAAGTTAACACCCCATGGGCTACAAAAAATTTTGTATGCACTAACCGACTACCTATATATGCTAAACTGAGAAAGCCGCATGCTAAAATCCAAAACATGACCAAAAATGACAAAATAAAAAATCAAAAAGGGGTCAAACAGGTTGACTTACTGGTGGAACATATGCGGTGGGCCTTCGATACCTCCGAACGTGCTCGAATCGATGCGTAGAATATGGAATAGGCATTTTGTCTTCTCTCCAAAACTCTCTCTCTTCAAAGTCAACAAGCACAAATGAGATAAAACAATGCACTTTTCCCCTTTTATAGGGTAAAATGAAATTAGGGTTAGGGGATTGAGCATGTAATTCACTCGTGGTCTTCCTCATATCCTCGCACACATCAATATCGGGAGATGAATCAATTTTAGCACTCAACATAGCCAAAATTTTACAATGCAAACACACTTATCAAATCAAATTTTCCAAATTTTGATTCATCTCCCAAGGGGGCATATTATCAAACATCGTTTATCAAAACTGGGGCATCGTACATCAAATCTGGGGCATGACGTAAAAATCTAAAAATAACACTGATCAAAATCAACGTTTATTGACACGTCATTTCAAAGAGGGGAAAAATGTAGACATATAAAAATAACTATATTCCTAAATGAATATTTTATGTTCATTTCTCTATTTAATCAAATCTAATTTAATTAAATTATTCACATCCCTCTATTTAATTAAGTAAATTACTCAATTTATTTAATTAAAATCAATTAACCCCCTTTTTAGGTCATTTAATTGAATAAATCATTTTATTTGATTAAATCTATTCTTTTAAACCTTTTAATTAAATTTACATTTAATTAAATAAGGAATCCCAACCAAATTGAATTAAATTAACTTTATTTCAGTTAAATCCTATTATTTCTCCACCCACGTGCAAAATCCTACATCTCCCACTTGCCTCCTAAACCCTATTCCTAACCCCTTCTAGACTCTTCTAATCACTTCTAAATTAACCTAACCCATCTCCTAAATATTGTCACATCCCTAAGTAAGGGGAAGTCACTTCTCAAACCCTTAAAGTCTTTGATAACCATTAAAGGCTTCAAGTCTCCAACAACTTTCTCTTCCAAACCATTAATGGTTAACTCAACCCTCTAGCATGATTAGAGACTTTCTCTAAACTCAACCTCCATGTAACCCAAGGGTCTCATCAAGCATTTATTTCTTTGACCATGGTTAATCCTTAATCCTTTGCACAAGAGTTTATCCTTTGGATAAAGCCTTTATCCATTCGACAACCCGAACCTAACCTTAACCCTTACCCCCTAAGGTAACCATGAGGTCTTCTCAAGCATTTAATTCTTCCTACCTCTCTTCTCAACCGAGTCTTATGTTGACATTTGTCACCATTTCATTGGCGCAAATTACAAACATGGATTCCCAACTTTCAAACTCAACCCTAGATTACCTCTTTCAATATTTGCCATCCATTGCCATATTTTTGCTATAAATAGAGCTCTCCATCCTCCATTTTAACCATCCAAGTCTTTAGCATCATACTTATACTAAAATCCATCCAAGCTTTAATATATCATTTGTGCTTATCATTTAGCCTCTATTTTCAATAGGAATTAATCTAAATATGCATGTGTAGAGTATTTTCCTTATCATTTAGCTTAATCATAGACTAGTATATCATGCTAGGATAGTCTTGCTACTAATCTTGTCATCTTATAATCTAGTTTATTGCATTTATAGTATCATGCATAGCTTAGGATGCATTTCATCTTAAAATCAACCAAAGCAGCCCTCATTCTTGCATTTGTCATCCCTAAACCACTTTGCTCAGTGATCTGAGAGCAAAGACATTGGTTTGAGGGACCTTGTGAGATAGAGAACCATGGAACCAACCTTGGAAAGTTGAGTCATTCTTCCTGACTCCATAACTTGCACCAAGAAGTCATGTGGGTGTGTGAGCTAGGCTCCTTAGGCTTCATTTTTTGCATTTTAAGTTCTATTGACCTGCTTTTCCCGCATACACATTGTATTAAAATAGTTGTATTTTCTTATTGTCTGGAAAATCTTTAATTGCAAGTTGTTTATGCTTTTGTCTATTTTATGAAAATATTTCTAGTATTATGATCTTGTGTAAATGGTGTTTGGAGTCAAGCTTAATTCCATTGCAATTATGGTTGAGTTGTCATTGTATGGACTATGTTATTATATCTCCTTGGTTAGGTGATGTTGTATAACCTTATTGATGCGAGCCATTGTGTGTTTTGTCCAAATGGTCAATCTTGGGTTAGTGATTGAGTATCCTTCACCTATGCTTTGTCAGGATTGGTTATGGTTGTCTGTTTCACCATAGAGTTCTCATAGAGAGACATTTCCTATTAGTGTCCTATGAGAGAGAGTGGCTTTCAAGTGAGGGCCATGCCCGAAGTGGATGACAGGATAACCTGTCGGAAGTCAGTTAAAAAGTGATAACCTAATAATTAATTAGGGGGTGGGTAGAATAAATATTAATTAAGATAATATACCTCATGCATAGGTGTAGTGCTTGTACAGGGCTCATAATGTTACGAGAAGGACTGGAATGGAAAACTTACCACCTTGTCTTTATGAAAGGATTGGTAGGGTCTGCATGAGACTTAGTTGGAACCGAAGGCTCGGGAGAGGTTACCAGGAGAAACCCAGGATGGGGATCGAGACCTATGGAGGTTGTACCATGGTATCCACTGTAAGACATGCGATGACACTCTCTCCTTAGAGTCACTTGTGTTTTGTGAGTTGAGTTACATGGATGTTTGCGGAGTCTTGTAGTCCTTTCATACTTGTCTTACTTTGCTTGCTTGAGGGTTTTCTACTATATCCTAGCACGGTGGGGTGGTTCCATTTTGGGATCACATGGTCGGGTGGTAGTGCCACTTCCCATCGGATGTTTTGGATTGTATCTTTAGGTGAGGAAAGGCTTCGTTGGTGTTTCTTGGTTCGTGGTTCATGTACCAGCTCATGTTTGGGATCGTTGTTTAGTTGAGACCTTGTGGTCATTGTATCAGACTTTTATGTAACATTGATATTGTAACTTTGGATTTCATGGTATTTTTGGAAGCCATGAAGTTATGGATATTGTAATATTATGTCAGTGGAATGAATGTTGTTTTAGTTGATTTGATCTTATGTTTAAAAGTTTTATGGAAATTGGATACATTGGAATACTTTTATTTCTTCATTATGGAATTTAGATGTATGTGTAGTTTTAAACTTAAGCATTTAATTTATCTAATTAAATGGACAAATTGGATTAACTATGGTGTTAATATAATCTACAAATTAATCTTCATTGATAACCCTTAGGAAATATATGTTAGACTTCCGTTGTGTTATTAAACGTGCAAGGGTTATAGTTAGTGCACTTAGTCTTAAAAAAAAAAATTATTTCACCCTTTAGTTGCCTAGTAGTGTTGTTTTCCTTTAGGGTTCCTGGCGGGGCATTACATATGTACACAAACACATGTATATATATGTGTGTTTGTGTATATGTGTATATATGTGTATGTGTGTGTGTGTGCATGTCTCTTAATTGTTGTAGTCAATGGGTTTCAAGGACAGCTAATTTTGATATCAAAGGTAAATGGTTTGAATTTTAGTGAATAATGTGGTGAGTAGGAATATGTAGTTTTAGAAGAATATAATTTTAAGATTAATTCCTTGAAAGGAAGGGAAGTAAAGGGCATAAAAATTTAAATAAAATTTATAATGAAAATTATAAAAGCATTTGAAGATGGATGTAACAACTCAAATTTTTCCACTTTAAATCTATTAATAAATGAGTAGTTACCAAAGAGACTCTATGAGGAGATGCTCTTCTTGAATTAACTATTAGGCCCCTTTCCAAACAATTAGATAAAAATTTATAATTAAGTGATAAATAGGGAATCCTTGTATAAGATAAGAAGAAGCAATATAAACAAATATTTTGTAGAAATATTTAGTAATATGTTCCTTGATAGTTACTTTCAAAGAGATTAAAATAAAAGGGAAAGTTTGGTGAAACAAAAATAGAGTTCAATTAGCTAGAGTCAACCTAAAAAAAAAAAAAATAAGTAGGTGAAGAGGTAAATTACGAACAGTTATATTAGACATTATTTTATCTTTTACAAAAATAACTTGAATTAGGATTAAGATTCACACATTTTGAAAAATATACTATATATTCTAGTTGGAATTTGTCTATCTTCAAATATCATTTGAGTAAAAATAGTATTTATTATAACAAAACTAGGATATATGAGTTATTAGAAACCTTCAAAGATGAAGTAATTAGAAGGTAATAAATGAATACCCAAAATATGATAAAACATCAAAAGATTTAACTGCCTTAGTTATAATTAATTTTTACTCTTCATACATGCCAATAGACAGTGTAAGAAAAAAAGGGAGATGAAGTAATATAAACATTAAGAAATGAAGATATACAACATATATTTTATAGTGTACTTAAAGAGCTAGAATAATCTTTGACAAAAAATAATGAGTGGTTTGTATTGGTTTTGAGCCCATACATTAGGGTAGTAGGTGAAAAATCTACCCTACATACAAAGAAATGATAGAATTCCATCCAAGGATAGGGTCATAATCATGGAAAAGAAAGAATGATTTTATAAGAAAAGATAAAATCAGAAAAAATGAAACTGTAATTGACAAATCTATTGTAAAATAAGAGATTATCATGAAAGGTGAGAAGAGGGAGACTTCTCTAATAAGAAAGGCCCAATCTAAAAGGGTATAAAATAAGAAAAATTATAATGTATAATAATAATATATAATAGAATTAATCACCTTATATATAAAAAAGAGAATTTTAAAAACAAAAAACAAAAATTGAATTTATGGATTATCTCAAGACAAGATAAAACATTAAAAAAGAAAAAAATGATCCCAATTAAACTATACACCCGTATATTTAAGATAAGGAAAAAAAAATATGAGTATATACATTATTGTAATGATATAATGCACAAAAAAAAAGTAATTTTATTCCTATCATTTACCCTAATGAGAAAATTTAAAACAAAGCAATGTTATGAAGATTAACATAATGATTTCATTACTGAAGAGGGGTAGGCGAGAAATATTGATTCCAATTCGTATAAAGGATAGAAAAGTATCCTTCATACAACTATAATTAATAGAGGTGAGAAAATAGCCAATTTAACTAATTCTTATATATCACCATCATCCTAATATCTTTTGATGACTACAAATCTCATGAATTAAGGAGGATAAGGAATGCCACTACATTAATCCACCATCTAATACATGCCAAAAGACTCAAAATATTTTTTTATGAACTTTTACCAATATATTAAATATATGTTTTGATTATAGGGGAAAACACGTTTAACAAGGACCAAAAACCCAAAGTCATAAAAAAAAAAGCAATAATTGTCTTAAACAACAGCCATCCAGGACCCAACAGAAAAAAAAGATGTGAACCATCCCACAAAATCCAGAGCAAAGCAACCCTACAAAACAACAACCAAAAACAAAAAAAAACTTCTAAAGATCAAGACTACAATAGTTTGACCAATTTATCATTTTTCTAAATGAAATCCTCATTGATATTCTTAACTTTATTAATGATACTATCAATAGGAGTCATACCCTTATCCTTGCTATGGAGCCTCATCGCTGGACTAGGTAGGGGCTTCATGTTCACATCCACATCGAGATCCACATCCTCTGAGGGAGCCCTTAGTTTCTTATAGGTACCAACATTCCCAACCTTATCATTCTTGACCATCTTGCTGCTACTAGTGGGGGACTTTCCCTAAGAAATAGCATGAAGAACTTGGGCATGTTCATTGAGTCTATGCAGACCAACGCTGGTATTGTCCATGGCGAACATACTCACCTCCACCACCGCACTCAAACTCTGCTGAATTTTATAAAAGTCATTTTTCAAAGCCTTAATGTGCTCTTCATGGTAATCCTTGTTGGGAAGAATGGCCTTCTCCTTGAGATTATTAATCTCCTGAAAAATCTAGGTGAACAGGGAATTTTGGTTATTCTGTGAATTCCTCAAGTCAATATTTGTAATCGTATTCTCAAGGATCGAGGAACCCGTCTCCTTCAGAGTAAACTTGCCACCATTAGTAGGCATAAAAAAATTGACACCATGTTACTCCATAGCGCCGTCCAAATCAATTTGAGAGGCATTCAGACACTTAGAAGAATTCTTGTTGATATTTGACAAACAGGGGCCCAAATATTTTGGTTTTGCCATTAGCGCTTAACATAGAAAACCTAGCCACCCTTTTACCCTTCACATTAGAACTAGGGTCCACCAAATTAGGGATATATTCATGGTCCTCATCATCATGTAGATTTTTAATTTTTTTTTCTAGTAGGGTTAGTAATTTTTGATGGCAAGGGGCCCTGCTTATTAAAAATGTGAAATACCTCGTCCCCATTGGAGTCCACCTCTTCATCATAAGAGGTCTCCCCATAACGAATACAAACATTATTCTTGTATTCAATACTATTTTTAGCCCTTGGATTCCTCTCAACATGGATAGCCTTGACATACTCCATTATCAATAGGATTAAGCCCTCATGGAGAACAAGGGAGGATGCTTTAATACTATTATTCAATATGTTGAATGTATGTTAATAAGAATTTTAAATATTTTAATAGACAATTATGTATTAGAATATTTTTATTTTTTATCAATCATTTTCAATTAGCTTGAAATTTGATTTTTATAGGGAGTTTTTGAGCTTCACTGAATCTATTCATTTAATCACCTTCCAATTATAAATATGAGAGAATTATGTAGCTATTATTCTACTATTATGGCATTATGGAAAATATCTCATTACTTTAAAATTTTGGATGGTAATCCTCTTCATAGTGTTGATCAAGGAGGCAATATCAAGCTTGGTGAAACAGGATAAGTTCTATTCCTTAGTCCTATTACAATTTGTCCATATTCTTATAAGTAAGCCCCCAATAAACTATCTTATTGTGATTTTCATGCTAGATTCTAGTGTGATTTGTACTGAGTGCAACATTTGTTTGAATGGATTTAAAGAAGATAATAGGGTTCACAAGGGCTATGTAGACTATTATTTTCATCAATTCTACATATTTAAGCATAAGTTAGGTAGTCTTTTTTTAAATAGAATTAATATTTTTTAATAATATTGTAAGTATTTGTTGAAACTCTTTAGAAAGAAATGAGAATTCATTTTGTATCCCATATTTCTATAGGAAGATTTGTTCGAAAGTTGAAAATAGATTCTTTTTATTCCTATATATAGTTTTTAGTGTTCTTTAAATTTTTTAGGAAATATCTCTAATGTACACTATAGATATATTTTTAAGATAAAAATTAGAAACATATGTAAAAGTTTCAAATATAACTCCACTTGATTAAAAAATATTTGTGTAATATTATTTGTTATGAGTGGTGGATCATGTTTTGTTGAATAGAAAAAGATAGGCAAATGCTACTATTGTAGCAAACAAGGATGCATTGCTTGGGAGTATAGAGAAATGGTTGCATGTTTACTCTGAGAGAGTGAAACAAATGTTAATGAAAAACACTTCACTAATGACACTATTTATGAGACTAATGAAGAGATATGCTTTAATAAACCCTAGACTTTTGAGATAATCAAAGAGAACTTAGAAGGTTGTTAGACAAAATATAAATTATTCATCATGGCTCCACTTAGATTTTGGAGGAGGAGCGATGCCCTAAATTTAAAAAGGAGCAATGATGTGTGATGGGGTCATTGTAATCCTCATCACTAAATTTATCAATCCAAGGTGGTTTCCATGGCTGTATGAAATAGAGAATTGAGAAAACTCATTTGACAATTTATTATAAATTGCCGGAAAAGAAATATAATCTAAGGCACACTTGCATGAAAGGAAAAACTAATCTAAGGAAATGTTGCATGAATTTAAAAGAGTCTTTAATCTAATTGACACTTTATGGAAATAAAATACTTGCTTGAATTCAAATTTACTCTAAAAAATTCTGGAAAATACATTGCTGGAAATGAAACTAGTCTATCCTATTTCCTCAAGCTAAAACAAACCTTTCTAATCCCCCTCTTTGCTCAAATGATTACAATGAATTTATATAATTCTCATTCCATATCCACCCAAGAAATATACTATGAATTTGGATCCAAGATCCTATTTTTTAGGGGTCATTTACAAAACTTTGAGAAAACTAACACTGTTGTCCTTCGTCTCGCCAATCCATCTCAATCATTTTCTTATACAAACTTCTCATTTACTATTGTGAATATTACCAAACCCACCAAAGGGGTTTTATCCTTTCAAGTCTACTTTCCAGATCCTTTTGATTTTTTTTAATTTCATTGAGAAATGAGGGAGATATGGCCGTTTTACTGAGACTGTGTTTTTCACAATTTCTGAGCACCTGAATTTTAGGAAGTCTCAATTTCTCAATGTGAACGAAGGAATTATTCTTCAATTCAGTTGACTAAATCATTTTAGATCATCATGAAGAATATTCTGCAATCACACAATTACATTAGAGTGCTTTTGTAATTTGATTTATCTTTGTTGGAGAAGGATAATATAGTGTACTGTGCAACTGCAACTTGTATGAAGCATATACTTTGCCCATTGATTTATGAATGACTGGTGCTCCATGATTTTGCATGATTGTTGGACTGTGTTGGGAGTCTTCAAGAATATTCTCTATCTTCTCTTAATGTCTTCAAATCCTAGTCAAGAGTTGTTTGGATTCAATGCCTGGAGCTCTCTATTGCAAGTGTTTTTCAAGCTTCCTCTTGTCACGAGTTAATTAATAACTCATTGATGGGTTAGTGCAAGATCAAGGAGTCCAAAAAGTGGCGATGTGAAGAAAATATCCTTCTTCACTTGCCTAAAAATGCAAAAATCCATGTCGACTTTTTGCTTGGCCTGGGTGTCAGTACACCTTGGCCTGGTAATTACCTATGCAAATTGGATATTTGATTTTTATTTGTAATTTTAATTTAAAAAATATATGATAAATTACATATTATATAATATATAATATATTAATATATTATATAATACGTGTTATATAATATATTATTATATTATATTATATTATATTATATATTATATAATATAATTATAATATATTATATAATATGTATAATGTACCAATATATTATATAATATAATAATATATTATATAATATAATAATATATTATGTAATATATTATTATATTACATAATATATTATTATATTATATAATATATTATTATATTATATAATATATTGGTACATTATAGATATTATATAATATATTATATTATATAATACGTATTATATTATATAATATATTATATAATATTATATTATATCTTATATAATACATATCATATAGTACAATATTATATTATATTATATATTATATAATATATAATTATATTTTATAATACAATACAATACATATTATATAATATAATAATATAGTATATAATATATTAATATATTATATTATAATATAATAATATATTATATAATATGTATTATATAATGTATTATTATATTATATATTATATTTTAAAATAATTTATGTATAAAAATCGGATATCCGATTTTCTGAGACAAATATATTTTGACAGTGACAGCCCATGAGTCATTTTTAACTCACAGGCTGCGCGATTTTATCAAAATTCGATATCCAGTTTTTTGGCAAAAAATTGCTAAAAAATAGATTGAAAGGTAAGAATTTTATCGTTTTCAATCATTTTCATTCATTTTTTGTATTTTTTGTTAATGTTTATTTGATTTTTCATTGAAAATGTGGTTTTTTTCATGAAAACTAGGTTTTTTTAAATCAAATACCTACTTACTTAAATTTGTTAACTAAATTTAATTGTTTACATTCAATTAGGTTAAAAATGGGGGATAACAATGAAAACACTGACCAACCACAACTGCAACAACCAAACCCTCATTTGCCAAACCCCCCCTCAATTTAGGTTTTGATTGCACAAAATTTGAATGAATTCAGGGGGATTGCATAAGTATATCGTAAGATCCCTCGTCTAAACCCAATGTTTGATCCTCTCACGTAGATCATAAAGAGTATGGAAACCATGAATGAGGACCACAATGCCACCCTTTTGTGGTGAGATTCTATGAGGGAAAATTATGTGGATGGCTTGTCGTATAAGGATATCAAGGATCTCGAGATATCCAAAGCTAAAATTACCTCTTTGTTTGTCAATCCCTGCACTAGTCAACCCGTAGTTCCCAAAAAAAAAAAAATTTCTATTAAAAGGTGCAGAAATGATGGGATTTCGAAAAACTTTTGGGATCGTTGGTGGATGGTTTTCGACAAACCACCGAACAACAATGTTGATATCCCCTTCTATTTCATAAAAAAATTGTATGCTGAGTTTGTTTTATGCAAACATGTGAACTACTTTGACATCCAACCTTTCCAGGCTGTAGGTTTAGGTATGCCCCAAAATAGACTTGGGGCAATTAGTGTAGTCCAAGGCCCATGTGTCCCCCCTCCTCCTATTGATCCCCCACCTATAGTGCAGCATCCTCATATCATTTGTGAGGCAGCTTCACAAACCATATCGACTATTCACTATTTGAGTAGCATTTTGGTTTCTCAGGTTGCGTCAGTAGCTCAGTCTACTCTTGATGGTAGTAGTGCATCCGATGGTGTTAACACGTCATCCTCGGCTCGACACATATGCATGCCCCATAGTTGTGTCATGTGTGGGCACATATGCTTGGGTCCAGTTGGACAACCCGTTGATCCTCTTGTGGACAATGCAAATTATGAGGTGCATGAGATGCATTATGCCCTAGATATTATTACACATACTGAAGGATACCCTAGGGAGTCCTCACATGCTAGAGGTGAGGAGGCACTGTCATCATACATTTATGATGTAGTGGTAAGATTTGTATTTTCATAGTTCATGTTATATTTTAATAAAATATTTATAATCTAGATAATATTAAGTACTAATTTTTATTTACATGGTCTATTTAATAGTTGATGACCAAGGATCAGTTGAGACAGATTGAGGAGGGCACCTTGTCAGCCATTTCATTTGGCCTTGATAGCTTGACGGTACATATATTATTGCACCTAGTCATTTATATTTTATTGTACATACATCCTCATCATTTATATTGGTATTAATTAGATTATGTAGTAACTTTCATGTATATCTTATTTTACTCTTGTAGGGCACAAGCAACATGAGTGTAGGGCAGTGTGATTTAGGATCTGGTAGTGCAGTTGGAGACAAGGGAAAGGTAATTGAATGCAAATATGATTGAATGAATAGTTTAAATAAATTATAGTGATTATACATGTCTAGACATAGATTGATAGTTTCATATACTTGTTGTGTATATACAGATAATTCTTGGCTTCACATCCTTGAAGACTACACCTAGTATACCTGAAGAAGAAGAGATGCCTCGAGTGGATGTGTGTTTATTTTTTATTTTTTAAGTATATATAAATTGTTATTATCAGTGACAATTATATGCTAACTTGTATGAATGTCATGTTTCTGAACATATGTACGTTGTGTATGAAAATATTCAAAACATACCTCCTCTACCAAAGACATACATCAAGAGTCTTTCAAAGTTGAAGAGAAAACATGGAGATGAGGTAAACATGAATAGTTCAATTAGAGTTCATTTTTATGTTAACTTTCCGAATGTGAACTATATAATATAGCTAATATTAATTGTGGTTTGTTTTTCTTGTGCAAGATCCTTCAGAGCCAAGCAGTGTGGTGAAGAGGATCGATTTTGATGATCCATCGATAGCTCAGGATGTTATAGATAGTTTTGGGATGCTTACATGTCTAGTTGGCATGTATATTTTGTATATGGACATAAATTCACGTATTTAGACATACATTTTGTTTCAGTTGGCTTTTATGCCATATTTGTGTATGGACATAAATTTGTAATTATTTGACATTTATATATATACAAAAGTTGATATTCGATCATATAAATTGTTTCTCATCTATGCGTGGTGTTATCATGTATATATTTAATCTTCCTTCCAATAATTACCAATGGCTAATAATGGTAATTTAATGAACAATACAATTCATTTAATTTCATTGTAAGTGTTGTTTGTATAATGAACAATATAATTAATTTAATGAACAATACAATACAATTTATTTAATGAACAATACAATTCATTTAATCAACAATACAATACAATTCATTCAATGAACAATAAAATTCATTCAATGAACAATACAATTTATTTAATGAACAATACAATACAATTCATTTAATGAACAATACTTAATACAATTCATTATTACCCTATGCATGGTCCTATTTTTCCCTCCACCTCGATCGAGTGCTCAGGGTTTTATTAGGGCAGCAATTTTTTAGTTGGTGAAAAAATCGTCAGTCTCACTCAATCGAATGTTGTCACGTGGCCAATTTCTCATTCAACTTGTCACGATGACCAACCATTGGGTCTGACATGTCTAGTTAGGCATTATTACCCTATGCATGTTCCTATTTTTCCACCCCACTTGATCGAACTCTCAGGGTCATACCCTACCGGTGTCGTCCCTTCAGCACCCTAAGTGCTCAAAATTGTCAAACTTTGACGAGCCCTACCTCAGAATCTGTGGCACCTGCAAAGATTCATTTGAACCTACGGGGCCACGAGATGGGTTCGTATGAAAGCCTATCTCATTTTTTCAATTTTCCCTATGGTTTTATTAGGGCAGCAATTTTTGGGTTGGCAAAAAAATTGTAAGTCTCGCTCAATCGAATGTTGTTACGTGGCCAATTTCTCATATAGCTTGTCATGATGAGAAACCATCAGCTCTGACATGTTCAGTTAGGAATTATTACCCTATGAATGCTCATATTTTTCCGCCCCACTCGATCGAATGCTTGGGGTCATACCCTACTAGCGTTATCCCTTGAGCGCCCTAAGTGCTCAAAATTATCAAAATTTGATGGGCTCTAACTCAGAATCCATGGAACCTACGAACGATCCATTTGAACCTACAAGTCCACGAGAGGGGTACCTACAAAAGCCTATCTCGGTTTTTCAAGTTGCCCTACGGTTTTATTAGGGCAGAAAATTTTTGGTTGGCAAAAAAATCGTCAGTCTCACTCAATCAAATGCTGTCGCATGGCCAATTTCTCGTTCTTCTCATTGCGATGATGAACTGTCAGCTCCAACATGTCTAGTTAGGCATTATTACCCTATGCATGCTCCTATTTTGCCCCACCCCCCCACTCGATCGAACGCTCAGGGTCATAGCCTACTAGCGTCGTCCCTTGAGCGCCCTAAGTGCTCAAATTATATATAAACAAGCATTACATTGTAGACACATAATTATCATCAATATTTCCATCTGTTGTATATAGATAATTACCATTACACTTGCATGTGACATCCATGAAGAGATATGCAAACATGATTTTTTTTTTCATTATCAATACAACTACACCAATGTACTCATGTACAGATACATGGACATTATCATCAATATAACTAAACCAATTTTCTCATGGACATTGTATATCATCATAACAATGTTACATCAATGTACATCCATATACAAATACAACATCCCACTTCATCTGCATTAGACATTCTCATGTCCTAAGAGAAAAGCTTACGTACAACAATGCCTGCATATAAATGAAGACCAAAATAAGTAACCTTTTTATGTGGAATGAATGTGCTACAAGAAACAAATTATAACACTTAATACAAATTAGTTTGGAAAATTATAAATAAATCATTTGAAACATTTTCAAGACGCACAAGATTGTATAATTACAAAACTTACCAGTTTCTCTACAATGTATACAAGCATAACTTTGAAGAAAGACGCATGTTAGCTTTTGCTTTCCTTATACACATTGTTCCAACCAATATATTCTGATCTCTCTTCATTCCCTTGTGGTGCGACAACTGTAAAAACATGTCCTAGTTGTACAAGATTTGATAGACGAGCATACTCAAGTGAACTTTCCATGTCATTATTTGACAAGGATATTGTTTGAGATAAAGGAGTTAGATAGTGGGGAACCCATGTATCAACCCACTCACTTGACTCACATTGATCCAAATCACACCGAACACAACTTTGACAAAAACAAGCCAACGCTCATGTCCAAATGGTCCATGTACTTGCATCTGAGCTGAGAAATAAATGCATCTTTGAAGAATCTTTAATTGTTTGACAATGTTGAAGTACACCAATCAATAATAGAACATGCATCAGAGAAATTTGCACCTAAAACCCTCAATTGCTCCTTAACTAGAGCTCTCTTCAAACATGCACCTACTCCATCATGCTCTCCCTTCACATGCCTTGCCTGAAAAAAATACCAAATATGAGGTATACGCCTCTCTACATGCATTCTAATCAACCAATAAAACATACGGGCATTATTGAATTGACCCATACAGTTATCTGACCATATTATATGTTAGCCAATTGCAATATCTTTCTCATACAAGAACTTAAAAATATTCTCAAAAGAATGTTGTACATACTCGGAGGAGTGTGATCTATAATCACTCATATAAAAATGATTCTCCCTAATTATCTTTATGTCCTCTTCTATACTATCAAGAGCATGTCTATATATAATGTGAACAAAAATAGCAATCTGGACTGAATCGTAGTACTGAGACTATACCTCATTCTATGGTTGCAATGTATACTTCTCTGCAAAATCAACCACTGATATAATAGTGCCAATCGATAAAGAGTTCTTACACATCCTGAACTGTTGATCCAACCACTAAGACCTATGGGTGTGCCTTGTATACTTGTAAAAAATATTTTCCTTAAAATCCAAAATAAAATCAGCAATACTCACTTCTCTTGAGACTAATTCGCATCTAGAACCTTCACCTCCACTCTTCAAAGTATATTTCACTATCTCGTATCTTTTTTTCTCTACATAATTCTTTCCAAACTCGTGTTCACTGCCCTCATGAAAACATGAATCAAACTTTGACAACCCACCACATTCTGAGCACTTCTCATTCAAATAATCATTTTTATAGAAATAGCAACCATCATCTCTAGGGCATAAAAATAGATCTTGCAAGTCCCTTAATGATCTCGGAAATAACATTGCACCACACTCCTACAACATCTCATTAGTATGCATTGTAGAATGAATATGACATAAAAGTTCATGGTACATTGAAAACTCCACATGGTACTTGCAACAACAAGTATTGTGAATCTTAAGAGGAACACAATAAAATGGTTTCAAAGATTCAAAGGCCCTTTGTGATATTTGAAAAGTTGGATGTAATTCACAAAAAAAATTGTACAACATTACTTGGCTTGATTCCAAGAAAAGTTTGGGATGTGGTGTGCGGTCTTGGTTGTCGATTCTTAATTTCAAAACATCCTTTACATTGGGTGACACTCTAGAATTAGATTGCCAAAATTGTTGAATCTCCTCCTTCACACTGTCAGCCAAATTTATATCAACATGTGGAAGCCTCCTAGCAAATGCCCATGTATCTTCTTGAAGTGGATCGTCAAGTCTTTGTCTTCGTGCAAGTGCTCTATCCACAGTTTTACGGTTTATGTTAAAATCAACACAAGTTTGTCTCATTTGATGAGCCTTCCTTAATTGATGGCTTACTAAGGAGTCCTTAATCACTCTTTGAGCAGATCTCTTATCTCTTTCTTTGGTATTCTTTCCAATAGAATTGAGAGCGTCAAATAGATTTTTTGCAATAATAGAATTTCTCTCCATCTTCTTGTTCATACGGATCTTCAATTTGTTTAGCAATGGTCTCATATATATCATCTTTAGCAATTGAACAAGAGTTGGCATTGCTCAATCAATGTCTTATTGCTAAAAATTTGGTTGAAAAGTTGTGTAACCCACAACCGAACGGTTCTTGTTGACCTCTTGCCCTTAAGATTCGCAATAACATTCTGATCGATTTCAAATAACCGTTTTGGGGTTCTTGAAGGTCTTGGATTTGGAATTTGTCTTTCATCCATGAGAGGGTCTTCATTTCTAAAGTAATTATGTGTTACATATGCTTCACTTGGTTGAGTAATTCCAGCTTCAATGTTAAATTTTTCCACATTTTCAACTCCTATGTCAAAATTTTCCACATGTTGAGCATTTTCATTATCACTTTCAACATCTTCAAATTTTTCATTATTTTCACTTTCAAAATCTACATTTTCATTTTCAATAACTTGTGGCATATTTTCAAATTCAATTTCCTCTTCACTTGAAGTAACATTAGAAATATTTAACATACCTTGTCTTCTCCTCCTATGACATTCTCTATCTCTTTCTCTATACACTTCAATTTGGTCATTTGAAAGTTTTCTTTTGCGTTTAGACTTCCGACGACTACTAATCCCCATTTCCCTCCACACATCTGCTCCTACGTGATTGACAATGTAAGTTTTCACTTTAAGAATCTCCCAAAAGCATAAATTTGTCTCTATCTATCTGAAAACCCATGATCCTTGATAGAAAAAAAATTATGCAGATTGTGGGCTGTTGGAATCCACAAAATGTCCCACAAGGCTTTTTTCCTTTTTTTTTGTACTAAAATTGGATATCCGATTTTAATGTAGAAATTTGTGGTCCCCAAATTTTTTCCCGTTTTTGCCTTTTATTACTGAACTTCCACATTAATGGCGATGGTAGAAATCCGATATCCGATTAAATCTGATATCAGATTTTATTACTCATATTTTAAAGAGAGAGAGAGAGATAGAGAGAGAGAGAGAGATTATTGGAGAGGGAGAGAGAGAGGGAGAGAGAGATTAGGGGAGAGAGAGAGAGAGAGAGAGAGAGAAGGAGAGGGTGAGAGCGAGAGAGAGAGAGAGAGAGAGAGAGAGATTAGGGGAGAGGAAGAGAGAGAGAGAGAGAGAGAGAGAGAGACAAAGAGAGAGAGAGAGAGATTACGAGAGAGGGATTAGGTGTTGTTAGGGGTCATATGGTGTCCTAAGGGGTTATATGGTGTCCCATGAACCCTTATGACCTCTTAGGACACCAGATCACCCCTAATGACACCATATTGGGTTGCTTTGGGTCATATTGTGTCCTAAGGGGTCATATTGTGTCTTACAACCCCTTAGGACACAATATGACCCAAAGCGACCCAATATGGTGTCATTAGGGGTCATATGGTGTCCCAAGACACCATATGACCCCTAATGACACCATAGGACCCCTTAAGACACCACATCATGTTGTTAGGGGTCATATGGTGTCCTAAGGGGTCGTAGGACACAATATGACCCTTTAGGACATAATATGACCCAAAGCGACCCAATAGAGTGACATTAGGCGTCGTATGGTATCGTAAGAGGTCATAAGGGTTCATGGGACACCATATGACCCCTTAGGACACCATATGACCCCTAACTACATGGTTTGGTGTCTTAAGGGGTCCTATGGTGTCCATAGGGGTCATATGTTGTCTTGGGACACCATACAACCCATTATGACACCATATTGCATCGCTTTGGGTCATATTGTGTCCTAAGGTGTCATATGGTGTCCTACGACCCCTTAGGACACAATATGACCCTTTACGATAGCATATGACCCCTTATATGGTATTATAAGGTGTCCTATGGTGTCCATAGGGGTCATATGGTGTCCTACGACCCCTTAGGACACCATATGACCCCTTAAGACACCATATTTGGTTGTTATGGGTCATATTGTGTCCTAGTTGGTCATATTGTGTCATAAAACCCCTTTAAGATATCATATGACCCCTTAGGACACCATATGAACCCTAATGAAACCATATTGGGTCTCTTTGGGTCATATGGTGTCTTACGACCCCTTAGGACAACATATGACCCATAACACACAATTTGGTGTCTTAAGGGGTCATATGGTGTCCTAGGACACCATATGACCCCTAATGACACCATATGGTGTCATAAGGGGTTGTATGTTGTCCTTAGGGGTCATATGGTGTCCCATGAACCCTTATGACCCCTTAGGATGCCATACGACCCATTATGACACCATATCGGTTCGCTTTGGGTCCTATAGTGTATTAATCTCTCTATCTCCCCCTCGCCCCTAATCTCTCTCTCTCTCTCCCCTAATCTCTCTCTATCTCTCTCCCCTAATCTCTCCATCTCTCTCTCTCTCCCCTAATCTCTCCCTTCCCCCTCCCCATCTCTTTCGCTCTCTCTCTCTCTCTCTCTCTCTCTCTCCCCTAATCTCTCTCTTTCCCTCCCCTAATCTCTCTCTCTCTCCCCCCTAATCTTTCTCTATCCCTCTCCCCTATTCTCTCTCTCTCTCTCTCTCTCTCTCTCTCTCTCTCTCTCTCTCTCTCTCTCTCTCTCTCTCTCCCCACTCGCCCTCTCCATCTGCCTCCCCCTAATATCATATACTAATTTATTTATAAATTAATATATTAATATACTAATAAACAAATCTAGTTAGAGAATTTATTGATTAAAATCAGATATCCGATTATATCGGATATCCAATTTTTGTAGTCAAATTTTCAAATTTTAAATTTCAGCTCGGGAATGCTTTGGTATTTGGCTTGGAAGTGAAAAGCCTAGAAAGTCAAATGAAAAAATGTGTTTTTCAGTATTCCTTGATTTTCCAAACTTTACATTAGTGGCTGATGACTTTTTTTGTAGCCAAAATTGATAAAACAAAAAGAGTTTTTTAAGGACGTTCCCAGCTTTCCAACAATATAAGGTTTTTCTTATTTTGACTTTAATAAATAATTATTATTTATTTTCTAATTGAATTCTGACAATAGTCCTGATTGATATACTGATTGAAAAACACTCATAACTTTCAAATGGTATAACAATTTTTTAGTCCAAAACATGCATCACATTCTATGCTTCATCTAATATAGGGAAAAAAATTTAAAAAATTAAATTTCATAAAGTTTTGACCAAGTTAAGGTGGTCAGACTTAGGAGTTTCTAAATTTCTAAAAAGCTATAGTAAAAAATTCATAAATAATTATTTACTTTATAAAAAATTTAAAAAAATATGTGTCACATCTAGACATGAGTCTAATACTTATATTATAAATATTATAAAAAAAATTTATGATTTAATTGTGATTAGGGTGGTCAAAGACATACGTGTACTTCTTATTTTTTTCCTGAAATTTTAGTGCCACTGCATTGAAATTTGAAATTTTCATCAAATAGGATTTTTTTTTCCAAAAAATAACTAGTAGCTTAGAAACCAAATTCAATTTTCTATATATTCTCTTCTTACATATTTTAAAAATAACGTTCACAATTTATTCAAATTTTCATGTCAAGTTGCATAACTCTGATTTTCTGAAATTTCATTGCCACTTAAGGGCCTGTTTTGGCACACCATGATCCTGCACATACCCTGATCTGCATTGTAATATCTTGCACACTTGTGGAGACATATTGGAACCAATTTGGATCACATTTATTTAACTAAAATAAACCAAATATCTACTTTACATTTTACTTTAAACAAGCTAAAGAACTTCCAATTATTACTCAAATCCACTTTTACAACAATACACTAAGAAGAACTAGACTATTTTAATGGTTGAAAAATGAGACAATTTATGGTATCATCAATGTGCTCATGTGATATTTTAGTGGATTCATGTTTGTAGGAAGGATACTAAAGACATTTGAAGATGATTTTTTTTTTGTAAGATAAAAAGATGTGCTAGATTTCCAAGAAAATTTATTTCTCAATGAAGGGATAGTACTAGAATAAACAAATCAATCACATATTGAATATGTGTCAAAAAGAATTATAGATAACACAATAATAGATGAAAATGTGTTATGAATATTAAACTTATTTTCAATCAATTCCAATTAGATCTCAAGTTATATTTTAGTTTTGTGGAAAGTTGTTGAGCTCCAACAAAGCTACAAATTATAATCAAATTCCTGTTGAATAAAGATGCAACAACTATGCAACTATTGTTCTATTTATTTTATAGTGGTTGGTGTTCCCTTGTGTAACATATAGTATGATACATCATTATTTGTAGTGGAATATTTATAATTGCTAATGCAATGGTGTGCAAGTTGGATGTGGTGACGTGCCATTTAAATATGATTTATTTCATAAATGAGGTGTAGTAATTGGTTGAAACAAGTTGATATGAACATGTATGGTGTCAATTTGTTGACATAAACATGCACCATATCCATTCACTCAAAAACTAGGGGTCCACATGTTGACTTACAATCAATATCTTTTTTAACCTAAAAATTAATTCAAAATAAATATCTAGAAGGCTGCAATAATAGTGGAACAAAAAATAAAATATATAATGATATAATTATTAATACTAACATAACACATGAGAATCCAAGTTGGTAATTTATAAGATTTGTAATGTCTTGTCTTATTAATGATATAAGATTTCCACAATCCATAGCTGAATATATCTCACCCTTGAGACATTTTCATTCTCCAAAACGTCCTGTAATCTTTAACCGATTTTGTGCTTCGATATAATTGCTTGGAGCAAGCGCTATAGCTTGTTTCCAATACTCAACAGCTTGATCAAACCAAGCTTCCGCAATTTCAGGATCTCCCTGTTGAATGGCCTGTTCTCCTCTGGACTAGATTGTGTAGCAGTTTTTCTTATCAATGTTTCAGATCACAGTCTGTGATCCATCATCAAGATACTAGAAAGCTAAGAAAAAATGAATGAACATGATAAAAATAAAATATTAACAAAGAGAGAAAGCTAATAGTAAGGGATTAGTAAAAAGGAAAAATAAATTAAAATGAACGATCACCAACTATTAAAAAAAAAAGAAACACAAATGATAAAAAAGATACCAGGATAAATTGTTGAAAAATAAGAAAGAATAAAAAACACTAAAGAAATGAAAATAAAAGATAAAAAAACTAAATTAAAAAAAATAGAAAAAAAAGAATGATAAAGATAACATACAAGAGAAAAGAATGAAAACGAAAACAAAAGATAATAATAATAGTATTATTAATAATAATAATAATATTATTTTTATTATTATTAATAATAATTATTATGTCTTATCTTTTGTAGTGTCATTATAGCTCATCTTGATTGTCCTTAGTATGATCGATCTTTTTCTTTATAAAAAATAAAGACCGTTTCAAAATCCCTACTAAGACTTTTTCGTATCCAGATTGTATCCCGTATCAGAAGGCATCTACATTCAATGAATTTGATAAAAGATGGCCAGGTTCAATGCATCCCTCTTTCGGTTCTCGTTTATTCTTGCCCAGGTACATACATTTTCGGGCTATATATCAACCATTTGTCGCTCATGAGTTTGCAAGGATTGAATTACTTATGTTCTGGACTGCTTGAGGTCTCCCAACTCCTTCAGTAAATAAATTTACTGACTTGATCTGCTGAATGTGACTGTAAATTGATCTGCTGAAGAGTTTGGGGGAACTCTGGAAGTCACTGAACACTAATTTTTTTTCTAATGAAGGATATTTTTATTTGAGTAGGGCAAAATTAGTAGAACTATAATGGGAAAGTGTCTTTTGGTCAATAGAAATATGAGATTCATATATTTATATTTACCATTTTTTTTAATTTTTTAAATTTTTTTCAAGAGAAAAACATTTTTAGAAGCAACAGATTTCTAGTAGTAAATGCCCTATTGCATTCAGATGTGAATGGATTTCCCACGCCCAGTGAATCATCATTTTTTTTATAGGATGGGTATCAACATTTAATAAGAATTTTTTACAGAAAAACATTTTTTTAGAATATCTAACATGAAAGAAAAACATTTTTAGAGGCAACAGAATTCTAGTAGTAAATGCCCTATTGTATTCAGATGTGAATTGATTATGCCTAATGTGACTGATTTCTCATAACAAGGCCATTTAAAATGAAAAGCGCCCACTGAATCATCAGTCAAAACACAAATATTTTACATTTTTAAAAGACATGTTTATCTTAGGAATCAAATTTTGGAATTGAGTGAGCAAGCTCCAGTGCCATTAGCAGCTTGGATTTGATCTGCTGAGAATAATTCATTTTCAATGAATATGACTGTAAATTGATTTGCTGAAGAGTTTGGGGGAACTCTGGAAGTCACTGAACACTATTTTTTTTTAAGAGCAAAATTAGTAGAACTATAATGGGAAAGTGTCTTTTGGTCAATAGAAATATGAGATTCATATATTTATATTTACCATTTTTTATAGGATGGGCATCAACATTTATTAAGAATTTCTTTACAGAAAAACATTTTTAGAAGCAACAGATTTCTAGTAGTAAATGCCCTATTGCATTCAGATGTGAATTGATTATGCCTAATGTGACTGATTTCTCATAACAAGGCCATTTAAAATGAAAAGCGCCCAGTGAATCATCAGTCAAAACACAAATATTTTACATTTTTAAAAGACATGTTTATCTTAGGAATCAAATTTTGGAAGTGAGTGAGCAAGCTCCAGTGCCATTACAACCCAAGTGTTAGTAATATTTGTTTGAAGGGTTTGTGCATTTCTTATTTAGCAACTGTAGAAAGCAGTGTTCACAATTGTAGTTATGTTGTTGTAATATCGAACAAAAATGGCTGTGCTGTTTGGTTCTCACACTATGGATCAAGGTTCAACTCTTTTTAAGATCATCTTATTGATAGCCCAATTGGAATGTAAATAGAGATCATGTAAATGGAAATTATTTTAAGACATAAAATAGTCATTTTGTTGCAATATAATAGATCAATCATGGTACATAGAAGCATATATCGAGAAGCATCAACTCAGGCATTCTTGCAAGCTTACTTATATTCTTCGTTCATTGTTGGTGAAGTGGTCTACTTTGGAACATGGCTAAGGAGAACATAACCTTACTTAGCAAGTTGTCAAACGATGTTTATAGAGATCATTTAGCTTCGAACATAACTACAATAAGTTATGACAATACTCACTATTAATTCACTTCCTCACTTTCATAGGTCAAGGTTTAGTTGCACATACTAGATATTTTTTCACTTGTGACTATTAGTTGTACAGGCTTAGATTCTAATATAAAATAGATTTCTGTGGCCAATTTATAGATTCTAATATGTTCATCAAGACAAAGGCCCCAAAATTTTAGTACATTGCTAAATTTTAGGTTAACTTTTGGCTTCATCCAAAATTTTCTTAGCATTTTTCCTAATCACTTAGTCACTCTAAAATTGTTTTATGAAGGCACGGAAATTAAATGGAGGGATGCATGCCACATGGGAGTATTGCATTAGTGTTTCTTGTCAAGCTTTTCCAAACATAGGCTAAGTGAACTTGAATGTATTTCTCATTGTGTGTTTAAACATTGTCTGACAGAAATTTGTAAGCATGTCATTTAAAGGATTTCTATAAACTATGGATTTATAATTTATTTTCTAATATGAATTTAGGCCTACTTTTTCTTGGAATAATTTGTAGGTTTTGGGGATTCTTTGAGCTCAAAATATATGTGTATTTCTAATCTAATATAATTCTTATAGACACTATCATCCTAAACTATTCAAGTTGTTATCCCTCTCTTTCTCTAAATCTCCCTAGATTTTTTTTTGTCTTGTATCCTCAAACCATGCCTTGGATTTGAATCATTTAACCTAGATGTCGAACATTTCTATGCTTGAGTCAAAATTATTTCATGTCTATGTTTTTTTTCTAGGGGTAATTTTGATCTCCAAATAACCCCTTTTAATCCCCTAATCTAGTGAAATTTCACATTGAGTTTAAAATGTCTTAAGGTCATTGCTAAAGGTTTTAATTAATAATAGCCAACCATGTAGCCTAATGCTCAAATAAACACTAAGACTCAAATTCCATCGAAAATAAATAACAATATTATTTTATTTTCTCAAAGAAATGAAATTACATCACAATCTATCTCAAAGGACTATAATATGAGGCGTCACCCTTGAAATATACATATGCAGGTGCTTAGTGTGTATATTACGACCTTCTTGGTTAATAGACAATATAATTCTCTTTCAAATGCCACTAAACTATGAGACTAAGCTTTGAATTATAACCTCCAAATTTAATCTATATCATCCATGAATCTAGCTACTTCTAGTCATGATTAAAGATGTTTGTATAGTAGATTCAAGCCTATGGAATGATAGATATCATTCCTAAGGTTAAAAGAAATCAAGGACACCAAAAAACTCCCTACACCAATCTAAAATGGATAGATTAAAATATTTCTTTAAACCTTTAACAATCATGGTATTAGATGAACATTCAAATAAATTAAACACTATATATAAAAAAAAAATCACACCACATTTACATGTGGATAACACTTTCAAGAGAGTAACCTCACACCCCAAAAGCACGACCCTTTGTGTTATAGTTATCAAATGAGGTTATAACACAATCTCATAGACAAGCTCATTAACAAGAGACTTTGATACTGAAAATGATTATGAAATGATTTTGATAACATAATGATACCTACAAAAACTTTGTCTCTATACACAAAATATACAAGTATCCAATATATAGGATTTACAATGCAAAAGAGGAAGATATCAAAGGTGGATGCCATGAATTGCCACATGAAAATAATTCCATTTCTATGTTCTCTCAAAAAGCACTCCTTGACATGTGTAGTGCTTGTGTGTTTGCAAGAACCCTTGTATTTAAAGTATTAATGTGATTGGAACCCACTTTTGATATTCAAATCCAATTTCAATGCCTTAGTAAAAATGCACATGCCCTCTTAAATGTGCAATGTACATATATGGTAATTGCACCAAGATGGGGGACTGAAATTGTGAGATTATAAAAGTAGAGACAAAAGAATGACAAGAACAAATTGTATTCTCATCACAATAAAAATGATCAACTAGATTCACCAATACAATGAATATAGGCCTTCTTATATAGGAAAGGCCAAATGGATGTACGAGAACACAATCATGACATGTGGCTCAATGAGAAACAATCATAGGTGAGAAATACTAGGGGTAGGTAGGAGAAATAATATAATATTCCACAACAGGTGGATGACCCACCGAATGTGGAGTGTAACAACAAAACAAGACCACAAAAGGTGGAATTTCTCCTACAAGCTCTATCCCTATGTGCACACTTCCCTAAGTGTCTCAAATCCAAACTACGAAGAGATGCATTATCCTAAGTTAACTTAAGTAAAGTGTAATAATATCCATAATGAATATTTATTTACACCAACACCCCCCCTTAAGTGCAACTTAGGGGAATGAAGACTCAAGTCAACAATACAAGATGGGTCTCGGCTACTAGGCTACGATAGGTACCCATGTACAATATCCAAATGCAAGCAAAAGCATGCAATGCAATCTCTCACAAATGGAGAAAAGGAGAAAACCCAGATGGGAAAAACTCCCCACCAAAATAGAGATGTAAGTACAAAAGACTCTCAAAGAAGAAGGACAAAACATCAAAGAGAAAAAAGTCCCCCCCATAAGAGAGGAAGGAGAAGTCAACTGAGCCCCCCTAATGACCCATCCCACACCCCCAAGAGAGCTTGCAAGTGCTAGAACTTACTCTTGGTGAAAGGTTTGGTGAGCATGTCTGCAACCTGCTCCTGAATCAACTCTCAGATATAGTGCATATGGATCTCGATATATTTGGTCTACTAATGCTAGACCGGGTTCTTTGAGATAGCAATAGCACTCTAATTGTCGCAATGTAGAACTATTGGTCATGGAGTGGTGAACCCAAACTCTGTGAGAATCTGCTGAAGCCAAATGGTCTTAGTCACTGCATTAATAGCGCCTCGATAGTCAACCTCAATTGAAGAAAGAGAAATAGCATGTTGCTTCTTGCTCTGCCAACAAATGGGGCCTGAACCAAGGTGAAAAATTTAACCGGAAGTAGACTTACGATCATCAAGATCGCCAGCCCAATCAGAGTCTGTGTAACCAACCAAGCAAAGTCCTGTGCCTACTGCATAGTGAATTCCATAGTGATGTGTACCTTGGATGTAATGAAGGATGCATTTGGTGGCTTTCCAAGGAATCTCATGTGGTTCCTGCATGAAGCGGGAAACCATGCCAACTGCAAATGAAATATAAGGGCATGTATGGGTCAAGTAGATGAGACTACCCACAACCTGACGATACAAAGTGGCATCAACTGGTGGAGAAGAACATTGATCCTCAATCTTGACTCCTAACAGAAAGGGAGTTGGTGCAGGCTTACAATCAACCATATGAAAGCGTGAAAGTAGATCAAGAGCATACTTGGGCTGTGATAGTGTAATCCCGAAAGGTAACTGTGAAATCTCTATCTCGAGAAAGTAGTGCAAAAGACCCAAGTCAGTCATAGAAAATTTGTCATTGCAAAGCAGATACGATCCTACTAATGATGGATGTGGTACTCCCTCTAATGATTAAATCATCAACATAGAGCACAAGGATCAAGTGAGAGTCATCCTGTCGCAAAATGTAGACATTTGGACCGGAATGACACCTAGTGAATCCTGCGGAGAGAAGAAAGGAATCCATCTTGGCGTACCAAGCCCTGGGGGCCTGCTTAAGGCCATAGAGAGATTTCCTTAGTTTGCAAACCAAGGAAGTATCCTTGATGAAACCTTGTGGCTGCTCCATATAAATATCCTCATCAAGATTACCATGAAGAAAAGCACTCTTCACATCCATCTGATGTACAGCCCAACCATGAGCTATAGCAATAGCAAGTGTCAAGCGAATGGAGTTCATCTTGGCTACAGGTGCAAAGGTCTCAGTATAGTCAACACCTATAACCTGAGAGAAACCTTTCGCAACAAGTTGAGCCTTATACTTATCCACACTACCATTCGCAGCATATTTGGTCTGATAGATCCACTTACATCGAACCATCTTTCTCCCCTTAGGGAGATGGACTAAATTCCATGTGTTGTTCCTCATCAAGGAACTATACTCTTCCTCCATAGCTTGGTCCCACTCAGGAACCCCTGATGCTTCCCGAAATGTTTGTGGATCGGAAGTAGTAGCAATGAATGCATGTGGAAGATCCTGATGTTGTGATCGAGTTATCCATGTATCTAAAGGATCCCCAATAAGAGAACCTGCGGACTCAAGTGTCTATCGAGCCCAACGAGGTCTAGGTGGAGGTGGAGAATGAGGCTCCTCAACTGCAAGTGGACCCTGCGAAGGTGTAACCTTGCAAATCAAAGTTGAAGGAGTCTCATCATCTAAATCACTAACATCACCATCCACAATGGAGTAAGGTGGAGGAGATAGAGAGCCTAAGCTAGGAGAGCTTTCCTCAAAGTGAACACTCCTCTCAATGAACACCTCATTTGTCTCAAGATCCATCAATCTATATGCCTTAACACCCTCAGGATATCCAACAAATATGCAAGGTCGACTCTGTGGTTCCAATGCCTTGCATTTATACGGAGGTATGCAAGCCCATGCTAGACACCCAAAGACTCTAAAATGTCTCACAATCGGTTTCCTACTAGCCCAAGCCTCAAAAGGAGTAATACCTTACAAAGGTTTGTGAGGGACCCGATTCTGGATGTGTGTGGCACAACTGATAGCCTCGACCCAAAAGGCGGGATCAAGAGAACGTGCATGTATCATATAGCTAGCCATTTATTTGAGAGTTCTATTCTTGCATTCTGCAACTCCGTTCTGCTGTGGAGTGTATAGGATAGAATGTTGAAGATCAATCCCCTTAAATGTACAAAAATCCTCAAGTCTTTTGTTCACATATTCCCTTCCATTATTTGTACAAAAAATCTTCACCACTTTCCTAGATTGCTTCTCCATGCGAGTCTTGAAGTCCTTAAATCTGTCAAATACTTCACTCTTATGAATAAGAAAGTAGACCCAAGTGAAGCGGGAGTAGTCATCAATGAAGGTGAGCACATAGCGAGCCTTACTAAATGAAGGTGTTGGAAATGGACATGCTACATTGCTGTGAACAAGTTGAAGAACTTCCAAAGCTCTCCAAGCTTTCCCTTTATCAAACTTTTCCTTTGGATGCTTGCCCATGGAACAACCTGAACATACACCCTCTTAAAAACAAATTTGCGGTAGACCTATGACCATGACTTTAGTGATGACCTGCTAAAGATAGCAGTAGTTGAGGTGACCAAACCGCTCATGCCATAGCTTAGTTTCTAAATTTGAATGAGTAAGCAAGTCCCTAGAAGGTGAACTTGGCACAAAGTGGGAGAATGAATAAAGCCTTGAGTTGTCATTGACTTGTCCCACTACTACCAAGGCATCATCATCAAGTTCCTTTACCACAACTGAATCTGGTGTAAACTCAACCTTTTTCCCATTCCCATAGTGAGTGATTTGGTAGATAGAGAGAAGGTTGGTAGACAAGTTAGGAACATAGAGAACATTCTCAAATGTTCCATCATCCATGTCAACTGAACCTTTCCCTTCAACTTCTACTTGTGTATCATCACCTATGTAAATGTGAGGTACCTTAGATGGCTCCAATGAAGAAAACTGCTCCTTTGTAGAACCCATGTTATATGAGGCACCTGAGTCAAGTATCCACTATCGTGAAGAACTTGTTGTAGCTACAAATGCTTTCCCTTTTCCTTCAAACTGTGAGGAAGAGGAAGGAGATGAATCCTTCTTTGTGTAGGCAGATGACAAGTTGATGTTGTTTTTTTTAAGAAGATTAGTTAACTCATCAACTTGCTTTGTGTGGCATCAATGATCATCATGACCATACTTCTTGCAATATGCACAAGTTGGCTTAACCTTCTTAGGTGGTGTCCCCTTCTTGGAAGAGGATGAAAAATCACCTTGTGATGGAGAGGATGATTGTCTTTTTTCCTGTTGTGGCTGTGACTTAGATTGCTTCTTCTTCTTGTTGGAATCTTTGCCTTGACTTCCTTGATTCCCTTGATTAGCCACCAAAGCCTTGGACTTTGAAGACTTGAGAAACCCCCTGTTCAACAACTTAGATTGTTCCAATATCAACATTTCTATGAAAGCATCAAATGAAGGCATAACATAGGAACTCCCCACTGTCAAACGATGAGTTTGGAAGCTAGACAGAAATGTTGCATATTCTGGTGCAAGCTTGTCCAACAAGTTAAATATCAATTGAGCATCCTTTTTGTCCACAATCCTTAAGCTTTGCTCTTAGCTCATTTGCTTTGGTAACATAATCTTGGATTGTATCAAAAATCTTGGGATCCAAGTTGGTGGGCTCAATGTCAATCTTATAACCTTTGATTTCATCAACTTGACCATACAATTTATGAAACATATCCCAAGCATCTTTGATTGTAGTACACTTTTCAATATGAAAGATGAGGTCATATGATACATACTTGCGCAAAGTTCCAAGAGCGATACAATTCTTAGTGAGCCATTCTAATTGAGCATAAGGATCAGCCTTAGGATCAGGTGGTGTTGCTATTGTTCCATCTATGCAATGCGTGAGACCTTTTTCCATTAATTTGCTCCATACTTTAATTTTCCATGATGCATAATTATGTGGAGTTAAAGGTGGAAATTTATGAGGACTCATTGCAACAAAAATGAAAGATCACAAGGAAAGAGAGGAACAATCACACAAGACACCCCCCCAAATTCACTCAATCAAAGAACCCCCCCAAAAGTAATGATTTGGCACTTTATACTTAGTGCATGTACAATGGGCCACTTGCAAAAAATGGCAAAGTGGACTTCTGATTTCAATTTCACAACTGCCTCAATAAGGCCAAAAGAGACTCAAACTAATAATGCAAGATATCTAAACTAAGATCCAAGCAATTTACAAGTACCAAATAGGCCAAATAAGACCAATATATGAAAGTACAATTTCTACTTAAAATATCTGAAATCTGATCATAGATTATGAAAGTAGATAAAAAAAAATGCACTTTAAAAAAAAATGGCACCTGAAAAGGAGGTTGTATGAGCTCAAACGAGGCCTTTGAAGTTGTAGAATTGAGGATTGGATAGGGACAACTGAGAGAATCTAAATATTCCAAAAACCTTGTGCACCAAAACCAATAAAAAACTACACCACTAGGAAGAACACGAAAAATTAGTCCAAATCAAAAAAAATTGTACCCAAAAAGGAGCAAAATTGAGCAAGTTATGGGCCTCCAAAGTTGACCCAAAAATCCAAACTGCTCAAAAGAGAGGGGTCTAAAAATTTCCAAAGAAAATACTGACTGGGTGCTGACTGTGCGCTACTGACTGGGCAAAAGTTATGGATCCCAAAAATAATTTTCAATTCTTTTTTTTTCTCAAAAAAAAATTTCAAACTAGAAAATAATTTTCAAAATTTTTTTTTTTTTGAAAAAAATCCGAAAATTTCATACCGTACCGCCCGAATTGGGCAGAAAATTTCCTCCACACCGAAAAATCAATTTTCGCCAAAATAGGTCAAATTTATACTCGATTTTTATGGAAATGGCCTCCCAAATGCAATGGTGAGGTCAAAAATGCTCTAAGATGCCTCCAAAAAATGCAATACCTCATATCCAAAAATAAAAGCATTCCACGATGTCTCCAAAAACCAATCAATGAAGCCCCAATGGCTCTGATACCATGTGAGATTTTTCCAAGATCAAAGGCACAATGAAAAGTATTAAAATAGAGACAAAAGAATGAGAAGAACAAACTGTATTCTCATCAATATGAAAATGATCAACTAGATTCACCAATACAATGAATATAGGCCTTCTTATATAGGCAAGGCCATATGGATGTACAAGCACACAATCATGACATGTGGCTCAATAAGAAACAAGGGTAGGTAAGAAATACTAGGGGTAGGTAGGAGAAATAATATAATATTCCACAAGAGGTGGATGACCCACCAAATGTGGAGTGTAACAACAAAACAAGACCATAAAAGGTGGAATTTCTCCTACAAGCTCTATCCCTATGTGCACACTTCCTTAAGTGTCTCAAATCCAAACTATGAAGAGATGCATTATCCTAAGTTAACCTAAGTAAAGTGTAATAATATCCATAATGAATATTTATTTACACAAACAAAAATAATGCCAATATTTTTATGCCCCCAACAAGGAATTTCGTGCACACCAAATATGATTGGTATACAAATCCTAAGGCTTGGTAACACCAAACCTATTTGGAATACACCAATTTTAAAATTTAAATATAAAAAAAAAACTAGAGAGGGGAGAGAGAGGGTGAGATAGATAGAGGGGAATAGAGATAGAGGTGGGTAATGAAGCATGGATGGAGAGGTAGAGAGGGGTTTGGTGGGAGAAACCTAGAGCAGAGAAACATAGAGGGTGGGAGGGAGACATGATGACATAGATAGTGGCGATAGATAATAAGAGAGAGTGGGGCAGGGATAGAGAGATGGGCATAAGTACAGGGGGATACACACACACACACACACACACACAGAGGAGGAAAAAAGGGAGAAATGTGAGATGGGGATCTAAGGAAGGAGGGGGAGAGAGAAACAATATTCTATGCAAGAAGGGGAAAATAGAGAGGGAGAGATGAAGAAATGGAGGGGACATCCTAGATAGGGAAGGGAGGGAGAACAAGAGAGACAAAAAAACAAATAGAGAGAGAGAAAAGTAACAAGAGGTGGAGGGTAAGGTAGGAATAGAGGGAGTGAGAGATGTAGGGAAGGAGGAGATAGAGAGTTGATGACCTAAAGAGGGGAGGGGTAAATAAGAGGAGAGAGAGAGAGAGAGAGGAGAAAAAAGAGAAAGAGAGGGATAAGGATGGTGTGAGAGGTATATTGGGAATGATTGAGAGACCTAGAAATCGGATAGGTAGAGACCTAGAGAAGTTCACCAAGAGAGAAAGAGGAGTAAGGAGAGAGGGAGAGGGAGAGAAATAGAGAGGGAATAAATTCAGAGGTGAGATACCTAGAGGGGGAGAGAGAGAGGTGAGCAACCTAAATTGAGAGAGAGGGGTTAGAAGGATTGAGGGGTATAGAGAGAGGTGGGTGATGAGACATATACAGAGAGGCAGAGAGCTTGAGAGGGAGGAAGGAAGAAACCTAAAGAGGGAGGAGATAGAGAGAAGGTACGAGGGAGAAGTGATGACATGGAAAATTGAGAGGGGGGATAAAATAGGGAGAGAGAATAAGAGAGTGTGGGGGAGGGATATAGATAAGGGGTTAGAGAGGTAGTGTGGATAGAGAGTGAGAGTCAAAGAGAGGGAGGAAGAGGCCTAGAGAGGTGAGATAGGGAGAAGATGACATACAAAATAACAAGAGACATAGGAGTAAGAAGAGATGGAGGGTGATATAGACATGGAGTGAGTAAGAGACCTATTGAAATATGAGATAGAGAGGAAGAGAGGTGAGGGACCTAGACTGGAAGATATACATGATATGGAGGTCTATTGAGCGAGGGTGGGAGAGAAATGAGGGTTTAAAGAGGGAAGGAGAGATAGATATGGGGGTATAAGGAAGAGGGGGATATAGAGATGGAGAGAGGTAGAATGGGAGGTGATTTCCTAGAGAGGAGAGGGAGAAGAGGTAGAGAGGGAGGGAGAGAACTAGAGAGGTGATATATAGAGAGGTGAGAGACCTAGATGTAGAGAGAGGGGTGATATAGATGGAGGGGCATAGAGAGAGGTGGGTAATAATACATAGATGGAGAGGTGGAAAGATGGAGAGGGGTGCAGGTAAAAATATAAAGAGTGGAGAAAGAGAGAGAGATGATGATGTAGATAATGGAGAGCAATTATAATAGTGGAAGAAAGAATGAGAGAGTGGGGGAGGGAGATAGAGATGGGGGCAAGGATGGAGCGGTTCATAGAGAGAGATGGAGGAAGAAAGGAAGGAAGAGATCTATAGAGGTGAGGGAGAAAAAAGATAACAATGAAAAAAACAAAGATAGAGAAGATTAATAAGAGATGGAGGGAGAGGTAGACATCAAGGGAGCAATAGACTCAAGGAAAGAGAATATAGAGGGGATTAGAGGTGATATGGGGGTTTAAGGAGGGAGGGGAAGGGAGATGGCGGTTAAGAGTGGGAGATTTATCCATAGAAGAAAAATTCAGTTCTATAAGGTGGTTGAGTGAGAAGGTAGTGGATTCGTAAAAATTATATTTTTTGGTCAGGGTGTGTTATGTATGTGTTCTCTTTATTATTTACACTAGTTATGTATATGATATTAGAGTGAACGAGATCTTGCAGTCTGTGTTTCCAACACATAGATCACTAATTGTCATATCCAAAAGTATGATAAAATTGATAAAAGGTCTTTTGGTAAAATGAAGGAGATAAGCTTTTTGAGGTATTTATAGGTTGGATGTGAGGTGTTGGTGTGAATAAGGACATATCCTAACTAGTTCTTGGTTAGCACCTATTTACATATGTCAAGTTTACTTAAGATATTATAGTTATTTTTTATTATATTAGCATGGAGAAATCTAGGTTGAACCTTTAGAACAACAAAAAAACATTGAGCAGCACTAAAGATATGACATCAAATAGCTAGCCAAGGAACCTACCAACTACTCTCAGAAATAGTCACAAAATATCATGTCTATATAACTAAACATGCTATTCTTATCTAACCACCATCTTCCCATCATAAAGTAAGTATTTCGACAATGTAAAAGACTAACTATCTTAACGGAGTAGCCAACAGTAATAAAAGTACCATTCATATGGAACACAGGCCTAGTCCTATCCAAATGCTCATAGTAATTGCTACTAACTATAGTAGGATTAACCAAAAAATCTAAACAAAAACTCAACTTCTTAATCATCTTTGATCATCCTCCAGTTGTGCTCTAGCCTATTCACTTGATTAGTCCACATCTCCCTAGGGAAGTGCCCTTCTCCTCGTTGTCATCATCCAATTTTGCTTCCTTCAACAACTTCCTAGTATTCTTTTCATTAGACTTTGACTTGAAACAAATACCATTTCCACCTTCCTTATGATATTGATGGATAGTTCAAATAACCGGAAGACAACTGAGAGGAGGGGTGAATTAGTTGTCACAGATTACTAGAACCATTAGTCATTTAAACTTTAGTACCCGAATAGCAGTTAATCCAATTAAGCATAAACAATAATCACAGAATAGAATTCATCCACATAACACTAGGATTTATACTTGGAAAAGTTGGTAAAGGGAAAAACCACGGTGGGAAGCCTACCCACAGTCAGATAATACTTTTGTAGTAAGTATGTGAATTACAATTGAGGGGCCTGCACTTGCAGGAATGCCAACAACATAGAGCACGCTGCTCATCACAAAAGGAGCCTCATTGACTACATATAAATCCAAACTACCATCTAGAGAAGTGTTGAACTGCAAAAGATAGCATCTCCTATGCCTGAGTACAGTTCTGGTTAACCTCAATACTGGAGGACTAAATCCTCTAACATAAACCCAATTCAATCTCCAATAATCGGCCAACTCCTCTGCCTGAATGATATTACATTATTCGTACATTACATTCCTTGATGATGACCTCTAACCATAACCACGATGATCTACAATGAAATCTAACATCTATATATACAAACCCTCAATCGTAAATAATTAGGTCAACCACCAGATAATAAACCAAATACATAATTACAAACCATGGGGCCTTAGACTAGACAAATAATATAAGACATCTCGAAAATACATCGATAGGTCTAATCCACATGTTACATTAAAGTCGGTCCATAACCTAGATCAACCAGGACCCAATATAGGTCCACACGATACATCAATGATCTCCAATCACCAAGTATCTAACATGATTACCAATAGCATCCTGGAACTCCACCAGAAGTTGCAGCAATACCACTTATGTAATTCATCAAAGATCTTCATCAAAAGCCCTGCTGGTGATACCCTTGTCGGAACTAGAAACCAAGCTTCTAAGTAAGAAGGATATCATTTGATCACTAGACCAAAACCAACTGACCAAATATGCACATGAGTATCATGAGAAAGCCAATTCCATCACCAAAATATACTGGAGCCTACTAGATCATGTCGAATCTAGATCAACTATAAACCACTCAACCTACCGGGACCAGAAGGGTGCTGGTAAACTAGTATTTTTCCTTCACAAGATAATCAACCTTACATTTTAGTGCCGATGACCTACTTTCAATAAAAATAGAATATTAAATATAAAAAATAATTAAAATATATATTGGAAAATTCACTTATAGATCTATACAAGGGTTTTTTTACATTTCAAAAAAAATATTATTTCTAAGAGTAAGAGTTGTTGAAACATCGAGTTTTAAAAAAAATAAAAACAAATTTGTAATTAGACCCAAAGTGGTATAAAATATACATTTAGTAGATAGTTCCAATTGGAAAAGTTGTGGCCCATATATAACATAGCTATAATGAATATCTATAGACAATATGTTTAACTAAAATTAATTTTTAGTTAAATTATTTAAATTCACTTATGCTGATAAGCTGGCTTGAAATGTGACATAGTTTTGTGCTCTTACCCATAAGAAATAGGTGCAGAGCTATACTTGGGAAATCTGACAAAGTTGGCACTGATGTACAGGTTTAGGTTTCGACAATGGAAAAATTAGAGGACCAGGGTGGATTTGTGCTACCTAGTCCCATAAAATGAAGCCAAACTTTTGGGAATAGATGCAATACATCTTCTTCTACCCAGAAAGTTTGTGACTCAGTGGGATATCTATAGCTTATTGTTTATCTTAGATTGCTTCAATAATTCATTGTTTTCTCCTAATTTCATAATCAATCCCATTCAACTTAAGAAAGAGGACTAATCATAGTCAATTCAGTTGAATCCAATCAAATTATCAATCTCTTCCCCACAAGTATTCAGCCTAGATCTATTAGTTTCAACCCTCTTTTAATGTATGTAAGTTAATTGGGCTATTTAGTGGTTTTATTATCTTAAACCCTAATTCTCAATTTCCATACATTACAAGTATTCTAGTATGTAATGTGCCACTCTAATTCATATTTTATTGGAGTTTTAGTATTATGTTGGTTGATCCAAAAGAATGTTATATCCAATAGATCATGTTCTCATTTGACTTAAAGATGATTTGGTATTGGTGTGAGTGTTAGTTCTATAGTGGCAGTGTACTTGTTTGCAAGAATACTTTGCATTCATATGCCTTTTGATGTTTTTGGTGTTGCAAGTCTTTGATATTATATTGTTAGTATCAAGTGATACTATGTTGTGCATCCTCAATTTTTATGGAGGTCTGCATCATATTTTGAGTATGTTTGATTGAGTTACTTTATTGGTTCTATATTTTGGAGCCAATTAAAGCATTTTTGGTCTATGTGGTAGCTTGCAGAGATTTAGGCGATGATTTACGAGTGATTGGAAGGTGTGCTGACATGGTTTGATTTTTCATAAATATTTTTTCCCTTTCTCATTGCTTTGGGGAATGTATTTGGGGCTGATTGTTTATAGTCTAACGTTACATCTAATTAGGCTGATCTAGTTGATGTATCTTCTGTATGTGGATGATATATAAAGGATGAGATATTTTGGAGGAATTTATGAGTCATATGATTTGTATGTTCAAAGTTTTATATATGGTGTATGTTGTGAGTGTGAAGGTGCATAATTATAAATGAGTAGCTTTGAAGTTAGTTTCAAATGTTTAGAACACTGCACTATAATCAACATTTCTAAGGATGTGCTTCTACATAGTTCAACAATAATTACTCTTTTTAATTAGAAATATTATATCTTTCCCTAAATATTTGTTCCTTGGTGTTTTTCAAGTCCATTGTGTCTTTCCCTAAGGTTGCGTGACTTAGTCTACAAGTCCAAATCAAGAGAAATAAGCTTCCTTGGCCTAGAGCCTAAAACTTTGCAATCAATTTTTCATATATATAGTGATATAGTTCTCACTATGGTTTTTTCCCATATTTGGTTTTCCATGTAAACTCTTGGTATCATTGTTTGATTGATATTGTATTTTCTATTGTTTACTTGTATGAATATTATAATTAAAATGGATGATGAATGAATTCTTAAGTTTTAATATATCCTAATTCACCTCCCTCCCCTCTTAGCATTTAGAGGTGTTTAATAATGATTTCCATGGTAGATTATTGTGTGGTTGCTACCTTGCAATATTATTGTGAATTAATTTCAAGAAGATAATGGTATTGGTGGTGCACAAGGGCTATGTAGGCTACAACCTTCACAAATTCTACATACATAAGCATAAGATAGCTAGTCTTTCTTTTTTTTTAGAGAGAATCACTATTGTGAAAGAATACTGTAAGTATGGTGAACTTATTTAGAAACAAAGGAGAATTGATTTTGTCTCCCATATTCCTATAGGAAGAATCATTTTATAATTGAAAATATATTCTTTTTATCTCTTTATGTATTTTTTACTGTTCTTTAACTTTTTTAGAAAATATCTCTAATACAAGTTATAGATATATTCTTAAGAGAAAAATTTGACACATATGTAAAAAGGTCAAATACAAATTCACTTAATTAAAAATGTTCGTGGAATATTATATTTCATGATGGATCAAGTTTTGGTGAATGAAAAAAAATAGGAAAATGCTACTATTGTAGAAAAAAGGACACATTGCATGGGAGTATGGAAAAATGGAATTGCAATTGCAAAAAATGGTAATGAAGAACACTTCATTAATGACACTATTTATGAGACTAATGAAGAGATAAGCTTTAATAAACACTATATGATTTGAGATAATTAAAACAGATTTAGAAGGTTGTTAGAGAAAATATAAGTTCTCCAATGTGCCTTATATAGATTTTCGAGGAAGAGAGAAGCTTGAAATTTCAAAAGGAGTAGTGATGTGCTCATGTGATAGTTTAATTTATTTATGGTTGGAGGAAGGATATTGAAGACATTTGAAGATGAAAATTAATTTTTTAATATAAAGAGGTGCTATATTTTTAGGAAAATTTAGTTCTCAATGAAGGGATAGTACTAAAAGAAACAAATCAATCACATGTTGAATATGTGTCAACAAGAATTATAGATATGACAATAAGAGATATAGATGTGTTATAATTATTAAGCTTATTGTTAATCAATTCCAATTAGATGTCAAATTGTACCATAGTTTTGTAGGGAGTTATTGAGCTTCAATAAAGCTATAAATTATAGTCACATTCTAGTTAAATAGAGATGTAATAGCTATGCAACTATTGTTCTCTTTAATTTATAGTGGTTGGTGGATCCCGATGTAACATTTAATATATATACAATATATATACAACATTATTTATAGTGGAATATTAACAATTGCTATTGCTAATTAGACAAACAAGTATGTAGCTCATGTTAACTAAATGCAATGGTGTGCAAGTTGAATGTGGTGATATGCCATTTAAATGTGATCATTTGTTAATAAAACAAGGTGTAGTAATTGGTTGAAACAAGTTGATATGAACATGTAGGGTGTCAATTTGTTGGCATAGATTTTCTCAACAACTAGTGGTCTACATGTTGACTTCTAATCATTATGTATTTTAACCTAAAAATTAATTCAAAATAGATATCTAGAAGGCCATAATAGTAGTGGAATAAAAGATTTAAACTGTCCACAATCCTAATCATAAAGTTATATAATGATATAATAATTAATACTAACATATAACACAGAGTAATATTTTGTAATGTCTTGTCTTTTGTATTTGTCCGTCCGTTAATATCTTGCTATACTTTATGTCATTTTTTCTTTGGGTTTATTAAGAATGAAGACCGTTTCAAAATCCCTAGTAACCTTAATAAAAATACACAAAACCTATAAAGCACCACACTATGGGGCCATCGGTACTAATATCTATGAATATATACTGATTCAAATGGTACCATATCATATCCAGATTGTCTCCTTGGTAGTTTCCTTATCAGAAGACATCTACATTCAATGAATTTGATAAAAGATGGCCAGGTTCAATGCATCACTCTTTCGGTACTTGTTTATTCTTCTCCACTTGATTTTACTCCTTACTTTTTTAGGGCTATATAATATGTAACATATAATATACTTTTTAAATAAAAATTACAAATAAAAATCAGATATCCGATTTGCATAGGTAATTACTAGGCCAAGATGCACTGACACCCAGGGCAAGCAAAAAGTCAACACGGATTTTTTGCATTTTTAGGCGAGTGAGGAAGGCTATTTTTTTTCACATCGCCACTTTTTGGCCTCTCTTGATCTTGCACTAACTCATAAATTCTTCCTAAGATGGTTGCATGTAAAGGTATTTCTTTTTCCAAATTAAAGTCCATTCCCTTTCCTCCCCTTTCATTCTCCAAATTTGTTTAGCTAACAAGGCATTATTCATAGTTATAATGTTCCTTAACCCCAAAACCCCAAAAGCATTAGGAGTACAAATATTAATACATCCAATAAGGGGGATTCCACTTTTATCTTCCCCTCTTGAACATAAGAATTTATTTTGAATTCTTTAAATGCCCTCCGCAAACTTTCTGCGGATTTTGAACAGACTAAGGGCATATATAGGCAAATTTTGAAGGGTATCTTTAAGCAACATCACCTTACCCAATTTGCTTAGGAGGGCTCCTTTCCATCCAACCAGTTTGGAATGGAATCTATCAACCAGCTTCATCCATAAATTCTCCGAAGGCTTTAAGCATAGAGGGAGACCTAGATAAGTTGAAGGAAACTCAACAATTTTGCATCCAAGGATTCATTCGATCCTTCTTTGTCTATCCACTAGGGTATTGATGAAGAACAAAGAACTCTTATCCCAATTTATTCTTTGACCAAAAGCAGCTTCATAGGAATCCATAACACTCTTCAAGTTTCTCACTTCCCTTATGGTATCTTCTTCCATAGTGATCGAATCATCAACAAACTGTTCATAAGTACAGGTTATATTGGAAGATGAAGGTTTAAGGCCTTTGAGTTTCCCTTCTTCCACATTTCTAATAATAAATCTACCCAAACTTTTAGCCAGAATAGTAAACAAGATAGGAGAGATGGGATCCCCCTATCTTAGGCCTCTAGAACTTTTGAAGAAACTCAAAGGGGATCCATTAATAATAACACTAGAGGTTGAAGTTCCAGTCAACTGAGAACAAAGTTGAATCACCTTTTCACCAAACCCAAAAGCTTTCATAATTCTGAAAAGGAATTGCCAATTCACTCTGTCATAGGCCTTAGACATGTCCAACTTAAGAAAAAAGCCCTGTTTTTTAGTAGCAGTTAAAGAATGTATATTCTCATGAATAGAAATGATAGAATCCAGAATCTATCTACTAAGGACAAAACCATTTCGCTGAGCCAAAATAATGCGGGGGAGAATATCCAGCATTCTAGAAGTAAGAACCTTAGATATAATCTTGTAAACAGAATTACAAAGACTGATAGGTCTGCACTTATTGAGAGAGTCAGCTCCAGAGATCTTAGGAATAAGAATGATATAGGTAGCATTAAGTTATTTTAGAAGCCGCCTTGAACCAAAGAATTCTTTAACTCCATTACAAATATCAATCTCCACAATATGCCAAAATATTTGGAAGAATAACGTAGGGAATCCGTCCGAACCAAGAGACTTATCTCCAAGAAAGGGAAACACAACCTTTTTGATTTCTTGATTCGAAGGGACCCGAGAGAGATTTTTGTTTTCATCCTCATTTAAAATGGGAGGAATAGCTTGAGCAAGAAGGTCTTGATTCTGATATCCAGAATGTCCACACCTCCCAAAATATTGCTGAAGAAATCCATAGCTTCCTTTCTTATTTCATTTTCATCCAACAAAATCTCCCTATTGCAGGATAACCTAGAAATCTCGTTGGTCACCCTATGCTTAAGAGCAGTCATGTGAAAAAATCAGGTATTTTTATCTCCTTCCTTCAAATAAAAAGATCTTGATTTTTGTCTCCAAAAAATTTCTTCATTAGAGATAACTTCATGGTATTTAAATAGAAACACATTTTCAACATTTCTCAAATCCTTAGAAAGCCCTTCCTCTTGGATTTTATATTGAAATTCTTTAATATTTGTCTTAATTTGAGCTTTACTTTTAAAGATATCTCCAAAAGTCTCTTTGTTCCAAATTTTAACTTTGTCTTTTATGATATTAAGCTTTTTGGCCACCTTGAATAAGGTCATTCCCTCAACCTCCGAATTCCACCAATCAGCAACATAGACTTCCAAAGACGGGTGTGACAACCAAGCTTTTACATATCTAAAAGGAAAATTTTGCTTTGCAGAAGTTGAATTGGCAATGAAATGAATAGGGTAATGATCAGAACCAATCTTAATGATAGACGCCAAAGAACATTTATACTTAGAAAGCCAATCAGGAGAAATCAGGTATCTATCCAACCTAACTTGAATAAGATCAGAACCAGTTCTTCGATTGGTACAAGTGTAATTAATCCATTGGAGATCCACATCCATCAAAGCTTGATCATTAATAAAATCCATAAGATCTTGTCTTCCGTCCATCTGCAAAGGAAGGCCTCCCATCTTTTCATCCTCTTTTAACGGGGTATTGAAATCTCCCATAATCATCTAGCTTTTATCAGAAAAGCTTAGTCTATCTTCAGCCAGGATCCTCCAAAATTTTGTTCTTCCATCTTTGGAATTAGGCACATAGATATTAGTGATAACCTAGACAAGGTTATCCTTAATGTACTAAAGCAAGACTGAGGTCCTATTGACCCCTGAAGAAATTTCCTTACCTATAATAGTATTCTGATTTCAAAATATAGTTGTACCTCCAGAGGCACCCTCCAAACTTGTTCCAATCACCCCATTACTTTTGAATATTCTAATCCTTTCCACTTTATCTTTACACATCTTAGTTTCCTGAATAAGGACTACATCTGGTTTATGATCTCTTACAATATTATGCAACACATCCTACTTATGGGGGGTGTTCAACCCTCTAATATTCCATGAAATTATCTTCATACTTTAACTGGGGATAAGGCTGACTCAATGGAGCTTTGTGTTCCATCAGCATGATTCTTCCAACTTTCCTGTTCCCTCTGATTCTTTAGAGAGGATCTCCCCTTCTTTTTGTTGTGACTTCCAACATTTGCCACTTTCTTATTCTTGGTTCTGGTTGAAATACCTCCATTGGGTCCTCCATTATTTGCCTTTCCTTATTTAATACCGAAAATCCTATGATTTCCCTCAAGAGACACCATTTCCAAACTTTTAGGAGGAGTTTTGCATTGGGAGTTCAGGATGATATTTCTAGTCTGCTTAGGACTTCCATTGGTTAATAACAACAAAGGCTCGGTATCTGAAATATTACAGTCCTGAGCTTCATTAAAGTCTTCCTTGATTAATTTATTATTAGATGAAGCTGAAGCATCATCATAGGAACACTAATCTTCTTTACGTTGGATGATAGGACCGACCTTCAAATCCTCTGATTTAGATTTTTGAACCTTTTCTTCTTTCCCATACTCTTCCTCCTTGTTACTTTCTTTTTTATTGTTAGAATAGGGACAAACTTATTTTTCATTGTTATTATTCACACCCTTCTTTTCCTTATTTTCCATCTCGGTCACTTCCTTCTTAGGGACAACCTCTGAAGGTGGATCATCATTCTTCCCTTTTGTTTGCCATTTCTGCTTCGAGTTGCTCTCATTTTTACCATTCTTACCCTTCTTGAGCAGACAAGATTTCACCCAATGACCTGAATTTTTACAATGAAAACAAACAAATGGGAGAGATTCATATTCAATCACTTGGGTCCATTTCCCCAATTTGGACAGAATCTCAATAGTTTGAGGCATATCCATTATTTGATTAACATCAACACAAATATGAGCAAAAACCAACCTTGATTTAGCTGTTGTCATCGGGTCGATCGAAAGAAGTTCACCAAGTGATCTCACAATCCCTTTAAAGACCTCCTCATTCCAGAACTCCAATGAAAGGCCAGGGAGATGCGTCCACACAGGCACCGACACGAAAAAGGAATCATCCAAAGGGAGGTTAGGAGCCCATTTCTATAATGCCAAGGTTGACTTGTCGAACATCCACAGCCCTTCACAGAGTGCTTTATTCATATCTTCTTCATTATTAAAAGCAAAGGAAAAAAAACCCTAGGCAAAGCTGCCACATCCACTTGACCTTTGAGAACCCATTTCCTTCTTATAAAGTTCCTTATGACATCAATGTTAGGTCTAAACTCAGCAAACCATCCAACAAAGGTCATAGCTAAGCTAGTCACAGTGAAATCAACCAGCTTATCCAGAACAGATATAGCAAAAACCCCTATCACCAGATTAGAGAGATTTTTAACTTTTGAAAGACCAGATTTCACCAACGGTCTGACTCCAAAAAGAGCAGACCATTTATTTTCTTTACCTCTATCATGTGGGTCCCCAGTTTTGGAATCTTTATCTTCCACTGATTTGACTGTCACCTTGTCCCCCTCAATACCTTGAGAAGCATGGGGACCTGCATGATTACCAGCTCCATCCGCAGAAAGACTGCCATCCCCATGATTTCTACCATCCCCAGGTTTCAAATTTGAATTTCCCGCTCGTCGCTCCACTTGCCGCTCCTCTCCACCCATGGCTCATTGATGGTATTATTCTAAATCATTCACATGTTGAATATGTGTCAACAAGAATTATAGATATGACAATAACAGATACAAATGTGTTATAATTATTAAACTTATTGTTAATCAATTCCAATTAGATGTCAAATTGTATTGTAGGTTTGTAGAGAGTTATTGAGGTTCAATAAAGCTATAAATTATAATCACATTCTAGTTAAATAAAGATGTAATAGCTATGCAACTATTGTTCTCTTTAATTTATACTGGTTGGTGGATCCTCGTGTAACATTTAATATATATACAACATTATTTGTAGTGGAATATTTACAATTGCTAATGCTAATGAGACAAACAAGTACATAGGTCATATTAACTAAATACAATGGTGTGCAAGTTGAATGTTGTGATGTGCCATTTAAATGTGATCATTTTTTCATAAAGCAAGGTGTAGTAATTGGTTGAAACAAGTTAATATGAACATGTATGTTGTCAATTTGTTGACATAGATACAACTAGCGGTCTACATATTGACTTCTAATCAGTACGTTTTTTAACCTAAAAAATATTTTTTTTAAAAATTAATTCAAAATAGATATCTAGAAGGCCATAATAATAGTGGAATAAAAGATTTAAACTGTCCACAATCTTAATTATAAAATTATATAATGATATAATAATTAATACTAACTTAACACACACAGAATCGAAATTGATAATTTGAAAGATTTTGTAATGTCTTGTCTTTTGTAGTGTCATTATAGCTCCTCTTGATTGTTCGTTAATATCTTGCTATACTTTATGTCCTCTTCTTTTTTTTAAAATTGTTTATAAAGTATGAAGACCGTCTCAAAATCCCTACTAACCTTAATAAAAATGCACAAAACCTATAAAGCACCACACTATGGGGCCATCGGTACTGATATCTGTGAATATATATTGATGCGAATGGTACCATATCTTATCCAGATTGTCTCCTCGGTAGTTTCCTTATCAGAAGACATCTACATTCAATGAATTTGATAAAAGATGGCCAGGTTCAATGCATCACTCTTTCGGGTACTTGTTTATTCTTCTCCACTTGATTTTACTCCCTACTTTTTTAGGTTATATATCAACCATTTGTCGCTCATGAGTTTGCATGGATTGAATTACTTATGTTCTGGACTGCTTGAGTTCTCCCAACTCCTTCAGTAAATAAATTTACTGATTTGATCTGCTGAATATGACTGTAAACTGATTTGCTGAAGAGTTTGGGGGAACTCAGGAAGTCACTGAACACTTTCTTTCTAATGAAGGGTATTTTATTTGACTAGAGTAAAGTTAGTATTTATAATGGGAAAGTGTATTTTCCTTAATAGAAATATGAGATTCATATGTTCATACTTACCATTTTTTATAGGTTAGGTATTAAAATATATTTTTTGGTTTTGGCAGTGACAGCAACAGATTTCTAGTAGTAAATCTCTTATTGTATACAGATATGATTCGATTATGCCTAATGTGATTTATTTATCATATAATTTTAAGTTAAAATCGCCCAGTGAGTCAAAACACCATTACGGTGTGAAAGACATTTTATCTTTGGAATGAAATTGTGGAGTGAGTGAGCAAACTCCAATAGTATCTGTTTGAAGGGTTTGTGAATTTCTTATTTAGCAAATGTTGTGTGGAAAGCAGTGTTCACATTTGTTGTTATGTTGTAATATTGAACAAAAGTTAAGCTGTCTGGTCCTTACCTTATAGGTCAAGTTTCAATTCTTTTTAAGATCATCTTAGTGATAGTCTCATTGGAATCTGAATAGAGATTTGTGGTAATGATCTATAAATGTATAACTAACATATTTTATTTACACAGTTGCAGATCTACACCTCATTCATTTATATTCAAATTTTAAATTTGCACTTTTTGACACTTTTCTACTAGCAATTGTAAGTTGCCCTAGAATACATTTGTGTAGAATTGTGCACTGTATTGTTGTATTTAAAGATATTTATTCATTTATTTGGAATTATTTTAGAACATATAAGAATCCAAATATAGCATTATAATAGATCAATCATGGTAGCAATCATTCTCCTGATTATGTTGGTCCTACTCATGGTCAACCTAATCAACCAACCTTGGCTAAAGATCAGGAGAATGATTGCAAAGCAAGAGAAGCACTTTTGAGCGCATTGTCAGATCAGCAAATCATGGGATTATCAGACCAATCTACTATTAAAGATATTTGGGAAAAATTGGAGACATTGAATTAAGGTGATACCATAGTCAAAATTGCAAAACTAGAATGCTTTCGGGTCAGGTATGAAAATCTAAAAATGGAAGAAGCTGAAAGGATTTCTGGTTTTATGGAAAGAGTTAATGGAATTGTTTTGGGTATACAATGTTGTGGAGGATCCTTAAGTGAAGATGAAATTGTTTTTAAAGTTTTAAGAGCATTGCCACCTACATATAAAATGAAAGTAACTACTATTAATGAATTGAGAACAATGCCTAATGCATCAGTATCTAAAGATACTTTTGTTGGAAAACTTTCAGCTTTTGAACTTGAGGAATTTGGTCTTGTTGCTACAATTAAGATCGATTGGCTTTCAAAGTTTCATCATCTGCATCATCATCATTATCATCTAAAAAATTTGATTGGAAAGCACTCTATGCTAGAGAATTTGAAGAAAACAGAAGAGAGAATGAAGAACTTGAAGAGCTTGAAGCACTATTTGCAAGGAAAATTCCTAAAGGTCTACTTGGAAGTAAGTATGAAGGTAAAGCACCATTTAAATGTTTTAACTGCAATAAAATTTGTCATATGGCATCTAGGTGTCCTGACAGACATGCAAGATTGAAAGAATAAGCTAAAAGAACATATAAGCCTAACAGTTCTAGCTTCCAAAATTTATAATTTCTATTAGAGATTACATATTGTTGGAAAGTTGCATAATCTCTCTCTTCTTCATATTGTGGGGTGATTGATTTTATACTTGTTATGAATATAGTCATTTTTGAGGTCATTTGGAGTCCTCTATTCATCATTTATTTCATTACTCGTACATGATTATTTTCTTGCATTCTCTCTTTTGAAAAGTACTTTTTCTCATATGTTTTTTTGCATTTACTCCATGGGTACCTAACATGGCTAGTAGCCAATAATCATCTAGGCATCTTTGTATTTGTAGTGTCGTAAATTATAACCCCTTTACAATTTCACACTCCTTTTTGAGCCCTTGCTTTAGTGTGCCTTCTTTTGGGTAATTTTGAGCCTATATTTGGCCTTATCTCATCCAAATTGTTGCCATATGTTCATGAGGTGACCTAATCCAATGTACTAGGTTTGTGCACTCTTGAGCAACAACCCTTAGTTTTCCATTTTCTAGGTGGACTAGGGTGCCTAGAACCTTAGTCATAGTGGATTAGGGAAACTACCACCATAGTAATTCCTAAAGGAGCTCAAATTTGAACATTTTGGTGTGTCGATTCCTACCATTTGTGATATGATCATAATAAATTGATATGGCTAAGAGAAGGCGGCTGAAATGTGAAAATATCTTGAGAACCCTATATAAAGGCATCATCTCTAATTCATTTAATCATATTTCCACATTTAATATTTTCATTCACAAGTATTCCTAATTTATTTAAGAACATATATGAGTATAAGGAGGATAAAGCTACAACAAATTATCTTAAAGTATTTTTTATGATGGATTTTGTTATGATTTATTATGTTATTGTATCACCACTTGGAGTAATTATGTAAAGAGAATTACCTTACCGTCTTTATCAATCTTGGGGTATAATCTTGTCAATTCAACATTTCACTTCATATTTAGCCTCTACCGTACTATGGTAAGCTCTCTTCTAATCAAGCATTATTGTAGTGGAGGTTAATCCCTACCTAGGTTTTGACTTAGGAAAAATCCTATAGAACAAAACTATTTCCCCATCTTTTAATGTGTGCTAGCTATAGATCTAATAGATGAAATTTATAAAATTGTAGAGAGTAGACCAGGATATATAGTTCTAGATTTTCAATAGGCAAAACCCCTAGGTTTATGCTGATGTGAACATGTGACTATGATATTTGAGTTAAATTTTGTAGGGAATGATCTATAATGAAAAAATTTAACTAATAGAAGCACTTCCAGGTTAATGGAACTTGATACACTTGTGTAGCACTTTCAACTCCAAATTTTATTGACGGGTTCCTTTCTATATCTTCTTTAGATTTTTACTTTTGTGTTAGCTTTTCCATTTGTTAATGTTTATTTATGTTTAATATTGTTGACATTGTATCATTTAACCTAGTTCTGACATTTTCAATTAAATCATATCAAATCAAAATTCAAAAGAGAACAAATAATCACAAAGATCAACTCTCCTATAAGATTGGACTTGAACCTAATTGGTTGTTCCCAATTAGAGATTTTAGAAATTGTTCCTACTTTGTATTCTTAGGCTAGACTCCATTTACATACATTTAAGTATTCTTTCATTTGTGATTATACCTAATATGCGCTTAAGAGGACTGTTGGTGTTAACATGGTGTCTTATCTAGCTTATTCATCTAGTAGGTCCTATTTACACATGCTCACATGCTAAGTTTACTTAGGGGTCTAAAATTACTTTTAAAAGTCATTGGTAATCATATGATCTTACCTTATCTTATTATTTACTTTTTTGTGTCCAATCTCATAGGGTTGAGGAACTCATTCACAATCTTGTCTTATAATAAATATCACCTTATATCAATAATGTCTCGTGTACATGGTAGTATATAGAGGACTAATCCATAATTGTTATTATACATTTTGCATCCATAACCAAGTATGCTATTATCTTTCCATACTCTCTATTAAAGGCACTATTTTTTGTAAGTGATCCTAGGGTGTGTGATCTCACTATTGATTCATACCCATATGGTCAACATTGCACATATGGTCATGGGTTTTCCACAACCAGTGGAGGACTATATTGTACCTATTGGGTTTATACCTTCCTCTACTACTTATACTTTTATTTTTTTACAAAATAAATTTTTATGTATCTCTTTACCTTTATTTTTTAGCATTTCATTTGATTTTACATCTTCTATATTGTAAACATATACTATTTTCACACATATAGTAGACCTCATGACAAAAAAATTTAATGTATTTAGTGTTGGTTAATTACAACACTAACTATCTTGCATCACCACTACTTGCACTCAACTATTAATTCCCCTTTATTACAAAATAAGTCCTCGATAACTGGACGTTCTTGTCACTCCCTTACCTATAAAGTTTGTGATGTCCCATTTTTTAGAAATAATGACAAGGAAGGTCCACAAATGCATGTATCTAGCCTTACTACACCCTATGGTGATTGTATTTTTCATGATGTGTTATTACTGAAGCTTTCCTTGTAATCGCTAAAAGACACTATATTGGACTAGGATTTATCCATTTGTGGCCACTTGATAAACATTTTTGAATAGTTGGTAAATTGAAATTAATATTACACTTCCCACATAACATTAGTCTACAAGTCACTTTCACTGAAAACGTCTATTGTAAGAAAGGTAAAAAAACACATGTATATATCTCATCTTTAGATATCAATATTTACTAGCGTAGCTATATTTTTAAAAATCTATGTAAAGATTCTCAGAGATATCATTATGGAAGTTACTATTTAATTTTTCTAATATCCTAGTTAAATTAAATAAAATAACAACTAAAATGACAACTAGGAATAATTATAATTATAAATATATTATGATACATGATAGTAATAAATAAATGATAAAAATATTAATTTGTTTTTCTTAAGAAAGCATTTGAGAGGATAAATGTAACTATATGTAGGCAACATAAGAAAGCCCAAAAATTAAACAATAAAAACTTGTAAACTAAACTAGATCAGCTTATCCATTGAAAGTTAGAAACAAAAAATTAAACTTGAAAAATTAAATAGGAAAACATAGACATAAAGGGGTCATAGAGGGTAAGATCAAATCTTAGAAACAGAAATTGTATTTTGCTAATAAACTGATATAATTTTGATAGTGATATGATTGTGTAACATAATACATGCTCAAACTTAAAGTTTTACTATATATTTTGATAGGATGCTTTTGTACTACTCTCATTTCATTACAATTGTATTGAAATCTTTAAAATCACCTTATCATTGTTAGCACTTAAATCATAAAATATAATGTTACTAATTTTACAACACCAAATTGAAAAGAATACCTCCAAATTTTAACACTACAAATCAAGGTATAAATAAATTATAGAATATCCCAACATACTTAAAGTAGCTTTACAAAAAATAGAGTCCTATATATAAACAAAAACATTCCATGAGATTTTTGGTGCAACGCTACAAATAGAGAAAATCTATCCATAAAGGAAAAAAATTGGTAGAACATGGAGAACAATAATGAGAAAACAACTAAATATTTCTCTCTTGTATCAAATTTTACCCAAAAATTTGGCATAAATAAAAAATTTCTACACAAAACCTAGCACCACATAAATTTTGTAGCAGCTCCAAAATTTGACAATTTTTCTAACATGTTATCCCAAAAATGACCTTTAGATGATAGATTAAGATGTTAAATGTTCTGCTCAAACTCGAAAAACACATCTTAACCCCATTCATTCAATTCATAAAACAATCCTTAAAAAACTCAAAACTAACTTAACCACACATGTAAGTCCCCCCCCTGAATAGTTGTTGATTAAAATTAAACTTTGACAAGTCATCTAAAGAGAACTTGGGTCAGGGGGTGGGGGTGGAGTCATTATAGATAAATATGGCAAGATGGTGTTGGCCTATGCAGTTAAACATGACACTCAAACATCCAAATTTGTGAGATTTTACCAAGATCTAGAGGCAATGGAAAGCACAAATAAGACAGAACAAAATAGATGATAGGAATACACTATATTCTATCAAGATGAAAATATGATCAACTAGATCATTAGAAGATGTTCAATAGTTGCCCATAAAAATAATGTAGATGAGCCTTCTTATATATGCAAGGTTATATGGATATGTGAGCACACAAACATGAAATGTGGCTCAATAAGTAACAAGGGTAGGTAGGAAATAGGTGTGGGTAGGTGGGAGAAATAATAAAATATTATACATGAGATGGAATGTAATAACAAGATAAGATCAACACCATAAAAGGTGGAAATTCTCCTACACACACTATCCCAATGTGGCACAAACACCCAAGTGTCTCATACCCAAACTACTATTAAATGCATGTACCTAAGTAAACTTAAGTAAAGTGTAATAATATCCATGATGAATAATTATTTACACCAACACCCCCCCTTAAGTGCAACTTAGGGGAATGCACTTAATTCTACAATGCAACTAGGCAATGCAAGATGGGTCCCAGCTACTAGTCCATGTTATGTACCCATGTACAAATGAAAATGCAATCTCCCATAAATGGAGAAAGAGAGAAAAACCCAATGGGAAAAAACCCTTCCCCAAAAGAGAGATGATGAAAGCATACAATGCTCTCAATGATGAATGAGAAGAACAAAACCTCATGTGAGGAAAAAGTCCCCCCCCCATAAGAGAGAAAAAGAGACCATGGAGCCCTCCCTCAATGTCGAATCTCCTCCAAGGATGGTCCAATGATGATGACCAAAAGCACCTCCCCATAAGGATGAATGAGAGCCTATGCTGCACCAATAATATCAAAGTGTGACAAAACTAGGTACCAAGTCGATGATGATGAATCACTCACTACAACAAAATGGAGATCAAGCATGGAGACAACTTGCTCTGAGCATCACCTGGATACTCATAAATGATAGAAATACTAGTACAATCCAAGTCTCATAGGAGCCATGCACAAATGTGTACAATCTAAGTCTCAACTGGAGCCATGCACAAAGTCTTACAAGATATTCTTAATCTATGTGTACAAGAGGATTACATCAAATAGTCAACACTAAAAAGATACAAAGTGGTGTGGCCCTTTATGATAGTTCAAGTACAACATTTCTCAAGCAATATCATACATCATGATAAAATATTCAAATGTGGAAACATGAAAATGATGCCACCAACAAAGAAGCCCTGTAGAATACTGCAGATGAAGATGACTCCAAATGGAATTTCACCAAGAGATATAAATGAACAACTGACCCCCCATAAAAAGATCATGTTGGCACTTGAAAATAATGGCAAATTTTACTTTTTATTTCAACTTTACAACTTCTCAAAATGAGATATAAGAGACTTCAACAAATATTTCTAGTGATCTAAACTGAGATCCAAGCAAAATACAAGTACCAAATAGGCCAAAAATGACCAAATACTCAAAATACAATATCCACTCAAAATCACTTCAAACTAATGGCAGATTATGAAAGTAAACAAAAAATTATGCACTTTAAAAAAATGGCACCTGAAAAGTTGTCCATATGATCCCAAGCGAAGCCTCCAAAGTTGAAAAATTTGGGATTTCATGATTTCTGAAACACGTGTCCAGAAAATAGAAAACTCCTACACCAATGTATAAATCATGAGATTCTACTCCGAAACATAAAAAAATACTCAAAAAAGGAGTCTAGATGAGTGAGATATTACTATTTGAAAATTGTCTGAAAAATTATAATTTCTGGAAAATTTCTGTTGTAGCTTCAAACTTCAAATACCTCTATATTTGGCCTCTGAAGTCCAATTTGGATGAAACAAAAAGAAAAATCGACTTTCTTGGACCTCCTAAATCCAATGATAACCTCATATATGACCAATAAATCTTCAATAGTAACCTCCAATAGAAAGCTCCAAAATGCAAACTCCAAATAGCATCAAATTTCTCTCAATTGACAAACCAATGACACTCTAATGGTTTTGATACCATGTGAGACATGGACCAGCTCTAATACCATGTGAGATTTTACCAAGATCTAGAGGCAATGGAAATCACAAGTAAGAGAGAACAAAATAGATTCAATATGAATAAACTATATTCTATCAAGATGAAAATATGATCAACTGGATCACTACAAGATGTTCAATAGTTGCCCATACAAACAATGTAGATGAGCCTGCTTATATAAGAAAAGTTGTATGGATATGTGAGCACACAAATATGACATGTGGCTCAATAAGAAATAAGGGTAGGTAGTAAATAGGTGTGGATAAGGAGGAGAAATAATTAAATATTCCACATGAGGTGGGATGTAACAACAAGATAAGATCAACACCATAAAAGTTGGAAATTCTCCTACACACACTATCCAAATGTGGCACAAGCACCCAGGTGTCTCATACCCAAACTACTATTAAATGCATGTACCTAAGTAAACTTAAGTAAAGTGTAATAATATACATGATGAATAATTATTTACACCAACAAAATTTGTGGAAGTGGTGGCAACATACTATGGGATATCTATTGATAAGGACAAAGGTTACCAAAAACTCATTATAGAAGGTGACTCTTACAATGTCATTATGATGCTTCAAGGGAAAGCCACACCAAGTTGGAGTACTACGGACCTGATCACCAAATGCCAAAGTATCATATCCACATTTGGCTATGTAAGGATCAACCACCCCAAATTAGAGAGGGGAATGGGACTATGGACAAGGTAGCAAAGCTTTCTCCCTTCTACAACAAGCTCAAAATATAGATGACATAATATGAGTTACCTGATGATATTCATGCCATGATACTAGTAGACAGTAATCCTAATGATGCATAAAGATCTAATGATTACCTTTTTATTGTCCATATTGTACTTAAATAATTTAATAACTTGGATTTGGTTTATGAAATCTTGTGAAAGTGAAATTTCCCCCAATATTGCCTTTTGTCGATATTTTCCTAGAGCAAGTTTTTGAAACCCTTGACTAGTCACTATTACTAGCTTCCCTACAAAAAGATTAATTATGGTAGGTGATCTCATTGCGATCAATCCAAACTAATTTGAAAGTTTGAAGCAAAAAAAATTTCTTTGGAAGAAGGTCAAGAGAGGTAATCTGGCATCTTATATTGAAGGCATAATGATTTTAACCCTTCCCTCTTGGAACGGTTTGCCCAATCTTGGAATGAGGGTGAAGTTAAGATTGGGGTGTGGTTTTTACAATGACCATGAAGTCAGTTGTTATCCTGAGAAGTCCTATTATGGAGGGTGTGTCCTTCCCCAAGAAATCAAAGGAGAACTACAAAGCTCATTTTATGAGGTTCATAAAGTCAGGAGAGAAGTGGAATGTCTACAAAGTGGATTTAGCAAGGAAGATTATTTTGGTATCTAGAAAGAGGCCAGTCTTCTTCTAATGAAGTACATTAGTTTGGATGGAAGATTCAAATTTTTTTACTCCAAACTCTCCCCAATACCTGACAACCTTAGGCATGGAGTGAAATTGAACTTCCCCTAATGGAATTTTTCCTTTATTTCCCAGTCTTTTGTTGTTGCTAAAGCCAAAAATATCCTCCCCCTATACTAGGGGAATATTTTGAGGATACATAATTTCTATTTGGCTATGATTCCCACTAGGGCCCCCCCCATAGACTCCTATGGTCCTCTCCCTACCCTACCTTGGTTGTTCAACTCTCTAAAATCCAAGACTACAAAAGTGCCCCTGGCGCAACATCTACACACAAAGATAACCCTACCTAGGTTAACCCTAACTAGTCTACCAACAATAAGAACATTGTAGCCCCTCTCCCCAAAAAAATTGTGAATGAATATATGGATATACGAATATGCTCTTTTGAGGACTCTTCTTCCACATGGTCCATAGGTTATGAGTTGACAGTAGATAACCCTAATGCAAATTCAGCTGCCCCTTCTACACTTTGATTTGGGCTCCCATACTTCCTTCCCTATTAATTTCCCATAGAAATGAGATTTACCTTTCCTCACTAAGAAAGTTGAGCTATATGACACCTACAATAGACAAGAAGAAATCATTTGTTGGCTCCTCAGCCAAATCAATGTTGCAAAGAAAAAAATCAATAGTTTGGAGGGACTAGCTGAGGCGGATGCTAGTTGCTCTAGTTGTGCAATGGAGGAATCTGATCAAAGGGTTTAGGTGGTGACCAATGTGAGAAGTGCAAAGTCATAGAAAATGAAATTAAGGAGCTCAATGAGAAGGTGAACTAGAAGGACAATAGAAAAGATATGGCTAGAGCCATTGATGAGCTTCAGGAAAACCATGTGACCCTCAAAAAGAAGATGGATTAGACGATGTCCATTAATGCAAAAATGCCCCAAGAAAAAATAATGCTTCTCTCCAAGCCATTCAGAATGAAATTGGTAAAAATAATGCAAAGAAAAAGCACCACATTGAATTGTTTTCATCCATTGTGATGGAGCCAACCAAATCTAGGGTGAAGGCTACTCTAGAGTCCCCTTCTATGTCTTCAGGAAAAGGTTAAAACATTTTGTTTTCCTTCTCTGATAAGGTGAAAATGTTGAGAAAGGACTAGAAATTTGAAAAAATCCCCACTAGGTGCACTGGTTTATGTCTTGAATGGATGTTGTGGTTTCACTTTTTTTGGTGTTTGCCTATTTCTAGTCTTTTGTTCTTTTGTTTTCTTATCTTCTAGATTTCAGGTGGTTTTTCGTTCCTATTTGTCATCTTGTTCTCTAATTGGGTTCTCTCACTCCTCATGAGACCCTTGGTCTTTGCACTATGGTGCTTATTTAATGATTCAAACCTCTCCTTTATTTATATAATCAAAAATTTAGCACACATCTCTCAAATATTTGAAACAAATATCCCACAAAAATACTTAAAAGAAATTAAAAAACCCAAATATTTCACATTTCATTACAAGACCTAAAAAATAATTCTAGAAACTCATAAAACCATTGGATTTCAAATCAATTTCCTGAAAACTTGGAACCAATGCAACATAGTAGCTTTCACATTCCTCAACCAAACCCTATATTTAAAATGACTCAAACTCACCAACAAATAGCCCCTCAAATATCAGTTCCTTGGCTATGGAATTATTTAAATTCTAGTAGTTATACATCCACACCTATTCATCCATTATGCGTAACTAAAAAAAACTCTTTCTTTTTTATTTCTACCTACCATTAATTACAAAATGTAGTCCCTCTATTTCCTAGAAATTTACAATAAAATATGAATGGGACTGCAATTTCTATTATTGGGTTAAAATGCACATGGTTCTTTCTTTACCTCTCTAATTAAGGACAACTCTAAATGTAATTTTCACATATTCCTTATGAATTACCATATTTCAGTGTACAAAAAAGTATCCCATGGTAATAAATAGCCTTTACTATGAGAAAATATTATTATTGTTTAAGAAATAATTTATTTGCACATCTATGAACTAATTTATGTAACTATCAATAGATGTTCAATAAATATAAGGTATTTACCTCATGGACTCCTTCGTAAGTTTCTAGTGGTTTCTCCTCCTACTCTAAAAATTTCAAAAAGATTAAATAATTTAGTAATATTAATGCTTCTCAAACACCTAATACTTTAATTGTTATTCTTTAAAGAGGTTAATTTTTATAAAAAAAATCAAGTATATCTACAACATTATACAAAATCTTCTTAAAAATAATTTAACATAGTCACCACCAATTTATATCCTCTTCCAACAATTCAACCTATTCCATTTTAATATGATCCAAATGACTTTTATCAATTCCATTAAGTTCCGGGTCATGATACAAAGCATTGTATGTGTCTTAGATGTCTCATCCAAGAAAATATTGATTCTAGTACTATACAATTCATAGATGGTCTTCATAAGTATATTCAATCTATTAGAAAACCAAGCCAAACTAATTAAATCTATGTCGATCCATTTTCAAAGTATTATAAACTTTATTAGCCTTGTTTCTTGTCCCAACACAATATAATCTCTTCTTTTTGGTTCTTTGTCCTCCATGGTAGATATGGTAGCTATGATGGATGGTCATCCTCAATAATTTTGAATGTAAGGTATTCAAACCCTATCACATATTTTATTTAACCAATATACCTAATGACATAGAGAATGACCCCTTCTACATTCTTTCTTACTTCAACAAGAGAAACATTAATTACGTTCTTATTTACCCTACAAATAGAGTTAATATTGATGTGGAAATCCAAAATATCAATTACTTGTATCAAGATAAGTACAAGGAGTCAAAAGTATTCATATGGATGCACAATGACTTGTTCCTCCCCGCTTTGGTTTCTGCCACACTCTTTATCCAAAAAATTTCAAAGAGTTTCCTACCTTTAACCAATTTTATGTGAAGTGAGGCTAACCCTAGCTTACTTCAATGAAAATAGTTTATTCTATTATCTATAAACATCTTAGTTTTCAATGTGAATAAGTTTTGTATATTGTCTATCACACTAGATGTAATACACTTGTATTTCATGATAATTTCTTTAGCCTACACCATCAAGACCTATATGATCTCACACAAATAAATTTTATAAAAAGTTAAAAGTATGTAGTCTTATATCTTCATCTAATACACCTTATGCTTATTTTTTTGGAATCGTATCCCATTTGGTTCTCCAAATATAACAATCTACTTCTCTTCCGTAATCTACCCCTATGATAGATAAAGAAAAGTACTCTTCTTTGGGACAACCTCTTGTTCCCCATTGGTCTGATTAGCTTTAGTGGCTCCTTTCATTCCTCAACCTTTCTCTATAGCATAAAGACAAAAAGAACCCATTGTATTTAGATACTCCCATGATGCTTTTTCTTTCCTTCAGTGGTTCTTATTGTTCCCAAAACTCCATCTTTTGGACAAAAGAAAAAGAAAACTATTGGGGAGAAAAAACCTTCCATACAATTATTTGTCATCATCATCTAGTGTGGGTTCATATCCTCCCTACACAACTTTGATAGAAAGAGAAAAACCATAAATGGTGCAAGTCCAACCTAATGAACCCCAAGTATCTTAGTCTCTGATTTCTCAAGGCATTTCTCATATGCAATAAAAAAGGAACATCTAGCAACAAGACCAAAGATATCCTCTTCCTCCTACTATAACTCAAAATGAAATGAGACATCAGTAAAATCAACTTGTAAGAGAGTAAAAGTGTCATAAATGTGCTATGACTATAAGGAGTGAGCTACTTTGGAGATGCTCAATATTGAGTACCATCATCTTATGGAATTTACCCCTAATCTCATGGTCCTTTCATCTTGTCCTTCTCCACCTCTTGGTACTCCTTCTATCACCCCTCGTATCCATTATCAAGACCTATACAAACATCACCCCTAAAGGGTACAAGGGTAAGTGTACCAATATGGGGGACCAAAAGGGGCTCTTAAGATGTCACTTTTGTTTTTGAAATTTATAAATTTTGATCTTTGATGAGAAAATGAAGATATTTATGCTCAAAATTTGAAGGTTCAACAAGAACATGAGTTTTAGTGATATAAATATACTTCCTAAACTACTAATTATTATTTAAAATGGTAGAGATTAAGGTCTTAAAAAGGGGGAGCACATAAAGTCGTCCTATTTTTTTCAAAACAAACATAATAACATCTAATGTGATCCCCCTAAAATGTTAACTTTTCTTTATAATTTCAAAAATCACTTCAGTGAGAAATTAGCTAATACCATGTAGTTTGTGTTGGGTTTTTTGGCTAATTTTTAAATAAATATATTTAACTTTTACTAATTTTCAAAGTGGAAACATCCTAAAAAATAGAAATTTGAGCATGCTCTCCCCTATTTTTTTTTTAAAACTAATAAATTTTTTTTTTTAAATACATGTAGAATGGACTCTAGTTTCTAGAAATTTAATTTGTTTCAAAATTTGATGAACAAGTAAAAAAATATACCCAAAATACCACATGGTAGTTTGTTTTTAAAAAGGGACACACTATCAAAGGAAATCAAAGATGAAAACCTTAACATAAATAAAATGTGAAAAAAATTATATAGTTAGATAAATAAGAGAGCTTAATTTCATCATATATTTTTTACTTTACATTGAAACATGTGCAAACCTTATGTAGAGCATGACCAAAAATGTGTGAAATATTTTTCTTTAAAAAATTATTTTGAATGAAATGGTCATCCAATCATTTGGGTTGGATTCTTAAGTAAAATCCACATCCAACTCAAGGTGTTGGAATTTCCAAATGTGGAAAATTTTGCTAGTGCCAGATTAAAAATGCACAAAATGAAAATACATCTACAGAATGCTAGCATCAAATGAAAACGCATATTTAAAATGCTAGTGCCAAATTTCCTACATTATCTCTCTCTCTCTCTCTCTCTCTCTCTCTCTCTCTCTCTCTCTCTCTCTCTCTCTCTCTCTCTCTCTCTCTCTCTCTCTCTCTCTCTCTCTCTCTCTCTCTCTTTCTCTCTCTCTCTCTCTCTCTCTCTCTCTCTCAGGCTTAGAGTTTAGGGTTTATGAATTATGATAGATAGTTGAGGTTTACCTAGTTCACTCCTCTACCTCCTTTCCTCTCTACTAATGCTTGCCTTTCTATCTCTATCTCTTCTCTCTCCCACACACCTCTCTCCATTATCTAGGTCTCTCCTACCCTTCTTTCCTCTCTACCTCACATTCCCTCTTCCAGTCTCTATTACTACCTACCTCCCTCTCTCTTATTCTCTCTCCCTCTCTTATTTTTTCTTTCTCCTCTCTCTTTGTTCAGTCAAGCACTACTTCTCCCTCCAGCCTCTCTCTCCCTCCCTCTCTTTATGTGTCTCTATCCCTCAATATTTATCTGTGTACTTCTCCCTCACTATCTCATTACCCACCTCTTTTCCCCCCTTTATCTCTCTCAACTCTATCTCTCGCCTAGGTCTTTCACCCTTCTCTCTCGAAAATTGGTCTTAGATAGGTTAAATATTACAAAAGGATCAATATTTGTATCTCAAAAGGCACCTACCTAATGGATAGTTTTTTAAAGGGTCTAAATTTACTTAAAAATGAGAGAAAAAGTAATCTTACCCATATAAATTTGTACAATAAGTGCAAAACCAAATTTTGACTTCAAAAGGGAGTTAACACGGGGGCTTCACTTAGTGAACTTGGATAATAGTACATGTTTTAATGGAATACTAAAGAATCCACCTATTTTCAAAATATATTGCCCTAAAATCCTTTTTTGCCACCCCCCTCCCACACAACTCAAATTAAAAGCCCCCCTATTTTCACCAAATATTGTATTTTTTCATAGCTGGAATTAAAAACCCCCCTATTTTCACTAATAGGCAACATATTGCAACCTCATTTTTGGGATATTAAACTCCCCAATATGAATGCATATTGTAGTCACATAAATCTGACTACACATATGATATAATATTTCCTATCCAATGAAGCCCCTATGGGAGTTAACTTATGTACATAAGCATTATAACACTTAATAATACTATTCGCATTAAATTTTTAAAAATTAACACAACAAGAAGGTTGTAGTCCCCTCATGGACCAAATACTGGGTTTAATGAAGAAAACATGGTCAAGATTTAGAGGATGTCCCATACACAATTATGCATTCTTAATGAAGTAAATCAATGAAAGGAGTACATTACTACAAAATTAAAATAAAAAAAGGTTGAATTGATGGATCACATGGTCACACTAGAACAAAATATATTGGTGTAACCAATAATTACAATGGAGTTTCTTCTTCCTTCATAAGTTGAATCGAGAACACTATACTTCTATATTGGCTAGCACATACTTATAGTCTCAATGTGCACATCAATGCACTCAAGATATATGCATTATGTTAAAATAGTAGGATAAAAATTATGTTGTTCAATTATAATAATCAAGTCAAACTGCATGTGTCATAACTTTGAATCATCATAATATTTTAAATGAGTAACGTTCAATATGATGGCAATAAACATCATAATGATCTCTACAAACCACCATACACCTCTTTTTATTTTAGTCACAATTTGTAATTGTATCAATTTTAATTATGACAAATTCTAAACCACTTGTATAAAAATAATAGTACTACAATATTATCATTTTTTACATCACACTTAAATAAAACAACATCCAATTTAGCATTAAAAATATATGTAAAATTTAGGGTTAGAAGTAATAAATTTAAATGTAGAGAACAATATCATAATCATGTGCGATATCATCATATCATTTAAAACACGAAATCCCCTCAAACTAGAATTCATATATAAGGACCACTTAGAATACCATATAGCCTTTTTCATTTCTCTTTAAATTTTACAATTCATATCTTATTCCATTTGGCCATATAGATGTGTCCCAAGTTAAGTTCATACACACAAATTGACTAGTAATATAAGCACACATCTCTAACAATTGTTGGTTCCCACTTTTTGGTGCATCCTCATTTTTGCTGAAATCATACATTTTTTAGAAAATATAATGATTTAAGATTTAAGAGGTCCCATTTGAAGTAATTAATTGAAGAGAGTTAGATCAAAGGCTCTTAGATCAAAATTTTTTGGATAGAACCTCTCTACTTCTAAATCATACTTGCAATGGAGTCTCCTTTGCATCTATCAGATGTTGGTAAAAAACCAATATTACATTAGCTTTCCGGGGGTCAAATGAATTCATTTAGAAGTTTTTTTTTAGTAGTTTTTCCTTCTTATAAGCTTTCCAAATAGTATATTTTTTAATATATTTAATTTAATTAATATATTTTTATTTTATTTCTTATGAATGTAGGATTTTCACCGAACATGAATTTCTTTATTCAATGCATTGGGAAAAATAGTAAACTAATTCAAAAAAATTCTGAAAAATATCTATGCACTAGGTATTGATGTCTTATTTCTAACCAAAAAAAAAAAAATTGAATTTGGATATATATAGAACAAGTTATGTGTTCAAATGTACACCTATATCTAAATTATAATTACTCAGACTTCAAAACTTAATAAAATGAAAAATATTCAACATATCACTATCAAACCAATTGCATGCCCTGGATATTGATGTTACAAACCAAAATTCAAAATAATTAAGTTTTTATCATTTATAGAAAAAAAGAACTATGTGTTTTGGGATGCACATCACTCTTTAAAAATGTTGTTTGTTGTAAAAAAATACTTTTTTAGGGAGACGAAAAAATCAATAAAATTCTATTTAAAAAAGTTGGAAAAAATATATTTATAATCTACAAAATATATTTTACAAATCACTAGTTTACATTATCTTGAAATTCTTAATAGTTTAAAAGTTATAGGTGTCAGAAAGTGAAGGTTTTTTCAAAATGTTCATCTAAGTGTCAAAGTTGGTTAAAAAGTGGAAACCAGTATTGTGAGTTCACCCATTTGCTAATGCACACTTACAGTCTCAATGTGCACATCAATGCACTCAAGATATATGAATTAAAATGGGCACAACTCTCATGACCTTTTGGTTTAGAATGCATCTTGTTTAATACATTCCAGAAAATATTTGATACCGGGGGATGTTTAATGGCACTCGATATTCTAGACACTATAAGATATTGTATTTCTTGGCATATTTGAGATTTAAATCTCACAACCTTTCTATGTATTGCAGAGCAAGGATTGAAGTTTTTCTTACTGGTTCTTTTCTCCGGGAGCTCTTTGAATCAGCTTTATATAATAAAATATATTAAGTGGCACCGCCACCTTATTTTAAAAAAAAATTAAAAAATCAAGTCAAATTGCAGATGTCATAACTCTGAAACATCATAATATTTTAAATGAGTATGGTTCAATATGATGGCCATAAACATCATAATGATCTATACAAACCATCATACACCTCTTTTTATTTTAGTCGCAATTTCTAATTATATCAATTTTAATTATGACAAATTCTAAACCACTTGTATAAAAGTAATAGTACTGCAATATTATCATTTTTTACATCACGCAAAAATGAAACAACATCCAATTTATCATTAAAAATATATGTAAAATTTAGGGTTAGAAGTAATACATTCACATGTAGAAAACAATATCATAATCACATGTGATATCATCATATCATTTAAAACACTAAATCCCCTCAAACCACAATTCATATATAAGGACCCATATAACCTTTTTCATTTCTCTTTAAATTTTATAATTCATATCTTATTCCATTTGGCCATATAGATGTGTCCCAAGTTAAGTTAATACACATAAATTGACTAGTAATATAAGCACACACATCTCTAACAATATCATTAATTATTCATGACATTAGAACATGCTCATAAGGAGAGGATTATCAAAAGAATAGGATTAACATTGTTATAACACGAATAATTAATTAGACCAATTATCAAATTGAGCATCATAATGAAGGTTAAAGGCTCACTAGAACATCTAATTAGCTATTAGAATAAAACTAAATGAGTTGGACTAGGTGATACAAGAATGACAATAGAGTTGGCCTTTCTCTACACATTGCCTCTTTTCCACCCACATTAGACCAACTATCAAATAGAGCATCATCAAGAGTTCATTGTTATGAAACTTAAAGGCTTACTTGAACATCTAATTATCCAATAGAATTAAAAAACAATGATTAAGGGTAGGTGTTGCAATAATTATAAAAGAGTCAGCATTTCTCTATACATTACCTATCTTGCATCCACATCCACCAAGGACGACTCACCTTACAGAAACCAATATGGTCTAATACTCTTTCATGCCATATCGACAATGTATGCCTCAATCTCATTTACCTACATGTGTTTTTTTGGCTATTGATAAAGAGATCCAATATAGTATCTATAATACTTAAAAACAATCAAGAATAAATAAAAATCACATTTTACAAGAAAAAATAAATGAAAATTTAAAATGTTTACCAAGAACAAGAATTCTTTGGGTTCTTCTTATACTGTGTTGGTTAAGTGGTGGTGTTGTTGTTGTGACTACCAAGGTTGAAACCCCCGCTAGGCCATTGTGATCACAAGGCTTGTGCCTTCATTGATCCAATGTGCTCATGGCCTTGAGCTTTAACATTGTTATATGGGGATGAGGTCCCCAATTGTGACCTCATTGGTAATCTAGACTAACCTAATTATACTGATATGCATTTATTAGTTTATCCTACATAAGAGCTAAAGAAAATATATTTTAATTACAATTATATTAAGAATATAATTATTCCACCTTGCAGCATAATAAAAGAAATTTCTAAATGGCATGACATAGAGTTCAATTATAGATAATTTTGAAAGTGTAAAATAAAATAAATATAATTTTATTTTTTATTTTTTTTATGAGGAACTTCAAAAATTCTCTCTCAAACGTTAGGTGTAATGCCCCGCCAGGAAACCCCGAAGGGATAAGCTAAAATAACAAGAATAGAGTGCAAATTTTTTTTTTTTAAAGTTACAACACATAAGATGCAACAAGATAAACAAGATTCAGATTACATAGCGGAAGACATTAACAAAAATCTCCTAAAGAGTTTCCCAACGAGATTACTTAAATTCCACAATTCATTTAACTCACACAATCAATCCATTACGCTGAAAATATTAATAATGAGATAATTCATAATCAGGATAATTTATTTCAAAGATGGAAATATAAATCACAAGCAAGAATTCATCATTAAGATCCATTCATGAACTTCATTCAATCTTTTCATTTAAAAATTACAACCCATACATAACATTCTAATACATTAGGATTTCATCAAGCATAAGCGATCTTACCAAGCATATTTAAATTCCTTAACAACAACTAAGAATAATTCATTACTCTAAGTTACATTATTCCATATTCCAACTTATTGCATTTAAAGGACGATTACACACATGCATTTGCGATAAATCGCATCTCAACCAATTATGCATTCGATCCACAAGGCATTCAAGATAGAACTGAATATAGCATTTAAATTTAATTCCAATTATCTACTTAACCATTCAACATAAATTAATCATACATGATAAAGCTGAGTTAAGAGACGTAAAAGAACGCATCACATAACACCATAATGATCTCGGAGTTCACCCCTAATGGGCTACATCTCTGGGTCTGCGCAACTGCAAGACCCCCTCGGATAAATAATAAGTTTAAGAGTACAAGAGGTTACACCATACAATCCAGCCATCAAGGCGATACATATGCAATATACAAACGACCACATCGGTCAATCAATACATAAACGATCCTTACAAGGAACAGGATCCAGCTGAACATAAACAAAGCTAATAACATAAGAGTCCATGAGAGCATCCATAAAACTGAACCATCACCACCCAAGGGTCTAACATGAAACCGAAACTCACAAGGGCAGAGACGAAAGGACGACTCACAAAGGTACTCAAAACAGAACAAAACGACAACACACTAGCGAACGTAGGGACAAGTGTCATCACATGACCTGGTATGGATACCATGGCAAGTCTTCATAGGTCCCGGCCCATACACTGGTAACCCTGGCAACCTAATCCGAACTTCCGGCCCATCCAAGCCTCATGTGGACCCACACCTCCTCTCGTGAAGACAAGGAAGGTAGTTTGCCATTTCAGGCCTTCTCACAGCATGCCGAATCTATGATAGCATTCGTCCCATGTGTGAGGTACATTATCTTATTTAGAGATTATTTTCTAATCTACTTAGGTTATCACTTATTAGACTCACTTTCGATGGGTTACCCAGCAGCCACTTTGGGCGCGGCCCCCAATCGAAAGCCACTTTCCCATACGACACTAGGCTAACTCAGACGAACTCAAACCACGGAGTACACATGGTAAGACGAACGGAGTTCAAGAAGATACAAACATCAGGTCAACACGACTCAAGGGTAATCACTTACTGACGGCACTCTAACTAGAGACCTGACAACTAAGGTTAACCATGAATCATTATTCGATTCACTCAAAGAGGATATGACCAATTATGACAACATCACAATACAACAGTCAACTCGGAAATCGAGGACTAAAACAGGAACACAAAATCATCCATATGACAGGGTCCTACTTACAAAGCAAAACATGCCATTTCATAAATTAAAGCGAATACAGTAATTAAACTCGCAAGGCAATAATCAGAAAAGACATTATTCCCTCAAGTTGATTTAAACATTAAAAACGATCAAGTTTTCTACATGATCTAAAAACCTATTACAGTTATCTACCTTGTCAAGGGATAAGTCGTTCCTGGTTTTCTAACTCCTAAGGTTCAAAGCATCGAACAGGCCGTTTAAGCCATAATGAGTTTTAACCAAATCATATTATTAAAATTCAGACAACCGTTTAAACGATTAAAATAAGATATTTAATCTCCATCCCAAAACGTCATAAACATACTGGACTAAAAATCAATCTCTACAGATTCATAATTTCACTTCCAGATGCATTATGCGAATAACGGAAATAAAAATGTAGAAGGAGAAACTAAAGAAGCTAATCATTCCCAAAGGCACATCGTTCAATTCAAACACCCACGATAAAGGTTTCACCACTTTTCAATTACTCAAATGATAAGAATAAAAACACAATATTCAATTGCGAAATAACAGTTGTAAAACTTAATTAGAAAGGGGCAAAGTCACGAAATGAAGTTTGAATAATTAATCCACCTATAAACTCCATTACCAAGTTAATCCATACCCAATTACGTTTAAAATTTTATGCCCCTTAATCATAATTAAGCATCTAATTAAAGCTTAGCCTTTAAATAATATTTAAAAATATTATAAGCTTCTTTATTTTTATTTTTTTATTTTTTTGAATACTAATTAAATACATTATAACAAAACGATTATAAATTACGTTTAAACAACAAAAAAAAATGCATTTAAATTTATGTGGGAGGCGAGCTAAAAAAAAAAACGCATTTAAAATCTAGAGGCTAGGGCGGGCCGTGCCCTAACCCTAGCCGCAGAGGAAGCACGCGGCGGCGCTCACGGTGGTGCCCGCAGGCCCGCGTCGCCCTGCGGCCACCGCGGCCCCTGCGGCCACCGCCGTGAGCCGCAGGCAACGCTCACGCGCGAGCCACCGGGGGACGGTGAAGGTGGAGAAGGGGGGAACGCGTAGGGGGAGAGGGGAGGAGCGGGTGGAGCTCCGCTCCCCGCCCTCCAACCCCAAAACACAGGGTTTTAAACAAACACGCACCGTCCAAAACAAAAAAAATGTTTTAAATTCAATTTGAACGCACAGTTCGGAAACCAACACAAACGCCCAGTGGGTTTAATGAATTTTTCGCCCAGCTCGATTTCAAGCATAAAATCCTCTTCGAACACACAGTCCGATTAAAAAAATAAATAAATGATTTCATTTTGCATAAAAACACAGTCCGAACTAAAATGAACGCACAGTTCATTAAAAAAACATATAAATTCTCTTTTAACACAGTTCGGATTAAAACAACAACAGACCCACTCAAAAATTTGAAATAACAATTTCGGTTTGAAACAAATTGGGTTTGATATCACAATTTCTTGAAGGATTTCTCATCCTTTCCAATAACAAAGGGTTTCAAACACCCAAACAGCCATGAGGAAAAATACACATTTCCATTTAAAATCTCCAGCCAAACAAATTAATTTTCCATCACAAATTCATTTCTTTCAACTAGAACAGAAGATTCTTTTGGCAACAAGAAATCAGTTCAGAATCCTACCTTCATGCGCAATCCTGGATTAGCTGAAGGAGAGCCCAATCCTGCCAGATCGAGACCAACCATCTTCCTCTCCAAAACCCCCAATTTTGTCCAAAATTATTCTTCCAACCAAAATTTTTCCCAAAATGTCCATTCCCTCCAAATTTTCCCAAATTTGGGTTATATGGAAGAGTTGACCCAAAAATTCCATTTTTGGAATAAAAACTCTTATTTACAAAATAATTCATAAAATTAATCCTTTTCAACAATATCAACAATATAACTTGCTTTTTTCAATTAAAAATCGATTTCTTTCACAATAAATTCAATTTAACCTTCCAAATTAATAATCCAATGAAATACAATTAACTCTATGGCGATAACATATAAAACTTCCTTTTCAACAGCATATATATATAATGCATTTAATAATCGAAATCAGCCATTAAATTCAAATTTACTTCCAATCTAAAACGAGCAATTCATTAACAACGAAAAACGCATAACAAATTCTCAATCAATTTAATCCATTAATCTTCACTGCACAAACGCATAAATTCTCAAAATAATGCTAAGGACTAATTCATCAATTACCCAAACACACCAGGCACGCAAACCGAGAAGGTCAACCAAACAGACGACTCGCAAACCCAAACAAGAAGGGATTACCGACGACGACTGACGATGCTCACTTGAGCACGACTAAGGTCGACTAAGGTCTTACGACCACCTAATCCAACTCTAAGGATTAAAAGGTATGCTCAAACCTGCAAAACCAGGTGACGACGAACCTCGCACTCATGCAACTTCGCACCTGAAATCTCCTGCAACAAAAGATCATACATGCATACATTTATAAAATCTAATGAAAGCGTTAGTCCGATACTAAAATCATGAAATAGGTACACTGAATAACCTACATACAACTAGTGAGAAAACCACATCAATAGCTATGCGTTAAATCAAACATCTGATTGTAACATCATATTACGATTAACTAATCAAGATTAAACCAAGGTTAGAAGTAGATTACGGTAGGGGTACTACATTCTCCCCCCCTAGGTTCCGACTTACTCCTGGAAGTCGTAAGGCTAGATGAAGAACATGTCGTACGCATCAGCCCTGAAACTCATTCAACAAAGATCAAATTGCACATAGAAAACTTTCCATAATAACTGAAATATAATTGCAAAATCCTTTACAAACGCCATTATCCATTGGCCAGATACATCTAAAACCATACATTCCTTACAATATCCGAGGAATTATCCACAATCAAAGCAGAGAAAACAGGAATTTTCTTCCATTCATTACACCAAATTAAAACATTACAATGAGGTAACAACAATTACCATAATCATCGATCAAAAATGATAGGAAAACATGCCATAAGATCAATTTCCTTTACCAATCCATCTTTATCATAAGATTTAATAACATAGAACTAGCTCAAAACATCAATTTCTACAGCCAAATTAACTTTCATGAAATACGAGCAGCAAAATAACTCATTTGATTACCCTTGCCAGGCATAAGAAAACCTTTCCAAAGACTATGTCCCATAACATAGTGACAAGTTAACACAATTTACTCCATGATACCAATAATAACCATCCACATAACTGGAATGCATAACAGAAAAGGCCACATGTGAGCATGTCTAATGCTCGGTCAATGATAACATGCACGATCAGCATCTCTATGCCTGATCTCAGAACAACAATATGATCATAAATATCCAATATCTCACTCAAGGGCTTGATGGTGCTAGGCACACCATAGCGGTGCTACCTTCCATACAAGACCTTTGTGAATATCCCTTGTTGTACAAGGTGGTTAGCCTCCAAGAGATAGTCACCACACATAGGTAGGTAGTGGATACTAGCTGCATCACAGCCTCACATACCCCCATCCTCACGGTTCCCTACAACAACTTCCTCGCACACACTCTACCAATTCCGTATCATACGTCCTTGGAGAGGAATTTCACATTTCGACACAAGATCAGCATCCGAAAACAATAAGGATAAGCCAATTCAGCCACCAAAGCACAGATGAATAAAGATAATAAATCATCAATTCCAACAGTAAGGTAAGAAAATAATCCGGAATTTGCAACACCAAATCAAAGTGCAAAAGATCACAAGATCGTGGCTAAACCTTCACAGTCAAAGTAAAATAAATTGCTGATCCCCAAGAAATATAAAGAATATCACAACTGCACGTAACATCACTGTGTGACTAGCATCTAGCCACCAACGAGGAAGGAAGGAACAACTGACTAGCTATTGCAGTAGCTCATCATGTGGTGCGACATAGTCACACTATCCACATGGCATGGCAGTATGCACCTCGACATCACCCCGCATCACGTCGTCCCGTGGCATGGCAATACCCCAAGTGGAGAAAACACACAATGGACGTATCCCGCATGGTAGTGCACCTCGCGGAAAAAGCACGCGCAAGCCACATCCTGCATAGCGACGTATCTAGAAGGATACTCGCCGTAAGTCAGAGGTATACATGACTCTGGTCTTCCCACAAGTCTACCAACACAGGCCAGTTGGCAACTTATGTAAGAACAATAACACGCCTCTCAAGAAGACAAGGCAACAGATACTCCAATAGAATCCAACAATATGCACAAAAACTACCATCTATATGCTCAGATAAGGAAGAGAATAGGCTAACACACATAAACCTATAAATAGATTCATCAAAGGGACAGTATTGAGTACACCTTGATACAGTTTAGTAGTACAACTATATCATTCCTCGAAGTAGAGAAGCTAAACTCGCTTCGCATCGACATTACTCGCACGCCAATCCATACTATTCAAGGAACGGTCGCTTCGAATACTACCCCTTAACATACCGAGTTACCCACAACCCGAGGTTTGGCACTCAGTAGGGAACAAATAAGCAACATTACATAAACAGTATGGTTTCCCCATACTCATAAACAACATATTCTCCATGGTTGATTACTTCACCAATCCATGGGCACAAATAATACGCACTGGTTTCTCACAATACACACAATGCACCAGCACTGGTTTAATCACATTTACGGGGAGTACTTTTCAGTACGCTAACATCTATACAAGGAAGATTCCAATTATGCTTTCTATATAAATAACTGAATCACGTTTACTCTAGATTCAAGTACTGAAATTATTACAATTCACAATTACATAAGGAAATAACATCATTCCTATATCTTTCTCGAATCTCACTAAGCATTCATAATTAAATTACTAGCTAAGCAGATTCATTTCTAAAGCTTAAGACTTTCATCTATCACTATGAAGCCAAAAGCAAACAAACAATTTCACATGTTTTATAAACATTCTATTTAAATCAATGCACTCTTTAATATCATTTCTAAAATTTCTTATGATTAGGCAAGGAGAAGGGAAAAAGAGTTTGATAACCAAACCATTTCCTACAAAACACGCAAGATCAAACGAGATCACGCTGCAATATTAAATTTCCCACTATAAGCCTATCATTTAATTACACGGCTTTCATTTCGCTACCGATTTAAAAAGGATGACAATCAGTTTAACAAAACATTTCCAATAATTATGGTTGCAACAAGAGGTTCTAGTTTATAACCAAAACGGAGATCAAGAGAGGCACTCTTTTCGATAATGCAAGGCCTCATAAGAACACTCACTTAATAATAATACAATATAGACACAAGTCATAATTTGCAACCTACTAGAGAAGATCACATTACGATCAAAGATAAGCAAGAGCTATTACTCCAAATAACACATATTAATGCATGCACATCAAACAAGCCTTTCATTCGCACTTTCTAAACACATTAAGGTAATTTCACATACCCAAAAGCGAGTTCAATGGAGGATTTGCTAAAATACATCTTCAGTCAAACTGGTTTAATGAAACACATAAAACAATCTTTCGGAAAACACATAAAACAATCTTTCAGGGAACACATTAATACTCTCTCAAAGCTACAATAACATGCTCTTTATAATACTTTTTCTACCAACCAAGCAGTTTCACATAATTCATCTATTCGCATAAAAATGCACCTTACTAAGGTAGAATTTAATCATGCTACTCCTACAAGATACACATGGAGAATTCTTTAAACATACACATGCAGTTTTCTCCCATTAACCAAAATAAATTTTAAACCCATAGCCCTTTAATAATCTAAAAACATAAACGTCATAAGGCTCATACAAGGGTTCAAGAAGTCACACCCTTTTTCTCTCTTGCAAATAAGGAACTCAAATCAAAGATAATTACAGAGATCCTAAACGTTTTAATTTCCAGAAAGAAGAGGGGAATGGTGATAATCATTTAATTTTCTACAAAATAAGCATACAATAATTGCCATACTAGTCCTTCAAGTGGACCACATAAGCTAGATCATAATCTTTAAACAAACATAATTCGCACTTTCAGATTCAAGGCAAGCACGGACCAATTCAAATGGATTAGTCTAAAGAGTTCAACACTCAATAAGGGAAGGTACATAAAGCACATATAAGCACTCAAACACCAACATCAAGAAGGCGAAAACAAGATGTGAACACACACACGTTACACACCCGACAAGGTCTGCTCAATCACTCACATGCAAAAGGAGGACAAGCATACACATAAGGTCGATACACCTCACAACAAATAGAGGGCACACGCGACACCAGAGATCCCAATGTTTGCAACATGGGCTCTGATACCAAATGTAATGCCCCGCCAGGAAACCCCGAAGGGATAAGCTAAAATAACAAGAATAGAGTGCAAATTTTTTTTTTTTAAAGTTACAACACATAAGATGCAACAAGATAAACAAGATTCAGATTACATAGCGGAAGACATTAACAACAATCTCCTAAAGAGTTTCCCAACGAGATTACTTAAATTCCACAATTCATTTAACTCACACAATCAATCCATTACGCTGAAAATCTTAATAATGAGATAATTCATAATCAGGATAATTTATTTCAAAGATGGAAATATAAATCACAAGCAAGAATTCATCATTAAGATCCATTCATGAACTTCATTCAATCTTTTCATTTAAAAATTACAACCCATACATAACATTCTAATACATTAGGATTTCATCAAGCATAAGCGATCTTACCAAGCATATTTAAATTCCTTAACAACAACTAAGAATAATTCATTACTCTAAGTTACATTATTCCATATTCCAACTTATTGCATTTAAAGGACGATTACACACATGCATTTGCGATAAATCGCATCTCAACCAATTATGCATTCGATCCACAAGGCATTCAAGATAGAATTGAATATAGCATTTAAATTTAATTCCAATTATCTACTTAACCATTCAACATAAATTAATCATACATGATAAAGCTGAGTTAAGAGACGTAAAAGAACGCATCACATAACACCATAATGATCTCGGAGTTCACCCCTAATGGGCTACATCTCCGGGTCTGCGCAACTGCAAGACCCCCTCGGATAAATAATAAGTTTAAGAGTACAAGAGGTTACACCATACAATCCAGCCATCAAGGCGATACATATGCAATATACAAACGACCACATCGGTCAATCAATACATAAATGATCCTTACAAGGAACAGGATCCAGCTGAACATAAAGAAAGCTAATAACATAAGAGTCCATGAGAGCATCCATAAAACTGAACCATCACCACCCAAGGGTCTAACATGAAACCGAAACTCACAAGGGCAGAGACGAAAGGACGACTCACAAAGGTACTCAAAACAGAACAAAACGACAACACACTAGCGAACGTAGGGACAAGTGTCATCACATGACCTGGTATGGATACCATGGCAAGTCTTCATAGGTCCCGGCCCATACACTGGTAACCCTGGCAACCTAATCCGAACTTCCGGCCCATCCAAGCCTCATGTGGACCCACACCTCCTCTCGTGAAGACAAGGAAGGTAGTTTGCCATTTCAGGCCTTCTCACAGCATGCCGAATCTATGATAGCATTCGTCCCATGTGTGAGGCACATTATCTTATTTAGAGATTATTTTCTAATCTACTTAGGTTATCACTTATTAGACTCACTTTCGATGGGTTACCCAGCAGCCACTTTGGGCGCGGCCCCCAATCGAAAGCCACTTTCCCATACGACACTAGGCTAACTCAGACGAACTCAAACCACGGAGTACACATGGTAAGACGAACGGAGTTCAAGAAGATACAAACATCAGGTCAACACGACTCAAGGGTAATCACTTACTGACGGCACTCTAACTAGAGACCTGACAACTAAGGTTAACCACGAATCATTATTCGATTCACTCAAAGAGGATATGACCAATTATGACAACATCACAATACAACAGTCAACTCGGAAATCGAGGACTAAAACAGGAACACCAAATCATCCATACGACAGGGTCCTACTTACAAAGCAAAACATGCCATTTCATAAATTAAAGCGAATACAGTAATTAAACTCGCAAGGCAATAATCAGAAAAGACATTATTCCCTCAAGTTGATTTAAACATTAAAAACGATCAAGTTTTCTACATGATCTAAAAACCTATTACAGTTATCTACCTTGTCAAGGGATAAGTCGTTCCTGGTTTTCTAACTCCTAAGGTTCAAAGCATCGAACAGGCCGTTTAAGCCATAATGAGTTTTAACCAAATCATATTATTAAAATTCAGAAAACCGTTAAAACGATTAAAATAAGATATTTAATCTCCATCCCAAAACGTCATAAACATACTGGACTAAAAATCAATCTCTACAAATTAATAATTTCACTTCCAGATGCATTATGCGAATAACGGAAATAAAAATGTAGAAGGAGAAACTAAAGAAGCTAATCATTCCCAAAGGCACATCGTTCAATTCAAACACCCACGATAAAGGTTTCACCACTTTTCAATTACTCAAATGATAAGAATAAAAACACAATATTCAATTGCGAAATAACAGTTGTAAAACTTAATTAGAAAGGGGCAAAGTCACGAAATGAAGTTTGAATAATTAATCCACCTATAAACTCCATTACCAAGTTAATCCATACCCAATTACGTTTAAAATTTTATGCCCCTTAATCATCATTAAGCATCTAATTAAAGCTTAGCCTTTAAATAATATTTAAAAATATTATAAGCTTCTTTATTTTTATTTTTTTATTTTTTTGAATACTAATTAAATACATTATAACAAAACGATTATAAATTACATTTAAACAACAAAAAAAAATGCATTTAAATTTATGTGGGAGGCGAGCTAAAAAAAAAAACACATTTAAAATCTAGAGGCTAGGGCGGGCCGTGCCCTAACCCTAGCCGCAGAGGAAGCACGCGGCGGCGCTCACGGTGGTGCCCGCAGGCCCGCGGCGCCCTGCAGCCACCGCCGTGAGCCGCAGGCAACGCTCACGCGCGAGCCACCGGGGGACGGTGAAGGTGGAGAAGGGGGGAACGCGTAGGGGGAGAGGGGAGGAGCGGGTGGAGCTCCGCTCCCCGCCCTCCAACCCCAAAACACAGGGTTTTAAACAAACACGCACCGTCCAAAACAAAAAAAAACGTTTTAAATTCAATTTGAACGCACAGTTCGGAAACCAACACAAACGCCCAGTGGGTTTAATGAATTTTTCGCCCAGCTCGATTTCAAGCATAAAATCCTCTTCGAACACACAGTTCGATTAAAAAAATAAATAAATGATTTCATTTTGCATAAAAACACAGTCCGAACTAAAATGAACGCACAGTTCATTAAAAAAACATATAAATTCTCTTTTAACACAGTTCGGATTAAAACAACAACAGACCCACTCAAAAATTTGAAATAACAATTTCGGTTTGAAACAAATTGGGTTTGATATCACAATTTCTTGAAGGATTTCTCATCCTTTCCAATAACAAAGGGTTTCAAACACCCAAACAGCCATGAGGAAAAATACACATTTCCATTTAAAATCTCCAGCCAAACAAATTAATTTTCCATCACAAATTCATTTCTTTCAACTAGAACAGAAGATTCTTTTGGCAACAAGAAATCAGTTCAGAATCCTACCTTCATGCGCAATCCTGGATTAGCTGAAGGAGAGCCCAATCCTGCCAGATCGAGACCAACCATCTTCCTCTCCAAAACCCCCAATTTTGTCCAAAATTATTCTTCCAACCAAAATTTTTCCCAAAATGTCCATTCCCTCCAAATTTTCCCAAATTTGGGTTATATGGAAGAGTTGACCCAAAAATTCCATTTTTGGAATAAAAACTCTTATTTACAAAATAATTCATAAAATTAATCCTTTTCAACAATATCAACAATATAACTTGCTTTTTTCAATTAAAAATCGATTTCTTTCACAATCAATTCAATTTAACCTTCCAAATTAATAATCCAACGAAATACAATTAACTCTATGGCGATAACATATAAAACTTCCTTTTCAACAGCATATATATGTAATGCATTTAATAATCGAAATCAGCCATTAAATTCAAATTTACTTCCAATCTAAAACGAGCAATTCATTAACAACGAAAAACGCATAACAAATTCTCAATCAATTTAATCCATTAATCTTCACTGCACAAACGCATAAATACTCAAAATAATGCTAAGGACTAATTCATCAATTACCCAAACACACCAAGCACGCAAACCGAGAAGGTCAACCAAACAGACGACTCGCAAACCCAAACAAGAAGGGATTACCGACGATGACTGACGATGCTCACTTGAGCACGACTAAGGTCGACTAAGGTCTTACGACCACCTAATCCAACTCTAAGGATTAAAAGGTATGCTCAAACCTGCAAAACTAGGTGACGACGAACCTCGCACTCATGCGACTTCGCACCTAAAATCTCCTGCAACAAAAGATCATACATGCATACATTTATAAAATCTAATGAAAGCGTTAGTCCGATACTAAAATCATGAAATAGGTACACTGAATAACCTACATACAACTAGTGAGAAAACCACATCAATAGCTATGCGTTAAATCAAACATCTGATTGTAACATCATATTACGATTAACTAATCAAGATTAAACCAAGGTTAGAAGTAGATTACGGTAGGGGTACTACATTAGGTTAAGATGTGGTCTAGATCATTTATCTATCCTAAAAATGTAATGTACCCATTACTTCTATTTAAGACAAGATAGTTAAATTTTTTATGGACTTAGTCCCTAATGAACTACTTTGGCTAATGCATAAAACATTCCTATGTAAATTTATGAATTAACAAAAGTAATGTTTGACAGGATATATATTATTGCCTCTAGAAAGGCATAGAAAGAAACTAGGAAGACACCTAATCACAAAGTATGTTTTGGTCTCTTTGAGTTCCTCCAACTATTTCAGGAAAAGAAGAGCTAATTTACAAGAATAGATATTCTATTTCTTGAAGTAATAATTTGTTTGCTGAAGAGATTGGAGGAACTTTGGGAGTCACTGGATACTTTCTTATCTTAAATGTAATTTATGACATTTTTCTCCTCTTACTAAAAGTGAGATCACATATAATTACTTAGTCATATAATATGTTTTAGTTTTAGTCATGAAGTGATATAGTTGACGGTCAATTTTAAACCATACACACTAAGCAGCATATTAAGCTTAGATAATGCAAGTCAACTTTGAATGTGTAACATTTTTAAGTCTAAAAATCAAATCTTACTGTGTGATTTAAACACACCGTCCAAATTGAAACCACTTATTGTCTTTCTATTGAAATTACTTAAAAACTGATTACAAATTTTAATGTTTCTTCACATGGCTACATTATGAATAGTTTCTTTAACTATTCTATAGCTTCTTTAACTGAAATATTTACTTGCAAAAGCTATTACATATATGTTTCAGTCATGAAGACATTAAGTTGAATTCATTTATTGTCTTTCTATTGAATTGCTTGTCGTGATTGAGTATATATAACATGGAAAACGTTGTTACCTCAAAACCAAAATCTTTTACTGTACATTTCTTTTCCTACCAGCATATGCTTACATTATGAAATTTGTATAGATTTACTTTGTAGTTATTGCAAGTCAAGACATGCAAGAGGTGGCTTAAGTGGTGGACATAAGTAGACCTTTTTTTAATAGTTTATAGTGTTTTACTTGTCACTCTAATAATTATTTATATTTTTTTCCAAGTTAAATTGTTCCATCTTAATGTAAAGTATTTGATGGACTTAAAAAGAATTGAGAGGGGGGTGAATAAGTGACACCAAAACAAATACTACTTCAAACACTAACCGGTAGATGAACTTAACCAAGAATTTAAACAAAATACATGCTATCCAAAATGAAATAACAACATCCATAAAAAGTAAAACATCCACCATAACACAATTGTTTATACGTGGAAAACCCAAATAGGTAAAAACCATGGTGAGATGGAACTCACAAGTTAACTATTTGCAGTAATAGATAACCGATCGATTAAGGTCTTACAAAGTTCTCTGCTAGGACTGAATCTTTTAGAGATCCCAAGAATGATTAGAAGCTTATACCATGTTAAGAGTACTACCCTCTTAGGAGTAACCTTGCTAGAGGCTTTGAGAATCCAAACTAATGGATCAAGTTGTTATAACATGCAACACTGCTCTTCATCTTAACACTTATCGCTCTTCAACAAAATATTTCACTCTTTACGCATATCAATATTCACATAATCTCCTCTTCTATATCATTTTCAAATGATTCACTAAGATGTCTTTAAATAGACATTCAGATCTTATGTTGGCCTTAGGAAATCAAAACACAATTTCCTAGGTGCAATCTATCTAGACAAGTACACATAACTCATCAGAAAAATGACCGCAAAGAAAATAGTGCTGGTAACTCATCACAAAATCATATTCAAGTTAGAATAGTCAATATCGGTTAGAACAACATATGTGAATTGTTGTCCCAGAATCTTTCGTTTGATCTCCATCTTCATCTTCATTTTGATGTCGATTTAATGTAACCACATGTTATCTTTTATGCACATACCGGTTAAAATAGAGTATCGGTTAGAGATGAACCTTAAACATAATGGTTAAAAGTGTAAACCAATGAAGTTACACCAATAGTCAATGTAATCATATGTGTGTGAGAGAGTGTTTCATCAATGACAACAAGTGATGAATACATTACAATCATCATCAAGCCAACAATCTCCCCCTTTGGCATTGATGGAAACACTTAGAAAAATTTATAATAATACAATACCACTAAGTGTGCATACACAACATATTTACACATGTTCTCATACTCCCCTTTAATGCAATACTTCCCCTTAATGCATGCATAAATACAAAATTTTCAGAAACACACATACATATTATTACTCCCCCTTTGACAACAATGCCAAAATGATAAAGTAAAATATGTACATATATATCAAAAATTTGTATCAAAGTGTTCAACATATATTACAACTTAAAAAAAAGGTCATGCACTGGCTAATCTCATAAAAATTTCATTGAAGTTCTACTTCATTCAGGATAAAGGATTTTCCCATGATTCCATTATGTTAGCAGTATACTCAGATGTAGACATCAACTGGGAATGGAATTCTTCCATTGAGTCTAGCGTGCAGGTTTCAGGAGTAGCAAGAATAGCTTTTGCATTGGAGTAGGCTCTCTGAAGAATGTCAATGTGTGAGGTGAGTTGACTTTTGAGCTCTTTTAGAGATCAAAATCTCTTAGCCTTCTCATTATCATTCTTCTTCAATCTGTCATGCAAGTCATCTACAAACTAGTTAAAGGCATGAATGGAGTCCTAGAGTGGGTCATATGCCTTGCATAACCTTTCCATTTCTTTCTCGATTTCTACTTGACTCTTTGAAATGTCTGAGTAAAAGAAAGTAACATTGAAGGTAGAGGAAAGATACTTTCCTCTAGATTCAATAGCTTTCTTCAATAGAATTCCATTATGAGATAAAGCCATTTTTCCACTTTTAATGTTCTTTGCCAGTTTATATCCATGTTTCTTCTTGTGACTCTTCTCAGAAGACATTTGAGTAGCATCTTCAAGTGACTTGATTTGATCAAATGCATCTGCAACTAACTGACCAAGTTTGCTAATGGTTGTAGGAAGATGTGCAACAACTGTTTCCGGTAGTAAACCAGATAAAATTTCTACCGCATTCTGGATTGTCTCTACTTCAATCCTTTGTTCTTTCATTCTCTTCTTGTGTACTCAGTATTGCATAAAATTATCAATCTTCATCATTTTAGATGTGCTTAAAGTGTTCATGTTAATGGGTCTTGAAATACTTAAAGAATCATCATCATCATCTTCAAGTAGCTTATGCTTCACCGGTTCAGGGGGTACACTCTTAATGATAGCTCTTTTTGTGTTCTTCTCTATTTTTTCTTTAATTAACTGAGTGACAACTTCCTCAGTAGACTCCTTTTGAGTATTTTCAATGATTGGTGGAGATTGGGGTTTCTCCAGTTGTTCTGTTGCGGGTTCTTTGTCCACTATTAGTTGAATACCTGGTTGTTCAACTAACGAAACCTATACTTCAATGATTGTAGGAGGCTCCATATCTGGTGTAGTGATGTCTCCAAATAGGTCTAATGTGTCCTAAACATCTTCATCAACAAGAATAATGGAATAATCATTCTTCTTGATTGGATAGACTATGTCAGCTTGAACAATCTCCTCTTCATACATTTTCGGTTGAGGAACATCATTTGTAGTATTATCCTTATTGCTAGAGGGGATGAATTCTTCCCTCTTTTTGATTACACATGCTAGCTTATGTGTCTCAGTTTCAACAACTACCTTTTTTGCATTAACAAGCTTCAATCTTCTCATTTTAAAATCAAAATATACTTTATATTGCTCAACTAAAGCACTAATTCCATCCAATGATAAATTGGGAAAATATTGTACAAATATTTCATCAATAATCTTCTTTTCCAATTGAATTCCTTCCTCCCATTTATCTAAAAGAGTATTATACAAAGAGATTGAAATATCTTTTTCCAAGTCATGCAAAAATCTATTGTAATGACCCAAATAAGTTATTACCTGTTGGATTACTTGCTTGTGCTAATCTTCAGTGAAAGAATCAAAATATTCTTTGACATTATCAAACCTATTTCTTCCTAATGTCTTTATTGTTCTCTCAAAGACTGTGTCAGGTTTGTAGGTAGCAATATCTATAGGTGTAGTTGCCTTTGGCACTACCTTTACCTTCTTGGGTGTTCTACCAGTTACTTTTTCCTTCTTTGGTTCTTCTTCAGAATCTGTACCCTTAGACTCTTATTGTTTCTAATTTCTCATCTTCCGTGCACTCTCCTTCTTTACATATACTTTAAGTGTCGGTTCCTTTTTGGTTAGGACACTCCGAGTCACCCTTGTGGTCTTTTTCACAAGATATTTTTCATCAGACTTCTTTTTCTTTCCTTTCAATTTAGCTATAGGTGTAGTACCAGTTTCAGATGGTTCAACTTGGACTACCACAATGTCCAATTTTGCCTTTTGTTTATCTTTAGGCGATGCTAATAGGGTATTAGCATAGCCGACCAGTAAATCATGATTAACCTCATAGTTCATATCTTCCACCTCTTCCTCTCTAGGCTCAATTGCTTGCATCAAGCAAAAGTTAGTGGTAATTTTCAAGATTATGTCTTTTGCAAAGTGATTTACTACATCTTCAGGTAGCCTCATTCTCATGCTCATCTTTTTCTAAAATTCATTAAAATATTTGTTCAAGGTAGTTGAAAAAGTATTCTTCACAACCTTAATGTTGTCCTTGATCTGTGCATTGACCGGTTGTTCTTTGGATCATTTAATGTCTCCTATACCCGATAGGAAGTTCTGAAAATAGAAAAATAACCCAGCTAATAGTTGACCATATTTGAACTTTTGTGTGTTGTCCTTCTAAATGGATTGCAAATTATAAAAATAATTGCACTCTGATGGCTTCACAGATATCATAATCTATATTATCAACAATCATTCTATATCATATTCTACTGGAGTAAAATACCTGGTAGCCTATCACCATTGGTACAAGTTTCACTACAGGATCTCTAATATTGTTGATAGAAAAAGAACGCTTATCAGATGTACAACCAGTTAATTTGAAGACAGTATCCTTTGAAATTCTTCTTAACACAAGAATTTCACTGGTTGTTATAGCCCTAATAGCTTCCTTGGTTACTGTGTGAGTCCTCTCCAAATACATATTCAACCGTGGACTCGACTCAAAATGATCCTGATGTGTTCTTCCTCAAAATCTTCAAGAAAATAGGTGGCATTATGAAAACCTTTTTCAAAAACCCTAGCATATTTTGTTTCAATCTTTCCGCTCTTATCACAAAGTGATTTCAGCTGAGTATAGATGTGTAGAGTTCCTAAATCTTCTATTTTGTAATCTATATAGTTGGACAAGTCACCTTTGACCGTAACACTGCTCGGGACCTGTGATAATGAATTATAAGACATAATTTCATCTGCCTTTAGAGATTCCTCAGGCTAAACAGTGATCATCAACCTCTCTATGGACCTAGAAGTAGATACCATTCTAGATAAACAAGTTTTGAAGCTGTAAACAAAGAAATACCTTGTATCTTGCACGTCGCTTAGTTTCCTTGCTTAAATGTCTAGATGCACACCCATTCGCCTCTCAACAAATTTTGATTCAACTCAATTCCTCTAAACATGAAATAATTTGCCAATTGACAACAAGGCAATCTTGTTCTACTCTAGAATCGCTTCAAAATTCTTTTTTGAAAGAGTTAGCGTAAAAATGATAAAGTAAAACTTGTTTTTATCCTCTTTACCAACTATAATAAATGCTCACACTTTAGGTTACAAACCCTAATTTTACCGCTCAAGTTAAATACCGGTTGATGAAACATCACCAAAAATTCATAATTTAAAAATTCTTTCCTGCTCATTTTGCAAGGGGTCCGAAGATGTTTTACCATTAAGCTCCCCTTAGCCATGTTAAATAGGCTTAAGTCACTGGTGCTGGATTCTCTTCACTGGGTGAAGGAACAATTTCTTCTCCAGGTGAGTCATCACCTTTCTTTTTCTAAATCTAATTCATATCTTCTCTGGTTTCCTCAACATCAACTTTCTGCTTGCCTTTCTGATCCTTGAAGGAGTTGACTGGTTTTCTATTTCTTGATCTGCAAAATTTTGCTAAGTGCCCCAATTTGTTGTAGTGATAACAGACCATACTAGATGATCTCCAAGGTCCTGCATTTCCTCTTCCTATTCTTCTTCTGGAGTTCATAGACACATGACAAAATTTATTAAAAAAGGTGCAAACAACATTTGTTACCTTTTCCGTTTCGAATGGACTAAACCGGTTGCCATAGAATCTTTGCCAGTTCAAGTTTACCTAGTTATCAAAGTTCCTTATCCATTCACCATTTGGTCTAGGATGCATGTGTGGTACAGGATTGTTTTCTCCATATCTACACTCAATATGTCTATGCCCATATATTCCACATGTGTAGCAATGACCTTCAAACTTTCTAGACACATACCTAGCATTAGTATTGTAATTTGCATTTCTGTTAGGTTTGTCTCTATAGATATTTGCAATATGACCAAGCTTATGACAAACAAAGTAGGCAGGTTTAAAAATCTTCTTACCAGTAGTTTTGTTCATTGAATAGTTTCTCTTTGTACTAGAGGATTCACCTTTTTCAGTTGTATGAAACCAAGTCCAGAGATATCACCCTTCATTCTTTGGATTGAATTTTTTCTTCCAGCTTGGTAGAGATTTTGACGAACTTCTCCAATTTCTCATTGGCTTTAGTAATTTTTTTGACAAGATCTTCATTATGCTTAGACAGGTTCTCTTTCAGAGACAATGCTAACTCAAGGTCTATCTTTAGGTTCTCCTTTTCTTCTGTTTCAACAATCGTCCTCATGCATAGTGTCTTTTTCCCATTTGATATTTATAATCTCTTGATCTGTTACCTTTATAAGATCTTCAGTAGCTCTTCTGGCTTCAAGTTCCTGACTCATGCAGATAGTGGGACCTTCCAGCTCTCTCCTTAGATTCAATTTCTCATCGCTCACCTTTTTTACTTCATTTGCTAAAGCTTCAATATTGGCTTCATCTGAAGAACTATTATCAGATATTTCTAACAGTTTTTCAAATAGCTCTCTCCTTTTGACTTGAGAAGCTTTCAGTTTGCCCCTAAGGGATTCAACTTCATTTTTGCTAGCTTCTAGCTCTCTAAACATCTCGAAGTAGCTCTTGTCCCCGATGGTAGTTTGAAGACTCCCTTCTAAGTGGTTAGGCTTCAAAGAATTTAGGCTCTGATACCAATTGATGGACATGCAAAGCACTGAGAGGGGAGGGGGTGAATCAATGACACCAAAACAAATACTACTTCAAACACTAACCGGTAGATGAACTTAACCAAGCATTTAAACACAATACATACTATCCAAAATGAAAGAACAACATCCACAAAAAGTAAAACATCCACCATAACACAAGTGTTTATATGTGGAAAACCCAAATAGGTAAAAACCATGGTGAGATGGAACTCACAAGTTAACTATCTGTAGTAATAGATAACTAGTCGGTTAAGGTCTTACAAAGTTCTCTGCTAGAAGCGAATCTTGTTAGAGATCCAAAGCTTGATTAGAAGCTTATACCTTGTTAAGAGTACTACTCTATTGGGAGTAACCTCACACAAGGATTTGAGAATACAAAGTAATGGATCACCTTGTTTGAGGATTTGTACAATGAAGCTTGTTAGAGCTTACCCAGTTAGGGGATTTGATTTTGTTGTAATGATTAGAAAACAACAAAAATGGTTTGATCTGTTCTAAGTAGCACAATACTTGCTTGATCAAATCATTCTAAGTGCATTCAACACTTCTCTTCATCTTAACACTTATCTCTCTTCAATAAAATATTTCACTCTTTATGCATATCATTATTCGCATAATCTCCTCTTCTATATCAGTTTCAAATGATTCACTAAGATGTCTTTAAATAGACATTCAGATCTTATGTCGGCCTTAGGAAGTCAAAACACAATTTTCTAGGTGCATTGTATCGAGACAAGTAAACATAACTCATTAGAAAAATAACCACCAATAAAATGGTGCTGGTAACTCATCACAAAATTAGATATCAGTTAAAACAGTCAATACCAATTGGAACAAAATATGTGAACCATTTTCCTAGAATCTTCTGCTTGATCTCCATCTTCATCTTCATCTTCATTTTGATGGCCACTTAATGTAACCATAGGTTATCTCTTATGCAATACCAGTTGACACAGAGTACTGGTTAGAGATGAACCTTAAACATACCAGTTAGTAGTGTAAACCAATGAAGTTACACCAGTAGTCAATGCAATCATATGTGTGTGTGTGAGTGTTTCATCAATGACAACAAGTGACAAATACATTACAATCATCATCAAGCCAACAATATTAAATTTTATATTCTTTCTTTAGTTGGCAAATTATTGTTTTACCTTGTTTTTCCTCTTTTCAAGGATCTGCTGTTTCTTTTCTTAAAAATCCTCATTTGCTATCTTTGTTTTGTGCTCCAATTTCTCCCAGATCTGAAACTCATTTTCTCTTTGCCCTCTATATGATGGTACTGGCTATGCAACCCTTTAAACCGAACTGCATAGCTTAGGCCTCCTTAGGCTATGCATTGTGGTTTAAAGGGTTGCATAGCGAGTGCCCTATATTATGAGGGACTTGCTTTCACAGTAGAAATTTGATAGAAAATAAATAAAAAATTCTAATTTCATATTCATATATTAATAAACAATTTTTTAATTTACAAAATTATTGGGAGAGAGTTTTGGCGGAGCTCTGCAACCAAGGGCACATAGGAACGGTCCTTGGCTGCAGGTCGACTCTCTGCCCAAGGGCTCCCAGACCTAGTGGGAGGCCCCCACATTTACTCTTCTCATGGCTCCATTAATGGAGAAAGAACCCGAAGGTGATGGGACTATTACCCACAAGGCCTCCAATATTGGTAGAAAAACCTTCAGTCAAGCCATTCAAGGGCTCCGCATGACCTTTCTAGATGAGGTGAGGTTCGAACCAGAGGCAACCCAGGATGTAGCAGCAGCCCAAAAATCACGAAGAAGGTGAGGTTGCCTGAGCCCCAAGAGTCATCATTAAACCTAATTCCTCTAAAACGGAATGTATATCTAAAGAAATTGCTAGACTTAGGGATTCTACGATTTTTCTAGCAGCCCTTGATGCCATCTAGACAATATCTTAATAAATGGTTTCAAGATACTTGGGGTAGTAAATTTGGAATTCTGTTTTCGTTCTGTAGAATGTTACAAAAAGGGTTATTTCTTATTTTCTTTCATGATAAAGAAATGCAAAGGAAGGTTGTAGATAAACAATTTTGGAGTGTAGGTAACGCCTATTTTAGGGCCATTCCTTGGACCCCTCTTGCATGTAATGAGGAAATAATGGCACTCTCCAACCCTAAATGGGTAGTTATAAAAAATGTCCCCCCATTTTTGTGGAATTGTATTTCTAAAATCACGGAACCACTTGGAAAGGTCATTAAAATTGACTCCTCGGCTACTCTACTACCTCATATGGATGCGAGGGTACTCATTACCTTCAACCCTGGAGTAACTTTTCCCTCTGGAATTGACATTTGTATTGAAAACCACCTATTCTCATGCCCACTAGAATATTTAGGAGGGATTAATGCATTCCATAGATGTAGAAGAAGTGGCCACTACCTTAAAAATAGCCCACTGTTGGTGAAGAAAAATGGTACCTCCCTCAAGAAGACCTCCAGTAGAAACAACCTTCACCCAGATTTGAAGGAGGAAAAAAAAATGATGAACCTATTTCCTCTGCATCCCCTCCCTCCACCCATCTTCCCTACCCAAGTTTGTTTAATCAATACCTGCCTCTAATCCTACTCCCCCTATTTCTCAACCCCAAACCCACCCATGCCCCTCCAGCAATCCTCCCTCAATTTCCGAATCTATACTCAAGTACCCGTCAGCATTAAAAGAAGCTATTGTGGCTGCTAGTGAACCTGAATCAGTGGAACTAGATAATAACAAATTCTCCAATAATATGGGTGGACTCAAGAAGCAAAACACTCAGCAAATTGTCCTTGAAAAGTTGAAAATGGCTGCAGAACATAGGAAACAACTTGAATTAACATTAATTAACCAAAAGAAGGAGATTGATTCATGTACCATACCCTTCCTCCAAGAGTTGATCGGAGGGGAAGATGGTGGTACTCATGTTACCACTAGTGTTACCGAGATGGTCAACCTCTCTCCTCATGAACCTAAAGATAATATAAATGACCCCTCTATAGATATGAACACCCCTCATATTGAAAATACTCCATTGGAATCAAAGGATGGAGGGGATACAGGACCCCCTGAAAAGACCTTCGATAGCACTAAAGGGGAGGTGGGGCCTACCACTTCACCTTATGACCAGCCCCTAGAGAAAGGGCATGGTAATGAACTTGGGTTGCAGTCGAAAGAAACTGTGATGATCAATAATGAAAGGGAGACTGCATTTTCCACTAACCCTAGAACCTTTGAGGTTGGAGCCAAGGATGGGGGAGAAGAGCTAGATGGTAATAAAACAAAGAAAAAAAGGAGGAAAAGATCTCCTAAGGTAAATAAAGATAATACAACTAGGAAGGGGTCCTTGGGACCTGAACAATGCTCTGATCTCAGGAAGAAGAGAGGTAGACCACTATCAACTCTAGCCTTTGATGCCAGCCATCTTTCTAAACATGAGGAATGGCCCAAATGTTTTGAAGGGTTTAAATCCCTAGGGGACAATCCTGAAGCAACCTCTTAATGATGAAAACCATCTCATGGAACATCAGGGGATTAGAGGTCCCTGACAGGAAATATGTGGTCAAAAGATTTCTAAATATGCAAAAGGAAATTGACTGCCTTATGCTCCAAGAACTAAAATCAATAGGATTCTCACTAGAAATTGGGTTAAAATCCATCTAGAGGGATGCCACCCCCTTCTTCACCAATCACCCTAAAGGAAAGGCTGGAGTTGTAATATTGTTATTTCCTAAATGGATGAATAAAGTTATCAAATGGAGGCAATCCCCTTGTGATAGGGAAGTATGGGTAATCATACAGAATGAAGGTACTACATTTGGTTTCTGCTCAATCTATGCATCTAATGACTATCGAGAAAGGGGGGAGATGTGGGAATGGATTGCTAAATTAGATGGCATCCCCTGGCTCTTGGGAGGAGACTTTAACATGGTAATCAATGGTCAAGATAAACAAGGAGGGAACAAGGTGGAATGGAGAGGTGTAGAGAGAATACACTGGGAGAGGATGGTTAACAAAATGAGATTGATAGACCCAATAGTAGGTGAAAAAGAGGAGCATAAGTTAATAGGGTACACCTGGTGTAACCACCAACAGTACAATAAGAGGGTCTATTGCAGATTAGATAGGGTCTACTTCAACAAGGATTTTTTTGAAATTATTAAGAATGAGGAGGGTCTTTAATATGTTTTCATACCGTATACACTATCTGATCATCACCCCATTATGATTGGGTTAAAGGTAACTAATTGCAAATCAGCCCTACCAAACCCTAGTTCAAATTTTAGAATGAACACTAGCCTGCTAAAAGATGGTGATCTAAAATGTGCACTATACCTAGTCAGAATGTTTAACAAATATGGAAACAACCAATTGACAAACATTGATAGACGGAATCAAAATATGACAACCTGGACCTCACTTTGTCGGGTGGTAGGCAAAAAGAAAGCTAAAGATGCTAGAGCATCTGAGATGCAATTGCACAGTGCCTTACAAATGGCAGAATTTGAACTTCAAGAGGATCCAAAAAAATGTAACACTCACTAGTCAACTAATCAAGGCCAAAAATGACCTTAGAAGGCTCCAAAACTAGAGAATCAAAGGGTGCAGAACAAGGGCTAAACTAAACTGGTTAGATACTGGGGATCGAGGATCTAAGTTTTTTTTCTAGATGCTCAAAATAAAACAAGCAAGAGAGAAAATAGATACCTTATGGGAAGAGAATAGGAACCTCTCTGAGCCCAATGAGATTCTAGAGTGCATTCCTCAGTTTTACAAGAAATTATTCTCTGTAGAACCAGTTAAGCAAGATCAGGAAAATGCAAGAAAAATAGTTATGTCTTTAGTCCTCAAACTCCTTGAGGAAGAAAACAACAGGATGCTTGAAAGAAATATCTCTAAAGAAGAAATAAAAGAAGCTATAGTGGCCCTTAATAATGACAAATCCCCTAGCCCTAATGGATTCATAGTAGAATTCTACAAAGATAATATTGAATGGATTGTGGATGATCTTCATGCTCTTGACTCTGAGGCTATTCACAATGGGTCGTTGGGAGAAAACATAAACCAAGGTCTTATCAAGCTCATTCCTAAAGAGGGTGATAGAACCCTTGTTAAAAACTGGAGACCCATTACATTGTTAAATGTGTCATACAAGATTTAGCAAAATTGATAGCAAGCAAATTGGAAAAAATCTTAACAAAGATTATCAATACTACACAAATAGGATTTGTCAAAGGATGGTATATACTAGAGAACTTAATCACATGCTGGGAATCACTTCATTGGGCAAAAGAATTAGGGTAGAATGGGGCTATGTTACTCATAGACTTTGAGAAAGCTTATGACAGAATAGAATGCAAATATATTATACAGATGCTCCAGTCACTAGGATTCCCCCCTACGTTCTATAAACTAGTCAAAACCCTATTATGTGATGCTAATGCCTCTGTAGAAGTGAATGGAATGAGATCCCCCAAATTTTCACTAACCAGATCTATCAAGCAAGGATGCCCCCTAGCCCCAACCCTTTTTGTCCTAGCTACTGATGCAATGTTCTACCTACTTAAAGACTCCTTTGTCACTCCTCCTGTCAGGGACATTTCACTACCTAACAAAAAGGAAATCTTTAATGTCCAATTTGTTGATGATACTACAATATTAGTCAAACTTGATGAAGAAAACCTTGCTGCTCTGCTAAAAAATATAGATTTATTTTGCCTATCCTCTAGAAGCAAGATAGCTATGCACAAATCCAACCTACTTGGCTGGGATGATAGCCCCCCAAACTGGCTCTAAAAATTCTCTCTCAACTAGCTGGGCCCTTCTCCTATTGTTAAATATCAAGGCATCCCATTCTCTATCCTCCCAAATTTAAAAGAAATGTGGGATTGGGTAAGGACTAAGATAGAGAAGAAGCTCTCTAAATGGAATAGGAACTATATGTCTTTAGCTGGAAGATTTTCGGCCTGTCAAAAGATCTTGGCATCATATAACATATACTTCTCCTCTGCCTAGCTCTTCAAAAACTATCAATTTAATAATATCCAAAAACAAATAAGGGATTTCCTTTGGTTTGATGAAAAAGGTACCAAGAAGCAACATGTAGTGAAATGGGAGTGGTGTACTATGCATAAACTCTATGGTGGGATGGGTCTAAAAGATCTCAAAATACAAGGTATTGTCGTCGCATCCAAATGGATCCTCAAGGCCATAGATGGAGATGAGCCATGAAAAATCCTAATAAGGAACAATATTTCATCCTCAATTCCTAAGAAAGCCAAGAAATGGAAGGATCTCCCCATGATAGACCTTCTTCTTGGACAGATAGAGGTAGCCCCAGCTGGGTCAGAGGTCTTTAAGTCCCTATGGAAAGCTTGAGAGCAGGTGAAACACTTGGTGCAAATCAATGTAAATGGAAATAGATAGGGGCAGATTACTAGTGACAGATCTATATGGTGGAATCTAATTCATAATGGGAAAACATTGGTAGCTCTGCAAGGCTGCTCTACACTAAAGTGGCACAATATGGGAATTAAGTATTTTGACCAGATTATGGAGAATGGCCAATTGATAACTTGGGAGGACCTAAAGATTACCTTCTCTATCTCGTTGTCCTAGAGCAGAACATATAGCATCTTGAAATTGGCCTTAGCCACTTCTCTTCCCCCACCTCACCCTTCTCTCCCCCACTCCTCCATCTTTGCACTCTACTGGGTTGATGGCACACCTCTCCCCTCCCTTAGATCCAAATGCATATATGCATCTCCCATCAAGGTAGACGCCATTTTTTTTCACTTGAATAGATGCTCAGAACTAAAATGGGAACCAAAGGAGTGGATAGTTAGGTTAGGTAAATTTTGGGTATCTCAAAAAGAACCTAAAAAACAATTCTTTGGTTGGAGACTACTGTTAAATAAACTCCCCATTAAAGACAAGGAGGGTAACTTCCTAAATTGCAAAATTTGTAGAGTACTGGAAACTGCAAAACACATCTTTTTTTATTGTCACTTTGCAAAGGAAATATGGAATTTGTTCGGTCTTAATCTGGAAACTAATTGTATTGAAATCGTAAATGTTGTTTTAGGCTACATTAAGGGCTATAAGAAAACTGCAAATATCTTTTGGTCATGTTTATCTTTAGAAATTATTTGGCTCATTTGGAAATATCATAATGATGATGTCTTTAATGACAACACCAGGCACCTCACTGAGTCTCCTAGGAGACTCTTCTTTTATACTGTTTCAATGCAGGTCACTGTGGTTATAAAGTTTGACTCAGAAAAGTTTGATAGATGGATAAAGGAAGGTGCCACCACCATTTACATCAGGGAGTTGTCCCATAGCTTCACATGGGAGAGAGATGAACCAGGAAAGGCTACATTTGAGCAAGCACTCATGGCCTTCATGAGACAGATGGACCGTAGACACCTACACATGAAGATTTCTTGGGAGGAAGCTGACTTGCTTCATGAGCACACCCCACATCCCCACAAGCAGGATATACTTGATGGCCGCATGGAAGTATGGCAAGATGGAAACATGGGTTGGGTGGCCTACATCCCACTAGTTGGAGACAACTTTGTCCCAGAATCTGAAATTTCCTTTTCATAGTCCTTTAGAACTCTATTTTTTGGTCTTTTTGCTCATATAATTATGATTTAATTAGTGTAATCATCTTCCCATAAGTGGACGTGCTCATGAAACTCTATATTTTTTTAATTTGTGTGTGCATCCCTCTATGATGCCTTGAGGTGGCTAAACTTAGACATTCCTGATAAGATGTAATGGCTATTTCATATCTAATCAAAAAATTTACAGAATTATTATAAATAAATTGTGTTTGTAGTATCATTGATCTTTTTGTGAAATATTTAAAAAAATCTATCTACAACCACAATATTGAGTCCTTTATCTCATTGTGTCCTTAGCAAACTAATCACAAAATATATTCTAATGTGATCCCGCAGTCTCTCTAGTATGTATTATAGCTCAGATAGGTACATATTTTGACTCCCCCTTTAGCATACTTAACAACCTCTACATCCTTGTCCAAATTTTCTAACATCATACTCATCCTTTGCCAATAATACCTCTCATTAAGTTGTGATAAAGTTTTATCAACACCAAAATGTCTAAGCAATCTGCAATAATGATTTTCCTTTAGTGGATTGTCCCTCATCAATTAGGCTAAGGCATGTATAGTTGTTTTCCTTTTAACAACAATCCATATTGTATGAAGCAGTCCATCTACAATGTCTTATCCATGCTTGTAAGATAAGTAACTATTGCAAATGCATATTTAAAGTCTAAATTGTCCTTAGAAAACTCCATGACATAAAAACCAAGCACTTCAATGCTCATCTCTATCAACATTTCTACTTTCTTACGAGGGCATCTAGTACCTTGTTTGAATATTTACTTCAATGCTTCTCTAATGAAAGCATATACTTGTACAAACTCCATTGACTACACATATAATAAATTCTACCTGGTTTATTTATTAATAGATTACAAAGCATGATGATCAATGTAAAGCACAAATTACTTAGGAAGTAGACAATGTTGTCATTTCTTCAATGCACATGCAATATATCATAGAACTCTAGGTCATAAAAGAAATAAGTCTTTTAAAATCATTATTTTTAATAAAATAAATTATAGTTAGACTCTGTTGTCCATGAGGATCACTCCTATCATCCTATCTCACTTCATCACAATTTTCTTAATTTTTTTTGTATAAGATTTAGAAAAGCTAGCAAAGGCTCTTCAGTGACCTTGTCTAGGAATTGAAAGCTCTTTTACGTTGGTACAATCCACTTAAACTCTTTTTTGCCTCTCTTTTGGCCTCAAAGATATGTGTCCCTATCCCTTGAAAATTTTGAATACCATGCAAAGTCCTAGGCATAGGCCATTCCACTATGGATCCTATTTCCCTCCCCTTAGATGAGTTAAATAAATAAAAAAACTAAATATACCAGTTTATTATTCATATAAATATATGACTTCAAATTAATCAGCAACTTTTCCTTCTTAAGCCTTTAATAAAACCAACTAATATGCATCAAGTTTTCCTCTATATTTTAACTAAAAAGTAAAATATCAATGATAGAAAAAAATATAAGTTTCTAAAAAATGGTCTCAATACTTTTTCCTTTAACTAAACTATAAGTGCTAGGTGCATCTTTCCAATCTAAAGGGCATAATCATAACCCCTCCTTGATCTTAAAAGTTGTTTTCCATTCATCACCATTTCCTATCCTAACTTCATGGTATCCATTTTTTCAATTAATTTTATTCAAATACTCTCCTTTCCCCAAAAAATCTTTGAAATTGTCCTTTCTAGGTAAAGGAATCATATATCTCATAATGATCTTGTTGATTTTCCAAGAATCCGCACATGTCATCCATTCATCATGCATATTTGCTACCAAAATGACTAGCACTAAGAGTAGGCTAAAAGTTTATCTAATTCATCTTTTTAAAAAATATATCATGTACTTATTTATTCAATTATTCATTTTCTACAAGGTTTAATCATTGCTGGCCTTGTTTGGTAAATTTGATCCTATGATTAAATCAATGGGATGGTTGATGAACTTCATGGGTGAAAATATTTCTACTGTTGGCATTACACACTCAGATGAGAATATTTGATGTTTTCATTGATGGCAACCAACTGCTAACATGGTTCACGGGTTACACTGGCAAATAGACATCATCTACCGGCACCAACAGGCATTACAAGTTTATTCACACCGGCATCCAGTCTACACCGACAGTAGATCACACCAACACTCTAAGATGACATGGAAATAATAAAGTTTTGTATTGTAATTATATTGTATAGCCAACATGATGTATTGTAAAGACTCATATATGTATGAGATCTTGTAGGTTATTTTAAAAGGTAATTAGGTAATGAATGTAAGCGATATATGAGAGCGAATAACTGTATATGCATTATGATGTAATTATTTTAAGAGAAAATAAGAGAAGAGCATAGCAAAGAAAGGTTTATGGCAGAGGTATCTAACAAAGCTTAAACTAGTACTGAATCCAACATTGCAGATGCTATTTTGAGTAGTACATTGTCATTGGATTTAACCATCCAATTGTAGTCAGTGGGACTCCTTTTTGTGATTGAGCAGTGAGCTCTAGGCTATTGGCCTTCCTGCATGTGTAGGCCCCTTTTGTATACGTAATATTTATTCATATTGGCCAGTGAGTAAATATTGTGGGTCACAAATCCCACCAAGGTTTTTCCCCTACTGGGTTTCCTCACCAAAAATATCTATGTTATGGTGTGCATTGATTCTTATTATTTTGTTTCTCTTTACTGCACTATTATTTTCTTACCGGTATATTAATTTGGGTTATAAAGTTCCAAACAAGTTTAAATATTTTATTTACCAGTTAAACACTAATTCACCCCCCCCCCCCCACCTCTTAGTGTCTTTGGGACTGATCAAGCATCTAACAATTGGTATCAAAGCCTAGTGCACTATTTGTTGAAGCCTAACAACTTGAGGAAGATTATGAAACCAATACCGATGGAAATTTTGAGACAATAGTTGGAAGGAGCTCTTGAAGATTTTGATGCAGAAAAATTGAAAAATATCAAACTAAAAAATGAACTCAAAACTACTCGGGAATTCATCAAAGCACTTCAAGATAACTTGGTTATACCAAAGAATAAGAGAAAATAATTACACGTGCAATTGCAAAACCAAGATGATGAAGAAAAGGAAACTCTTAGAAATATTGCAGAGAAATTGAGACAAGAGAACATTAACATGAAGAATGAGATGCAAGATTTAACCATGAGATTATGCAAGGATATTGAAGATAGAAAAAGGAATGAAGAAGATTTGGCCAGAAGACTTAATGAAAGATCAGATGAATCTCTAAGGTTTGGTTATGAAAATGATATGTTCAAAACAGATTTGATTCACATGCAACATGACAAAGAAGAACTTATGAGACAAGTTAGCACTTTGGAAAGTGAGTTGGTCACTGCAAATGAATACAAAGACAAATTCAAGAAGAGTTTAGATAATCTTAATGATATGCTGAAAAGTCAGAAACCTGATGGAGAAACAGTTGGACTTGGATTTGAACATAGAGAAAGTTTCAGGATTGAAAACAATCATGATCATAGGCAAACCGGTAAGGCAACCTAATGCTTATAAATTCAATGGGAAATATTTTAATTGCAACAAATTTGGTCATAGAGAAAATTAGTGCAAATTTAGGAATAACTAGAATACAAACATACCCACTAATCAATGTTCCAAATGCAATAAAAATGGTCATAACTCAGACAATTGTAGAATGAATGTGAAATACTATGTTTGTGATATATTTGGACATTTATCTAATCAATGCAGAACTCAAACTAGTCAAAGTTATGGAAAAGCTATTTAGAGAAACAATGTAACTTGTTATGCATGTAACAAGATTGGGCATATTGCAAAATTTTGTAGAAGCAAGACTGTACCAGCGAACAATAAAGGATCTAATGATAAAGGCAAAGAAAAGGTGACTGAAATCAAGCAAGAATTTTCTAAACAATGGATTAGGAAGAGAGATCAGAGGAATGATGAATTTGTCACTACACCGATAGAACAAGGTAATCCTGCACTGGCAGGAGATTCTTCATCTAACTAACGAGTAATCCTTAGGGGTAAGGCAACCAATTGAAGATCATGCATTTACCCTCGATTGATGGTAAGAATTTATAATTCTTCTTTACCATCAGATATGTGGAGTTTTCACTTTACCAACAAAGCATTTATTGTAGCTGTAAGTTAACTTTCTGGCTATAAATGCACCGTAACTTCTCTTTTTGACTTACCAAGCATCCAAGCATTTGAAAAGAGAGAAATTAAGAAAAGGCATTCTAAATGTGAAGCAACAAAGGTCTTTTAGAGAATTCAAGGATTTCTCAGTTAAAAGGTATTTGTCTTTCGCAATGGCTTCTTCATCCTCCGTTCCTAAATTCATAGCAAACCCTACCATTATGGAGAATATAAAATGACCTAGACCCATTTTCAAGATCATTCCTAAGATAGCAAAACTGGATGACTCCATTGGTGCATTTTCTAGAATCCCAAAGGGAGTTGCATTTGCTGAAGACACTAGGGTATACATACATTGTAACATAGATAGTTTAGGGTCGAAAGATTTGAAGAACATGTGCATGAATGTTATCAGTGACAAAAATGGGGTAGTGAAACTGGAACACAAGGTAGTTGAGGATTTAGGTTTCATTGATATCCTCCATATGCCAAAATTCTCAGATGCAACAACCCGCTATGTTCTTAGTGGGGTTCCTAGTGAATTTATGTGGTTGGGCTCAGTTTTTAAGATCACTAAGGAAGCTATAAGAGTTTTTACTGGTTTACCATCCACCAGCATTAGGCCTAAGAAGAAGAAGAAAATCCCAAACAAAGAGGTTATGATCTTAACCAAAGCTACATTTGACAACAGGTCACTTAGGGTCAATGATATAAAGGATAACAATGTTAAATTTGCAAGTATGGTCATTGGTTATAAAGTTGCTCATACTAATAGGTTGAATTCTATATCTAGTTCCTACATTCATAGTGCTTATGGGATGATATTAAACAATGCTAAAATTGACATATGTGAATGGTTAAAGGATTAACTGTTAGAGAATTTGCACAAAATCAAAGGTGATAAGAAAGGAACCTTCAAATTTGGAAGTCTGATTGTGTGTTTAATGCTTTACTTTTCAAAAGAGATTCCTAGTATTGGACATAAGGATTTTTCCTATGATACTTATGTTGAAAAATAGATAAAGGAGGCAATTACTGATATGGGATCTATTGGTGATGAGTTGGTGAAAGACTATTTCAAGAATTTCCAAGCTAAAATGAGACAAAGGGAAAGGATTACCCAAAGCATTGTGGATAAATATGATAAACATATATGCTTTGTAGTGAAAAGAGATGAAATTTGGATGGAGGCAGTTAGACCCAGAACTGTCTGGATTACTCAAATGGGATATGAGGTGGATTCTCACATCTTAGATTCATATGCTAGAATACTCTTAGATGCTCCATCAAAACCATCAGAGGAATTTTTTGGAAATGCAGAAACAATTGAGAAGGAAGTAGACATGTAAAAGCAGAGGAAAAAAAGAGAGAAACTAATGAAAGATGCTTCTAAGATGGTAAAGGATGTTACAGAAGGATTGATGAATCTTGGTGGTATTGCTGCTAGTGTGAAATAAAGTCAATCACAGTAGAAACCAGTAGCTCACATTTCCCCTATGGCTACTTCATCTAATTCTGACACTGATAAGGCAGGAAAATTCAAGAGAGTGGACAAGAAGAAAAGAAACCCTCACCGGCACCTGCTCCATCTCCCAAGAAGTCAAGGACATAGAGAAAGAAACAATAGGCTATAAGAGAGCCTAGTGGTCCAAAGAAGAAAGTGAATCCAAAGAAGAAACCTGAACCTAAGGCACCGAATACTCTTTCACTAGAAGAGTTGATCAATGAAATCACCCAACATGGTAACCTTGGTAATGTGGATAAATTTTATCATTCTTTCAATGATTCAGATAACGAAACCATAGAAGAAACTATTATTTTGTATCTAGACATATACAAGAAAGTTCTTATTGAAGTTGTAGATGTTCTACCAAATGATTTATACTTAAGATTAGAGGCTAAGAGAATGTTTGTTATGGAGCTTGATAAGAAATTAAAGGTAGAAGATCTATTAGTTGTGCATCTTGTTAATTCCAAGCAGGAAATTGATGATCTAATATATGAGGCAAATAGAATTATTTTTGTGAGTGGTCACCGACAAGTTAGTCTTATGGCCAAGAGAGCTAAATAAATAGTAGATGAAACAGTGGATAAGTAGCATATATTTTTTGTTGAGAGAGAGAAGAAAGAAGAGAAGGATAAACAGAAAGTAGATAAGTCTTTTGCTAAGGTATATCAGAAAGTTGATAAAGGTAAAGGGAAAACTGGGAGTGTACTTGATATCACAGTCAAGGATCACCTTCCTCCACCGGCATAGGACACCCCACCAATAATTGCAGAGGCACCGACACAAACTGATAGTTAGCTTGAATAAGAGAAGGTAGAGAAAATGACAAAAGATGACATTAATCTGGAGTCAGACATTCTTTTTACCATGAATGTGGACATTGAGGATTTTAATATTGTGTTGGATAAGGAAACTATAGAGGTAAATAAAGTTGAAACTACAAATATTGAGATCTCTGAGTCACCGGTCAACACTATTGACTCTTAGTAGAATATTGAGATATCAGCTGAAGTTAAGATATCAGAATCCATCCCTGATGATACCCAGCTTAACATTGAAATACCGATAGAAGTAGTAGAAAAGGGACATGAACAGAGTATATCTAAATCGACAGTCAGCAAGGTAGACAGGAAGGATGAAAAAAGGTTGAAAATAAGAATGAAGATAAGAAGGAAGAAACAATAAATAAACAAGAGGTTAATGATGGAAGAAAGATAATAGAAGTGGTTAAGGTTACTATGCAGACATACAGAAAAGATAAGAAACCAACTACAGAACCTAACACTCCACCTAGCACTTCCACCATTGATTATAGACCAACAAATGTTACAAATGTACTATTAGATTCAATAAAGAACATCATAGAATGCAATGCCTTAGCATTTAAGGCCATTGATGATACTTTACCAATTTTGCAAATGATTGCACCAGCATGTAAGGTTGATCACATTGTTAGGTCTATGAGTAAATTGGACACATTGTCCAAATTCATTTCTTCTAATATTCAAACTATGGATAAAATAAATGAAGAGACCGTTAAGGAAAGAGTGAATAAGGAGAGAGATGAATTCTTTGACAGGACAATTAAGGAATATACTAGACAGATTGATTATTTTTTACCGGCACTAAATTCCACCATTTTGGAATACAAAGAGTTGTACAAAGAATCATGTAAGCCTCACCATCTAACTAGAGATATTGATGAGGAAATAAGGAAGACACAAAAGGAAAATGATGATATAGCTGATAATATGATAGGTTCTTCAAAACTTACTTCAGTTTTGGATCAGAAAATGACAACCTATGAAGAGAAGATTAAGAAATTAGAAAGAGAGAAGGCAAGGCTGAGAATGAAAACCTGTGAGTTGAAGAAAAAACTTGGTCCTAGATTGGACAACTTATTAACACACCAGAATGAGTTGTCTAAGGCATCTATTCAAGGCAACACATCATCAGAGAAATAGATGCATTATCTGACCGAGATGATCTGGCCGACTGAGACCACAATTTCTGACTGTACAAAATTTTTGCAGAGGCTTAACTTAGTTTTGGCAAATATTTTTCAGATTGTACATAACTAATTACAAGTTTATAGGTAAATTTTGAATTCTTTGATTCTTTTGACATCCTTTTTCATTGATGTCAAAGGGGGAGTAGTGGTTATGAGAAAAATGTACAGAAGGAGATCATTTGCTTAGGGGGAGCACACTCAATTTTTGGACTTAAATTTTGGATATCAGTTTTTGGATTTTTCTCACGAGTGTTGCCATCAATGCCAAAGGGGGATATTGTTGGCATTATACACTCAGATGGGAATAGTTGATGTTGTCATTGATGGAAACCAACTAGTAACATGGTTCACAGATTACACCGACAAACAGACATCATCTACTGGCACCGACAAGCACTACAAGTTTATTCACACCGGCATCTAGTCTACACCGATAGTAGATCACACCGGCACTCTAGGCTGACATGGAAATAATATTGTTTAGTATTGTAATTATATTGTATAGCCAACATGACGAATTGTAAAGAATCATATATGTATAAGATCTTGTAGGTCATTTTGAAAGGTAACTAGGTAATGAATGTAAGTGGTATATGAGAGTGAATAATTGTATATGCATTATGATGTAATTATTTTATAATCAAATAAGAGCAGAGCAGAGTGAAGAAAGGTTTATGGAAGAGGTATTTGATAGAGCTTAAACTGGTACTGAATCTAGCATTATAGATGCTATTTTGAGCAGTACATTGTCATTGGATTTAACCATCCAATTGTAGTCAGTGGGACTCCTTTTTGTGATTGAGCAGTGAGCTCTAGGTTGTTGGCCTTCCTGCATGTGTCGACCCCTATTGTATAAGTAATATTTATTCATATTGGCGAGTGAGTAAATATTGTGGGTCACAAATCCCACTAAAGTTTTTCCCCTACTGAGTTTCCTCGCCAAAAATATTTGTGTTTTGTGTGTATTGATGTTTATTCTTTTGTTTCTCTTTACTGCACTATTATTTTCTTAGCAGTATATTAATGTGGGTTATACAGTTGCAAATAAGTTTAAATCTTTTGTTTACTGGTTAGACACTGATTCACCCCCCCCTCTCTCATTGTCTTTGGGACTAATCAAGTATCTAAAATCTACCAACTCTTTAGATGCAATATCATCATATTCTTCTAGATACTTGTTTACTTCCAAAGGTGTATCATTTTTACAAAAAACTATCTATACTTGTAGTACCTTAGGGACTGCTAAAAGTCATAGTATTATAGGAATAAAGTCCTTCAAAAAATAATTTATAATTAGTAAAAAATATATAAGTGGATTATTTTCCATGTCTTCTTCATTTCTTTTTAATGACATAAGAGTATTTTTTTGCTACTCTACTTCAAAGTATATGTGATGCAGGAGCACCAGTGTAGTTCTTACCAGTTGAGCAGTTAGCAGTGGAAATGCTTTGAGATCATGACATTCCTCAAATTCCCCAATAAATGTTCAACCAGAAAATAGAAAGGACTAATAAATAAAATAAATCAATCAAATTCCTCAATAAATGTTAAACCACAAAATAGTATAAAAATATAAACAAACAATTAAATAATAATATCTTCACAATCACAACTTCCAAGAGGGCCAATCATAACAAGGGGTAAGTGCATAAATAATAACAAATAAATAAATAATCAAAACATTAAATAATTAGATAAACAATAAATAACACAACAATAAATAAATAAATAAACAATAAGTAAAATAAATAAACAAATAAACAATAGACAAATAAGAAAAATGGATAATGAATAAGCAAATGCACAGACAAGCATAAATGCTTCAACTTGTAACTAAACAATAAATAAATAAATGCAGATAAGCATAAATACTTAACCAATAATTAATAAACAAACAAATAAATAAATAAATAAATAATAATTCAATAAATCAAAAGCTCATATAATAAATATTCAATTACACATTTGATCATAAAATAATAATAATATAAAATCATCAAGTAAATACAAATTCATGAAATAAACATCAATAAATAATAAATCTCTAATAATAATAATTCACACATTATCAAATATTATTGCTATCCATTAATTTAATTTAATACAAAATAAACTATATAAACTGATTAATTATTAATTAATAAATAATTGCAAATTCATAAGGCAACCCAGCATAAGGTTGAACAACATACCACATGACACGGACCAATGACTCAAGCCAAGACACTAATTGATAAGGGTATCAACTTAAGCCTAAATTCTGAGAGGGAAACACTTGCCATTGGGATAAGACACTAAGACCTGTGAGACTAGGTGGAGTCGATGCCTTGTACTTGTAATCCTGCATCCACTACTAAAACACAATACAATATATGTACGATGCATATACATCATAAATGATCAGGCAAGTGATAGAGAATCACAACGCCATATCATGCTCGCAATGAGTGGTATGACATCATCCCTATCATAAAGACACTGGAAGATAGTCATAGTCATGAACTCAACCTTCATCATAATTATGGAATAGGGTTAGCATAATCAAGATAACATCTCAATCTCATAAGCAATATAATCCATACACAAATAGTGAGTGCATAAGTCTAATCAAGATATTAGTCCAGGACATAACTTCATCCACAAATCATAATGAATCAACTAATATCAAAGAGACTATCAGAGCACAAATCTAAAAGTGTTTATCACATTCTCTCATAAAAGGATGAGTCAAGTAGGGCCACTACATCCCCCCCCCCCTACAACTCGACTTACTCCTAGAAGTTGCAAGCTTAAGATGAAGATGTACATGTTAATCAAAATCTTATTTTGAACACAACCAAATCATGTCTTTCCTATAGAACATTTAAGAGCAATATACATAATCTCCTCACTAGAGGATTCATCGACAATTAGAACATCTTATCTCAAACCATTTCCTATCTCAAAGTAAGATAATAATAACAAAATTTTCCTTACTATGCTTCAATTATTCAAGTGAATGCATTACATAAGAGATAAAATAAGTTACAAAACTCTTACTAGTTACAATAAGCATGTTAAATTATTATAATATCTTTAAGTGAACCTTATTTAACTACATTTTTCAAGACCAAAACTATAATTCCTGTCACTGAGTTAGCATCTATAAGAAAAAATCTCAATAAATCACACCATTTCAAGCATGGAAACTTCATATACTCATACAAAACCACTCATAATAATTATTTTGTATTTATCTATTTCATATATTACAAACTTCTCGAATCCAAATGCACTTCTATCTTATATTTCATTTACTCATGTGATACTAAAATTATCTAATTGTTCACTATGTCTAGTGCACTTTTCTGCATTGTCCTCCCTTGCACACACTATCAAAGGTTTGAAATGAACATGATAGAAACAATACTTCACACAAAACAAGGACCCACAATACTCAACACACAAAATGATCACAAAAGACAACAACATAAGAGAAAGTCCAAAAAGAAATGGTCATCAAAACCAACATTAGATCACAAAAATTGCTGGCGAAATCAGTCAAGAAGCAAAGTGTTACAATTGTCACCACATCAAAATAGATGAAAGTAGAATTACAAAATCCTAAAATCAAATTAACTTCAACGATTCTAGCACAAATCGCAAAATAACTCAAGGCAAAATAGCCAACTTATCCAAATCTACATCACGAGGTGACCAATTTCAGTCACACCAAAGGGAGTAACCGCTACACAACACCTGAGGGTACAACACCCTGAATGTGTTGGAGAGTGCATGCCATACTTTTTAAACCATATGTTTATTAGTATATCTATATTCATTTTATCATTTTAATGCAATACAATCTTTAGGAAAGTCTAAGAAAATATTCTTCATGAAAGCAGACATATGCAAGGAGGAAATAAAGTGTTTCATACATACAAAAGGAATATACTAATGACATGATTAATATTCAAGATATCCTATCTAATAAATTACCATATTTAACGAGTTACAACAGAAATAAATATCAAAACCTCAACTAATCATGCTTGATGATGTACTACAATATTCACCATTCCCCCTTATTGCACAATAAATAACATACAGAAGATAATAATAGTCTACATGATGGAACTGAACAATTTAATCAATCATATATTCACACAAGTAAATTACTCATAAGAAATGGATCTCATTATGAAAATTAATATCAAACTTTGATTACTCCTACTCCTATCTCCTATGATCATTTCCTTAACACACCATTAACCAGATAATTTACCTATATTACATAGAACTAAAGATCATATCCTTACTTCCAACCACTTATTTCATTTATATTTAATTTTACATAAATTCAAATACATTCATACATACATTATTCTATTCAACTCATCTCCCATCATCCCTTAACCATATTCTTTTGTACACTAAATATTTAAATTAATTCAAGGAAAATTGTCATTAAGGAACATATTGCAACGTCGTAAAATCCATTATCAATCCATCCTACTGGATTTCATTGAGCAAACACTTCCCTAAAATTTGAATAGGGTAAGAAGGTAGCATCTTTCCTTAATCTATCCTATTCAATCAAGAAATACATTTCATCGAAACCACACAACTCCCTCACAAATATAAGACTTTTCCAAATTTTCCTATACTATACATGAAATGCACCAATTTTACTTCATTCAACATTTATACTATAAAATGGTCCTTTATCTTATTATTTTGTTAAACTTTCGACATTATTCATGCAAGAGATATTCTATTTGACTAACTCTTCTTTTAAAAACAATCATGGATGCAATGCATAAATCTCACTCTTCAAAGAAATTTTAATTTCATCCAAACTTTTCTTCTTAAGGTGTACAAATTCATACTCATCTATGATTATTCAAAAATTTCTATTTAGCATCAATAAACTTTTTGAGCACCTTTAATCATATACTCAGATGGAGGGAGAAGAGGCAGTAAAGCATTATCAAACAATAAATATATACACACAATAATTATGCAAGGACAATTTGCATTTCCTAAATATGCTATATTTATTGTACCATACAACTATTTACATCATTTTCTAAGTATGCAAATTCAACCTCCCATATGATCTCCTAACATTACAAAATGCAGCTAGAAATATCAAGTCCTTATTGAAAGATATGATTTACTCAAACAATCTTTTCTTAAATGTAGAAACACAAACTTATATATACACTCTATAGTTCTATTTGGTACCCATACTTCACTAGTTAACTTCCTTACATTTTACATAGGAGAATAAATGAAAGAAAAGGGCATCATTAAGCTACTATTTTCTTATATATTGGCGCATCCCATACAAGTTCTTCAATTTCACATCATAATCTTCACTAAATCATTCTGATATGCATAATACAAACACTTCATCTTACTATTCATAAGAAAATCAACATAACAACCTAATTAGTTAAGAAAAGACACACAATTTTCTCTCATTCTATAGCATAATCATTTATATAGGGAAAACAACCTCTAATATTCAAATCCGCACTAAAAATTACAAAGCAAGCAAGACAGCATAAAATCACATAGACATCAGTCACATCTAGGAGACATGCATAAGAAACAAATACACATATTACACACAAGTATGATTTCTAGAAAGGATTAGGGAGAAAACATAATCATGGTCATATAAGATCTCCAAGGTTCCAATGACATTTTCTAGCACAAATCTCAAAGAATCACTCAAGTCAAAGATAACATTATATCACACCACACAAGACTAGGAGAAACAAACTTAACCAGAGATCCCAGTGTTTGTAGAACAAGCTCTGATACCAGATGTAATGCCTACCAAAATACCCTAGAGAAATAAACCCAACTCTACTAACATAATGACATAATTTCTTTTTTATTTAAGGTCTATCACTTATATGCCATTTCTAACATTCCATCAATGCAACATTAACAATTTACATGAATGCATAAATCATTATGAACATATCTATAGAATCATATTACGCAAGCGAAATGACCATTTAATCATTAACACAATCTCTATATAAACTCATACAATGCAAGTCCATTCCCTACAGTATCTCAACACCATTACTTAACTAACAATAACACATATAAGCAACATCCATAATCATGATACCATTTACATCCATTTAATTTAGTTCCTAATCAATTACTTTCTTCCTAACATGAGTATTATGAACTATCCATGCAAATCCTACATATTTCCATTAACTCCTGAATTCATTTTAAAGAACCAAACTAAATGTTCCTATTTCTCTTTTCAAAACCATCTCTTTCATATTCATACTCAATATGAAACCAATATTAGGGAATACCATCATTTCCATTAATAATATCTACCATGATGCTAATATGTTCATTTAACATTCTCTTTACATCCATAGATACACATAAGCTAATATAATAATATTCTCATTCATTTAATTATTTCCTTCCAATCCCAAATTGCATACATAATGAATATCCAATTACAACATAACTGTTACAATGATTACAACAATCATAACCTACTACATTACATCATGATCATATCCTACTGCAAGTCCTATCACATATGATTACAAGATATATAAACATGATACATAGTCTTTTTACAATTACATCTTTCCTCATGACATACGATACTTATTTACAATCTCAATTACATAGATTAAGCTCCAAGAATCCTTTCACATGAAGAGAAGATAAAAATCCATGTCCACACATGCTACGTTCCAATGAAGAACATTCCAATGGAAGAAGGCATCAAACCACCCCACCATGTGCAACCAAATAGGAACCGCCCCCATGCTAGGAGATGACATAAGGTTCCAACTCACACTCAAGACCTAAGATGACACCTAGCAACCATAGGATACAACATGACTTAACAAGACTCCAACATAAGAATACAACATCGAAAGTCATCACAAGGCCAATTCAAAACAACAAAACTTCCAGAGGCATAAACAACAACAAGGGTATATGGGAAATGGACACATGTAGGGAAAGAGTGCCATTACATGCTATCCTCACAACAAAAGGGGCCAAGCCTCACCCTTATAGACATGTGGAAGCATCTCGATCTTAGAGACATTCAAGGGAGATTTTTTTACCACTCCAATGGTCTTCCCAAGCTCATCCCAAGTATCCATGAAGGGTTATGAGGTAGGGTCACAAAACCATTTATTACCTTGCTTAGTGAATTCCCTAATACCCGAACCCACTAATCAATTATTAAGATTATCACTTGCAATTACAAGAAAAATCTTCATATTGTTTCATCAAGTCTAGATCCCCTCCTAGGGGCCTAATTCTCAAGACCCGGTCCACACATGCAAGAGCCCACTCTCCCCACCATGGAAAAAATCCATTGGGTAAATACATAACAAGATGCATCACAATATCAACATGAAAACTCAACAACAAAGCTCAAAGCATCATAATACAACAACAAAGAGAGCCTCAAGAAGATATAAACACATAAATAGGGCAATAATATGAATCTAATGATATCCCATCATCCTCAACAATGAGGTACAATATAACCTCTCTCTGGAGCTGCATATACTCATCCTCAATAGCAAGGAATGTATACATCTTGCTAGAGAAAATTTCCAAACCTCAACCGACAAGTGCAAAATACTTGTTGGAGCATAAAATGCAGTTAAATAACTAGATATGAAAATACTCAATACTAAAGAACATCAGGAAACATCAATATAAGCCTCTGGTTCAAAAAAATAGACCCAAAAATGTGACTCAAAAAGCCAAAATAGAAGTACAAAATCAAACAATGTGTTTACAACACTCTATAGTGCATTTGTAGGGTTTTGTTGTGCATATAATAGTTATTGCATAAGATCTAGTAGGTTAAACAATGCATTGACAACACTACGGTGCTCACACAAGGTTTTGTCGCACATACAACAATTACTGAAGAATACATAACAGACTAAACAATGTTTTTGTGACACTATGACACTTGCATAGGGTTCTGTCAAACATAAAACAATTATTGTAGAATACATTGTGGACTAAATAGCCTTTTTCCGACACTATAACACTTACACAGGGTTTTGTCGCACATACAACAATTACTGCATAATATATAATAGACTAAATAACATTTTCGCGACACTGTAATGCTTACACAGGGTTCTGTAGCACATACAACAATTACAATAGAATCATAATAGACTAAACAACGTTTTCACAACACCAGCAACTCCCAAATGCCCAAAAATTCACAACAAGCATTTCCAAAAAATTGAAACAAAGAGTACAATAATATCAATCAACACATCTATAATTGATTTAGTTAAATTTCTCAACAACCCCAAAATTCCTGCAGACAATCTTTTCCAAACAAACTTTTTGAAGATAATCACAAAGAAAGATAAACCCTCTAACCTAGTAATAATAGAAAATGGACAATGAAATTTGATGAAGCACAATCCAAAATCCTAGCTCCAATTCCATATTCATACCCAAGCCAAATCATGAATTTTGCAATAATAAAAATAATCTCCATCAAGCCCACCGCCAACAAAACTCAAAAAAATAAATATATAAGAAATAATCCAAAACCATAACCCATCATGGCTAGCATCAAAATAACTAAAAAATATTATTTAGCATACCAACCCTACCCAAATTCTAGGTGAGAATAATAATAAAATAATATTATCTAAATCTCTAAATCTCACAACCAATAATAAAAGAGGGTAGGTAAGGTAAATAATAAATAAACAAATGGGTAAAATAATAAACAACAATAATAAATAATAAATAAATCCATTAAAATAGAAAGGACTAATAAATAAAATAAATAAATCAAATGCCCCAATAAATGTTATACCACAAAATAGTATAAATAAATAAACAAATAATTAAATAACGATATCTTCACAATCACAACTTTCAAGAAGGCTAATCATAACAAGGGGCAAGCACATAAATAATAACAAACTAATAAATAAATAATCAAAACAATAAATAATTAGATAAACAATAAATAACCCAACAATAAATAAACAATAAATAAGATAAATAAATAAACAAACAATAGACAAATAAGCAAAATGGATAATGAATAAGCAAATGTATGGAGAAGCATAAATGCTTCAACTAGTAATTAAACAATAATAAATAAATAAATGTACAGATAGGCATAAATACTCAACCAATAATTAATAAACAAACAAATAAATAATAATTCAATAAATCAAAAGCTCATATAATAAATATTCAATTAAACTTTTGACCATAAAATAATAATAATATAAAATCATCAAGTAAATTTGCAAATTCATGAAATAAACATCAGTAAATAATAAATCTCTAATAATAATAATTCACAGATTAATATCAAATATTATTCCCATCCATTTTTTTAGTTCAATACTAAATAAACTATATAAATTGATTAATTATTAATTAATAAATAATTGCAAATTTACAAGGCAACCTGACATAAGGTTGAACTGTAAGGAAAGCAAAGTGCGGAAACACCTTCCATTGTCAATTAGTAGGGAAGATCATACAAGAATGCAATTTAAAATTTTTACAGAACGTTAAGAATAACATAGACAAAAACAAATAGAATCAACACAGAGACAGAACATCAAGACTTACATGGGAAACCCTTTCGGGAAAAAACCCACCACCAACAGTTAGATACTTTATTTTCAGTAAATGAATTTACAACAAAGTTTCAGTGTGCAACTACAAGTATTCATTCTTAGATTCTCACAAACTGGATACTACAATCGGCTCACAGAATTAGTAACAACACAAAAGTTAGCCAATGGCTTCATATACCAGATTGTCAATAGTTCATCTGAGCAACAACACCAACGGTTGGAAGTCTAATCATCTGCATCGGTCTGCATTCATGGGAAACACAATATCCCACATGCACTAGGAAGTCAAGTTGGTTCATATTCATATATACCGACAAGACCATCTCCAGTGTCCAAGTGTTCACGTTTTGGACTTCGGTTTGAGCACACACCCGGAGTCGATCTCTACTCCATCGACCATTAGAAAGACCACAAATGCATTGTTCCGATATCCCAATGAACCAATAGATGACTCCACTAATGTGGCTCCAAATAGGTTGGCTCCATCGGCTCATCGAGATAGCCTTTAAAAGGTAGACCCGATCTCCCAATGACCTTAAGACAATTCCATCAAGCCATCACTAATCCACTTCCATAGTTTCCTTGATCCCCGATATCACAGAAGGTGATCAAGGAGGATCCATCGGATGATCGACATAGATTTCCACAAGTCCCTTTGATATCCGATCAATCCTGAATCACTGAAGGCGATCTCATCGGTCATTGGTATAACAATAATTAGGCTCTCCTGATATTCGTTATTACCCCAATGACCTAATGCGGCTTCATAGGCTATCAGAACATACCCTGAAAAGTCTCCCTGATGAGTGATACACTCCATGATAGAAGAGAGCAAACTCATCAGACTTCGACATAGCTTCCATCTTGTCAACCTGATCGCTGATATCAACCCAATTGCCTAAGGCAACCTCATTGGGTTTCAGCATAACAACAAAAATGGAATCTCCAACACCTGACAAGGAAGAGGACATTGGCCTAAGTCACACCGACCAGAAATAGTTCAACAACCAAGTAGGTACTTTGCCAAGTGAATTTGACGCATTATTCCAACATGAACAACATACCACATGACACATACCAACAACTCAAGACAACACACTAATTGATAAGGGTATCAACTTAAGCCTAAAGTATGAGAGGGAATCACTTGCCATTGGGATAAGACACACTTAGACCAGTGAGACCAAGTGGACTCAGTGTCTGGTACCTACAATCCTACATCCACCACTAAAACACAATACAACATATTTTAGATACATATACATCATAAATGATCAGGCAAGTGATAGAGAATCACAATGCCATATCATGCATGCAATGAGTGGTATGATGTCATCCCTATCATGAAGACACTAGAAGACAGTCACAATCATCAGCTCAGCCTTCATCATAATTATGGAATAGATTTAGTGTAATCAAGATAACATCACAATCTCATAAGAAATATAATCCATACATGAATAGTGAGTGCATTAGCTTGATCAACATATTAGTCCAGGACATAACTTCGTCCATAAATCATAATAAATCTACTAATATCAAAGAGACTATCAGAGCACAAATATAAAAGTTTTTATCACATTCTCTCATAAAGGATGAGTCGGGGAGGGGCACTACATAACTAAAGAATATCTTTATACTTTACAATTGCATCAAGTAAAATATGATAAATCTAATGTGGTGATTAAGATCTTTGATGGTTTATCTTTCCCTTCTATTGGTTCTACTACACTTCCCATTGAGGTTGGTACTAAGTGCTTATATGTTTTTTTTTTCTATCATTCCTACATTAGATCAATTTCATTTGAAGTTGGGACATCCTTGGCCCCCTTCCATGAAAGTAATCCCTTCTATTGTTCATAAGTGTTTAAAATTTCCTCATAATGACAAGATCATAACAATCAGTCATAGCATGTATGAACCCACGGTGAGGTGCGAAGATGTTAATATTGATTACTTTTGGTTTGAACAATTTCATCCTCTTAATAATAGAAGTGATGCTCTTTTGAATCAATCTTATCAAAAGTGGAAGAATGACATGATCTTATCTTGAAGTAAATCTAGAGATACCACACCCATTCTTCCTCTTCATGATAAACATATTCTTCCTCCTAAGGATAGACCTATTCCCCCTCCTCATGATGGACCTAGTCTCCTTCCTCCACCTCCTACATCTTACAAAGGGAAGTACCCTCAACCTAAAAGAACTCCTCCTATTCCTCCTTCCTTAAAATAAGAGAAGATGCCTATGACTATTGATCCCAAACCTTCACAACCCTCGGCTAAAGCTAAATGAAACCTGTGTGTGACAAATTCCTAACAAAGACATCATGCTAAGGATCGTGAAATTGCTTCTCAACCCATTTCCTCTCCGAAGACACCAAATGTTGACATGATCCTATTTGTCTATCCTTCACCTAACCCTAGGGAGGAAGTTCAACCTAAATCTACAAGATTAAAAAATTCTTAATAAAAATGATGGTTCATGTTCTATTCTAATTAAAGATCTTATTTTTATTAATCTTGATGAAGAGATGGATGAAAATTTTGTTCATAATAAAAATGTTGATACTAATAGTTTAGATGATGAATATGAGTATGTTGATGTTGATGCTGACAATGATTTATCTAAGAAATTTTCACAAGCATTAATCCTAGCTCCTAGTAATAGACAAAGTGATTCATCATTAGAGCATGGTCCTTGTTTGGAACCTGTGGTAGCTCCATATACTATAGTCGAAGTTGATCCTCTTGCATATACTCCACATTTCCAAAATAATGATGAGCAATATTGGGAGGCGGATGAATTGCTTGATTAACTTCATTTGTGTTGTAGATTCTCTCTCTCCTCTCTCTTTCTTGTTTATTGAAGAAGTTGAGGAAATACAACTTCAAAGATCCCAAGAACACCTGCATGCAAGTACCTATCAGAAGAGAAGAATGGAGGCACATAAAGAAAAAAATCATAAATGCTGTGAAGAAGAAGATTATCATTCAAAAAATGAATCAGTTTTATGAACAAGTACAATACAATCCTTATAAAAGGATAATAGAAACCCTAAAGATATGCAACCCTAAAGAAACCCTAAAGGGATAATGTGTATTTAATAATTAGAATAATTATTAAATACCTACAATATTTATTAAATACCTAAGTTTAGCTTAAGCATAGAGTTTAATAGACTAATAATTAAATAAATTATTATTAGCTAATACAAGATAACTCTAACACCCCCCCTTAAGATGAACTTAGGGAGTAGCTAAAAAACTAAATGCATGAAGCAAAAAATGCAACTACATGATGAAGGAAAATTTGGGTCCCGGCAATAAGGCCTGATGAGGTACCCAATCACAACCAAATCTCTATGAGTTAGAGAAATAAAGAAAACCACGTGGGAAAAAACTCTACTCCAAAAAGAGATGGAAAAAACAAGAAGAAGGACTGAAAAATCCTCCAAACAAGAATGTTCCGAAAGATAGCAATAAGAGAAGATCAAAAGAATCACCGAAGCATGAAGAACCTACAAACACTGTCGAAGAATAACTGTTGATCTGAAGAACCTCCATTGAAATAGATCATGACCAGGTAGAGAAGACTATAGTTTACATGAGTGCCCTCAAATGATACTACTCAAATTAGATGGCAAACAAAGGCAAATAACTGAACTCTAAAATAGAGATGGCATGAGACACCAAAGCCTGAAGAGTTGATCAATCAAACCATGGAAACATTAGAACTAACAAGAAAAACTTCCCCATAATGCTGAAGAGGGAGAGGGATAGGTACACTGAAAAGAATGACCAACAGGAACTGCATGACGAAGAACCAGGAACATCGAAGGTGCAAAGAAAGTTCATAGTGTCGTGGAAGGAACACTCTCTTGATACACAACATGAGGCAAATTTCATGGAAGGAACACTCATTGGACAAAGGTAGATGGAAAACAAGGCAAACATCAACCCCCTCATGGCACTTTATAAGTAGTGTGTACAATAAGACACAAGATGTGCAAGATCCCAAGTAAACAATGCATGATGGCACTTTATCTCAGTGCGTTTGCATAAATGAAGCTACAATGATAAGAAGAATAGAAATACAAAGAAGAACCAAAACCAAGACATCCTACTCAGAGAAGAGATCCTAGGACCTGAAACAACCAAGATATTCACCAGAGAACTGAATAAAATATTCCTAGAGTAGAATCTGGAAAGAAAACTCATATGGATGGAAAGTGCACAAAACAAGCTTTACAATGATATAAAGTTTTTGAAAAATGGAGTTTGGATGGATGGTCAAGTGATGTCTCCTAGAGTGCAAAAAAGGAACCTCTGGCTTTAACAGAAAAACACACTATCAAATAGAAAAATTGGAAACAAATCCAACATCACGAGGTCCAGCTCAAAACCAGCTTTTCGATACCTATTCATTTTCAAAAAAATGACTCTGTATGCCCAAGGTATGGCCAAAAGAAAAAAATCCTCTTTTAGGGCATAAAAAGGGTAAAAATAATAATAATAATAATAATAATTTTTATTTTTTTTTGACGAAAATTTTCTGACGCATTTGCAAGTACAGTCATACGGATTTTTGTGCCTCGTAAAGCATGCCAATGAAAAAATCATGGCCCATATGCACTTGTAACCGAAATAGGTCGAATTATATATCAAAATGATTGGAAATGCCCTTCGGAAGCCAACCATGAGGTCCTTTTTGGCCCAGACTACTCTAATTTTTTTTAAATGATTTTTTGATGAATTTCTCAAAATTCATGCCAAAAGAACACAAAACCAAAGAAAAAAATTTAGAGCCCAATTTTATATGGAAATGGGGGTTTTGGGGCATTCTAAGCTCAACAGTGAGGTCCGTTTGAGCCCAAAATGATCAGAAACAAAACAGATACCCTAGATCCAATAAAAAAACTCTGAAAAAACTTGAAACCCTCCTCCAAAGAGTCTTCTGAAAAATCAGGAACAAGCAGCAGCAAATGTAGGCTCTGATACCATGAAGAAGTTGAGGAAATACAACTTCAAAGATCCCAAGAACACCTGCATACAAATACCTTTCACAAGAGAAGAATGGAGGCACATAAAGCAAAAAAACATAAATGCTCTAAAGAAGAAGATTATCATTCAGAAATGGATTCAATTTTATGAACAAGTACAATACAATCCTTATAAAAGGATAATAAAAACCCTAAAGATATGCCACCCTAAAGAAACCCTAAAGGGATAATGTGTATTTAATAATTAGAATAATTATTAAATACCTACAATATTTATTAAATGCCTAAGTTTAGCTTAAGCATAGAGTTTAATAGACTAATAATTAAATAAATAATTATTAGCTAATACAAGATAACTCTAACATTTGTAACCTTCTTCTATTTGTTTCTCAATTCTTCTATTTGTTGTCCCTAGTTTTGTCTACTTGAGGATGATGCAAAACATTGAGATCTCTTTTGGTCTCTTCCATGTTTACTAAAAAGACACATGTGCCCTTCTTCCATTGCGGTTCTACTTTGGAGCATCAGAACAATTCAATGCAAAAATATACATGGCATATATTATTTATCATAAGAGCATAGTGACCATAGAGTTAAGTACATCCCTTATGTGTTGTATGTTTTGTGATCATTATCTTTTGATTTGTCCTTTATTGGGGGTTTATCATTGTGATAACATGCTTATCTTTTTGGATGTATCCTACCTTAAAGCACCTAAAAGAAATTTCTCATGATAAGGCATGGACAATCCCTTTAATGAGGTAGGGGGGAATACACTATGCTCAATGTTCTTTCCGTTGCATATCTTGTTACTTAAGTTACTTTGTAAACTTAGCCTTCTGCTTTGTAATTTTGGTATTTTTTTTTTCATGACTCATAGTAAGAGAACCTTACTAGGCTTGTAGTCATGATTCTCTTTCTCTTTCTCTCATAACATCCCTTTTATCTTGATGTTGAAGTAGGAAGATCCTAAAGTCCACTAGGGGCTTAGTGTATCTTGTGTCTTTAATATCTCAATGAAATTTTTTCAATGTGAACCTTTGTACTTTATCGAGAGTATGCTTAGTCTCATACTCCTGCTAAAGTGGGGACTAAATGTAGCATCCTAAATTATACTCCCTTACATTTTTATTCACATTTGGGCCCTCACCTTCGCATTCATGTCCTGAGGCTTGATTGGGGCTTGATTCAGCTCATACTATGCAAATTTCTGACCATTTTTACCTCACACCTCATCCTGCCCTTAATTTCTGATCTTTCATTGGGCAAGACTAGGGCATGGCACCCTAATCTTTTGGTGTAGGGGTACTTAGCAATTTTTGTTGACTTTGTTTCTAGGATGTTGGAATCATGTTTTTAGTTTTTTAATAAGGTCAAGAGGCCATTGAGTGTGCGCTCAAATGATTGTAATGGCCCTAAGAGTCTTTGTTTGGCCAATGTTGGCATGTGAGCTCTTAAGGGTGCTAGGTAGAGCACTTATTAGGATAAGTTGTTTTTGGGTTAAAGTAGGGTGGTTGATGTTGTTTTGAATTTTTTAAGGTTATATGAGTCACTTGGAGGTGACCAAGTTTTGATTTAAGCAAATTTTCTCACCTATTCAACAAATTGTAAAAGTTGTAAAAGTTGCTCATAGCAACTAGTGCAGGAGCACCTAGTTTTGAGTGCAATTTTTTTCATTTTGGTGTGATTGTTCATAGTTTGGTTTTGGATGGTGAATAAGAGTCTTCTCATAGGTACTCATATGTTTTTTATATGATTTGATTGGTTAGATGTCTATAGGACCATGTATTTGCTCAATTTTGGCTTATAAGCCATTGTAAGCCTAAAATGGTATAATCATGCATTTTGATGTAAAATGTCTTGAAAAGACTTGTTTGGAATTGGGAAATATTAAGTTAGTGGTTTTTAGTCATCCTAGATGGTTTTACAAAGGAAACAAAGCATGTAATGCAAAAAATGCACATTTTGGCAAAAGTTGTCAAAGTTCTTTGACAACATTTTGCAATGCTGAGCAACTTTTTGCAACTTTGAGCAAAGGGTTGGTTAGGAAACAAATGGAGAGTTAGTTAGAACCAAAATGGTATATAAATTCCCTAATCATTAATATAATAAGGTTGGTGAATGCCTGGAGCAAATTTGAATACAATTTGGAGACCATTTTCAAGTTTTTACCTTGTGTTTTTCAAGAATTAGAGCAACAGTCCGTACTTGATGGATTGATTGCATTGTTTTTATTTGATCATTGGTTTGTAATTTTTATTATAGTGCTCAAAAGTCATTTTGGTTATTTTTGTTGCAGGTTTGAATTGAGTTCTTAATTTTGAAAGCTCTCGGCCTGAGTAAGGGTTTGAGAGGCCCAAACATGGTTCCAGCTTGAAGTCCTTTTGAGTTCTTCTCAATAACCCTTGGGAATTGAGCCATGGAACCTTTGTAAAGTGTAAATAGTCTTAGTTTTCATTTGGAGGTCATTGAAAGGCCATTGACCATCATTTCCTAGGTGAGCTCAGTCATAGCCCGGTTAGGAAATGAGTGAAATTATGCAAATGCTAGAAGGGATGAGCAGGGTTGGAGTTGCAGAGTGTTTGGCATGAACAAGTAGGGTGTGGAAAAGCATATATGATTGTAGACACCTAAAATTAACATTTGATTAATTTAAGCCTATCAACATAATTAATTAATTTAATTGTGTTATCCTTATTCCTCTCGGAATCAATTATATCTAATTTAATTAATCCTATCACTATTGTCTAATAATTAATTTATCAAATAAATTAATTATTCCCCTATTATTCTAAAGTCCCCTACAATAATTATTTCCTCTAAACCCACTAAGTTAATTAATTTTAATTAATTAACCTAGTTATGTGATTCCTACAAATCACTTTTCCTAATCCCACTCAACCTAGTTAATCCTTCTAGAATCTCTCATAATCATGCTTATCATTATTCCCTCAATTTTTAATTCCCACTCATGTCACATCAGCATTAAATCTCTCAAATAAATTCAATTTTTTTTTAATCCCTCAATGCATCCTTATTTTGGAATTTTTAACTCCTCAAGTTTGAAATTCAAATTTCTTTTCCCCCCTCTTCTCGAGGAATTTTATATTCATGTTTATTTTCCCAAGGCACCCTTGATCCATGCCTTGTATCTCAAATTAATCTCAATACTTCATGATCAAATCAATCTTGGCCCTCTATTGGCCTTCTCTAATCTATAAATTGGAGCCTATTCTCCTCACCAATCATCCACTTCTCATGCATTGTCATGCTGCTCGTTTCTCCTCTCTCGTCATAATCCTCTATCAAATCCATCCATCCTTAATCTTACAATCCAAATCCAATCCATAAATCTATCTTTTTGAGCACAAAGGAGATCAATCCACATCCAAATCAAACAAGTAGCACATCAAGTGGAGCATCAAGGCCGCATCCTCATCATCCAATTCATCAAGCTCAATCCGAAGGAGAAGGTAAAATAGGAAGGTAAAAATGATCTCTTGATGTTTAAATGTTTTCATTCTTATTTTATTGTTTTTTCTATCATTTAATCCTTCAAATCCATTTTCCCCTCTTCATTCTGGCACACTCGGTGGGACCCACGTCCCTATTTTTAATATTTTTGTGAGTTTGAAGTGTTTTTATATCACAGATTGTCGATTCAGCACGTCCGTCTACACAAAAATGCATCCACCTCACTAGTTCAGCGTGGACGATTAAAAATTTGAATTTTCTAGCACCTTTTCTGCACGTCCGCTGGCAAATCAACGCGCACATTTGGTAAAAAAATCAATTTTTCATTAAAACTATCAAATAGCACATGCGCAGGCGCTGCTCTAGCACCAAAACACATGCGCATGGTCAAAAAATCATTAAAAACTATAAAATAGCACCTGCACATGTGCTTCAATGCGAGCGCCTGTGAATCAATGCGAGCGACTACAAAATAATGCGAGTGCCATGGGTTTAGTGAGTGAAAAAACTGGTTTTTCATAAAACGGCCATAATGTTTTGCTCAGGTGTTAGATTTTGAAAATTCAAAATGAGTTGGAAAGGGGATTCAAAGATATAAAATGGGTTGTCTTTATATTTTTCATATCTATTTAAAAAAAATATTTTAACATATGCAAAGTCAACCCTTCTTTTTGAACTTTAGATTTCCATATTTTTAGCATATAAAATCAGTTTTTATCAAACTTTTTTTTGAAATTACTTAGAAGATCATAAGAAAATGGATTTTGCAATATTTTTTTGGGCTAATCCTCTTATATTTGTATCTTATTTTCTTTTGAATGCCCAAGATCGATTATCACAAAAACTACTAATCCATCATTCTTACAGGTTGCCTAAGGAGATACATGAAAACATTTTGTCCTTTTAATCATTTTCTTAGGCACCTACATCTAATTAGATGGTAAATAAACCATTGTCTTTTGTGTTTGTGAAAAGCGTAAAGCTAGGAGAGTATGCTCTCGTCTAGCTAGGCGATAAAAAATTTAGACCCTCCATGTTTTCCATGTTTGTTTCATGCTTACCCTTAGCGGGCCTACCCTCCCAACTTACTCTTTGAGAAGGTAAGAGGGGAATGACCCAAGTGAGTACACCTAGACCTGGGGTTCCCAACTCACTATAATAAATATTCCATTGATGGCAAAAGGGTCAATGGTTGGGGCTATATGAGAGTTCACTCTCACATTGGATGCTTAGTAGGATCCTAGAGATCTCAATCATGCTTGTGTGACTACTAAGTTCTTGGTGCTTTTTTGGGCTATAGGCCTCAATTGCACTTGCACAACTGTGAAGGGTAGCTCCTACTTGGAAGCCATACTAAACACCTTGTGCATAGTGGCCAAAAACCTTCTAGTCAATGGGGCAGGAGGTTGGACCTCCAAAGGCACTCATATTTTAATGACCTTTAGTAGACACACAAAGATAGACATGAGGAGTTTTCATGGGAATTGATGCTTGGCTGCCCCAGAGAAGTGAGTGTCATGGAGGGGAGCCAGTGGGGTCAAGCATCTAAGTATCCACTCTGGGTAAGCATAGGTTGGACACCAATTGGGATCCATTGACTATTGTCTTTTCTCACCATAGGATATGTTGTGAAGGAGCATGAGTGTCTTTTGATTCTAACTTCTTTTGACCATTGTGCTTTCTTTACTTGACATCTCTTGCCAAATCTATCCCCCACAACCAATCAATCCTCCCTCTTTCCAAATTCCATCTTGTCATCATCAAATCTTTAATCCATTTCTATCTATCTAAGAAATTCTTGAATCCACAATCCACTTTCATCTATTCAAACAATCATCCTTCCTCAACTAATATTCATTCTTCCTCTAATCCAATCGAATCTCCAAAATTCCAATCAATCAAATCCATCCATCTTCCTAATCAATTTATTCAAATCCAACCAATCAACTGATCTAATCCAATCCAAATCCAATCAAGTCCTAATCCAAGGACCAATCCAAATAAAATCTAATCCAATCCACTCAAACTAAGCCCTAATCCAAGGACTAATCCAATCCAATCAAATCAAATCAAATCAAATCAAATCCAATCCAATTTAATTCAATCCAATCCAATCCAATTCAATCTAATCTAATCCAATTCAATCCAATCCATTCAATCAATCAACCAATCCAATCAAATCAAGTCATAATCAAAGGACCAATCCAATCAAGTCCTAATCCAAGGACCAATCCAATCAAGCCAAGTCGTAATCCAAGGACTAATCCAATAAGACCAATTCCAATGCAAATCAAATCTAATCCAAACCTAATCAAATCTAATCCATCATCATTCCAAGCCAAGTCTTTATCCTCATCTTCATTTAACATCATCTTCATAATATTTCCCCTCCAAAACATATTCATCCAATTCCAATCTAATCCTTCACTCTCAACATGACTACCCAAAATTTCAAAGCTTGGTATGAGAAGATGCTCATGGAAGTTCATGAATCTTCCTACCAAGTTAATCCCATAATCTCCCACTTGCCTATCATACCTTCATCCATCCCATCTCAACACATTACACCCAATCCCAATCTATACCATATCTTTTATCCTTCCTCTACCTTCGACAAGGGAAATCCATCTTATTCCCCATCCATATGTCCATCTTATTCCCCATTCATATCTCCATATTATCCCTCATCCACATACTCCTCTAATCCAATATGTATACCTCCATCTCCCCCCCCCCATCTACATCCCAATCCCCATCCTTCGACAATGCATTCATTACTTCTACTCCCCATCCAAACCCTTTACTCCATAGTCTCCAATCATTAATCCTAATTCCCCAATCCATTATCCTAATCATCCATCCAATTCCAATCCCAATCCCAATCCTCCATCTAATCCTAATTCTCCAAAATCCTTATTGTCCACGTCCTCCAAATCCATCATCCATAATCTTATCCAAGACATGCTAGCAAAGGAGATAAAATCCTCACCTCAAAGAAAAGTGGCCAAGTCTCCTCAAGTCCTCCATCCACCCCAATAACCTCCACCTCAAAACAAATCCCAATCCTCCACACTTCATGATACCCCCATTTCGCCATCTACTCACATCAAAGCTTTCATACCTTCCTCCGTCACACAATCCCCACAACTCCAAACATACCAAAATATTGTTCCAAAGAATGCTAGCATAGAAACCTGTCCATCTCATGATGCATCTCTGTCCACTCCATCTAATGATCCTGTTGGGAAAAATGGTGTCTCAACCTTGCATTAATGTGAGGTTACTATTTATAGTAAGTTTTCATTTGAGCACGAAATGGTGCGAAACTCTCCCTGAAGCTTCTGGTTGGTTAGATAAGCATTTCGGTAAAGTTGCGTCGCAAGGTCATAGCTAGTTTTGAAGATATTAAAGTTTTCATCTTGGAGGGGTGCAATAAAATGTTTAAACTTAATTTTGGGGACTTTAGAGGCTCTGAAACACCCTGAAAAGTGGTCGTAACCAGCGAAGCTGGTTACGAGGTGATAGAGCACTTCACGAGCTTTCCGACGCTTCAAACGGTTCGTCAATCGAACACCCGGTTCTCAAGTTATGGCCTCCGAAAGTTTGTACTCCTGAAATAGGAAAAAATAATTTGTATCGAATACATAAATGAGCTGTAAAAGGGAGCGACATGTGTTGATGTGTGCTTTAACATGTCATAGGGCATCTAGAAGGGAGATAAGGTCGGCTACACCTTATTGGGTGGTTTTAGCCCATGGTTTTGTAATACCGTTTGACGGTTTCTTGTATTGTATCTCCTATTTATGAGGTGTGTGAGATAGAGGTTGGGTGTAAGAGTCCTATGGCTATTGAGTTGCCTCTGAATCTCTGATTAGTGGTACTCCTGCGAAGAGCTTGCTCTGCAAGTATTTTGTAATCTGTTTTTGATTGTTGAATAAAATATTGAGTTGCTTTTGGAGGGTGGGGTTTTTCTCCCGAAAGGGTTTTCCCCACGTAAATCATTGTGTTGTGGTATGAATGCTATTATATCTATTTCTATTTTCTGTAACTGTTGTAATGATCTGAAAAAATTTTGCATTACCCTCCTCTCAAGGTTAGTGTAGGAAGTTGTTTCCACTACTTAACTTCCTTACAAGTGGTATCAGAGCCTGATCACCTTTGGTTTCAATTGTGGGCTGTTGGGTTTTTTGAACTAATCCAGATTTGAGTGGGAGCTTGTGCAGAAGACACTTTTTGATCTTGTTGCAGGAATATTCAGATGGCGAGTTCATCAGGGAGAATAGAGGTGGAGAAATTTAATGGGAGTAATTTTGAGATGTGGAAGCTGAAGATGGAAGATCTTCTAATAGATCGAGATCTTTGGGATGCTGTTGATGCGAATGTCCAAAGACCCTCAGATCCTACTGCAGCAGCTCAGTATGATGTTATGGACCGAAAAGCCAAGGGTCTAATCAGACTGTGCCTGGCAGACTCTGTTCTAATCAATGTCCATGAAGAAAACTCTGCAAAGAAGCTATGGACTAAGCTTGGTGAGATGTATCAAGTGAAATCTTTATTAAATCAAATTTTCTTAAGAAAGAAATTGTATTCCTTGAAGATGGAAGAGGGTGGATGAATTGCAGACCACCTAGAAGCATTCAATATGATTGTGGCTCAATTAGTATCCGTCGGTGTTAAGATGGATGAGGAGGAGAAATGTCAGATCTTGCTTTGTTCTTTGCCTGATTCGTGGGATTCTCTTGTTATGGCTATCGATAGTACTTCTATTGTTTTGAAATCTGAAGACGTGGTGGGTGCCCTACTCGATGAAGAGATGTGAAGGAAGGTATCCATCAGTTCAAAGGAAGCCCTAACCATTCGTGGAAGACCTAAGGAGAAAGGCAAGAAGAATGAGAAGCACGGCAAGTCCAAATCCAAAGGGAGATCGAAATCTCCTGGAAAGTCCAAAGTCATTTGCTGGAATTGCGGTAAACCGGGTCACATCCATAAGGACTGCAAAGAAGAAAAGAAGAAGAAGAAAAAGAAAAAGTTCGATTCTGATTCTGATTCCAACAAGGAAGATGGCGATGCCTTTATTGCGGCTTTGGTGACTCATGCAGGTAATGATGCCTGGCTAATTGACTCAGGTGCATCTTTTCATATGACTTCCAATAGAGATTGGTTTTCTGAATATGAAGGATTTAATGGAGGTAAGGTGTACTTGGGTGATGATTCACCTCTAGACATTGTTGGTCGAGGTAAAGTAAGAATTAGGTTTTCTGATGGTAGAATAAAAAGGATTAATGGTGTGTTGCATATCCCTGGATTAAAACGAAACCTGTTATCTGTGAGCAAACTAATAGATGCAGGTGTGTAGGTAGTCTTTTCTAAAACAGGATGTAAGATGACTAAGGGTGCTATGGTAGTTGCTAGAGGTGTCAGGATTGGCACTTTGTATAAGCTTGAAGCATACACTGTTGAGTGTAATAGCACTTCTGTAAAAAGTAAATCTGTGGATACCTCACTGGAAGATTTGAAGGTTTCACCTTCAGCAGATGGAAATGGTTTTTTGGGTACCTAAGGGTGCACTTTCGTCTGAAGCAAAGTTACCTACAGAGAAGACTATGTTATGGCACCGGAGACTTGGCCACATTGGAGAAAAGGGTCTAAGGACCTTGAAAAATAAAAATCTTGTTGAAGGTTTGAATGATTGTAATCTTGACTTTGATTTCTGTGAGCATTGCATTTATGGAAAACAAAACCGCGTTCAATTTTACTCGAGTTCTCATAAAACTTGTGGTGTTTTGGACCTTATCCATTCTGATGTGTTTGGTCCAGTAGATGTCTCTTCGATTGGAAAATCCACATATTATGTTTCATTTATTGATGATTTTAGTAGAAGGACATGGGTATATTTTCCAAAGAGTAAATCTGAAGTTTTTAGTCATTATAAAGAATTTAAAGCAATGGTTGAGTTGCAGACTGGAAAGAAAATAAAATGTTTGAGAACTGATAATGGCGATGAGTTTTGCTCTAATGATTTTGATGGATTTTGTAAAGACTGTGGAATTAACAGGCAGAAGACAACTCCGTATTCTCCACAGCAGAATGGAGTTGCAGAAAGAATGAACAGGACACTGATGGAGAAGGCTAGGAGTATGTTGAGTGGTGCTGGTCTCGAACAAAAGTTTTGGGCTGAAGCTGTTGCCACTACTTGCTACCTGATTAACAGGTCTCCTACATCAGCTCTTGTTGATAAAATGCCTATGGAAGCATGGTCAGGTCACAAGCCTTCATTGAGACATCTTAGAGTTTTTGGTTGCGAGGCATATGCACATGTGCCAAATGAGAAGCGAACAAAGTTGGAGAACAAGGCTGTGAAATGTATCTTCATCGGGTATAGTTATGGTGTGAAAGGATACAAGCTTTGGGACCCTGTTGCACAAAAGGTAATTCATAGTAGAAGTGTTATTTTTAGAGAAATTAAGTCTCCTTCTGTTACATTGCAGCCAGAACAGACTAAAAAAGAAGATGTGATTCAACTTCCTTCTACACCTGAAAGAGTTGAATCGAGACCCCTAGATAGGCAAGAATTTGAGGAGAGCTCGTCTAGCTCTGAATCTTCAGAAGAGGAGGAAGAACCTCCAACTCAGCTTGTTTGAAGGTCTACAAGACATAGACAACCACCTGAAAGGTATTCACCTGATGATTGGAGATGTATTTTTGCTCTGAATACTAGTGTGGATGAACCAAAATCTGTAGAAGAGGCATTAGGTATGAATGATGCAGAATCCTAGAAGATTGCTATGGAGGAAGAAATGGCAGCTTTGAAAAAGAATGATACATGGGATCTTGTACCATTGCCTGAAGGACGAAAACCTGTTGGTTGTAAATGGGTGTTCAAGAAAAAGATTGGTTCAGATGGAAGCATTGAAAAGTATAAAGCAAGGTTAGTTGCAAAAGGCTACTCTCAGGTTGAGGGTGTTGATTACGGTGAGATATTTTCTCCTGTTGCAAAAATGATGTCTATTAGATTTTTGCTTTCTATTGCTACTGCTTATGATTTAGAGGTTGAGCAAATGGATGTGAAAACTGCTTTCCTTCATGGTGATTTGGAGGAAGATATTTACATGACACAGCCAGAGCACTATGTGGTGAAAGGCAAAAGAAATTTGGTCTGTAAATTGAAGAAATCTTTGTATGGCCTCAAACAAAGTCCTAGGATGTGGTACCAGAAATTTGATACATATGTGTTGAGTTTGGGATTTGAACGTTCTAAATCAGATCACTGTGTTTATTATAAATCTTATGGTGATCATTTCTTATTCATTGCATTGTATGTTGATGATATGTTATTCATTGGTAAAGGGAAAGGTATGATTTCAGAACTGAAGTCTCAGCTCGCTGCTAAATTTGAAATGAAAGATCTTGGTGCAGAAAAGCACATTCTTGGAATGGAAATTAGAAGAGATAGGGCGAATAGAAAGCTATGGCTAGGCCAGAGTAAGTATGTGAATTCAGTGTTACAGAGGTTCAACATGCAGAATTGTAGACCATTGAGTGTTCCTTTTACAGTTGGAATGAAACTATCTATTTCAGATTGTCCTACATCCCCATTGGAGATGGAAGACATGAGCAGAGTGCCTTACTAGAGTGCGGTTGGAAGCTTGATGTATGCTATGGTCTGTACTAGACCAGACATTGCCCAAGCAGTGGGAGTACTTTCTAGATATATGTCTAATCCTGGTAGAGTTCATTGGGATGCAGTCAAAAGAGTCTTCAGATATTTGAAGGGTACTTCAGAGTATTCTTTGTGTTATCATGGTAATTCAGTTGGAGACATGACTTCCCTTGATATCCATGGTTATGTGGATTCAGATTGGGCAGGTGATATTGATAGCAGAAGATCCACCAGTGCTTATGTGTTTACTTTGTTCGGTGGTGCAATTAGTTGGATGAGTAAGCGACAGGTTGTGGTTGCTCTATCCACTACTGAAGCAGAGTATATGGCAGCTACTCATGCTTGTAAAGAGGCCATTTGGCTTAAGAGACTGTGTTCGGATATTGGAATAAAACAAGGTAAAGTGACAATTTACTGTGACAGTCAGAGTGCAATTAGCCTAGCTAAGAACCCGACATTTTATGCCCGGACCAAACATATTGATGTTCAGTATCATTTTGTTAGAGATATGGTCGAAGATGGTAGGGTGAAGCTGGTTAAGGTGGAAACTTTGATGAATGTTGTAGATGCTTTAACTAAGGCTGTGAGCATAGAGAAGTTCAGATGGTGTTCAGAGTCTATGGGCCTTATGGCCCCTAGCAATTGATTCATTGTGTTGACATTCCCTTCCGCTCATGCAAGGTGTTCGACAAGTGGGAGATTTGTTGGGAAAAATGGTGTCTCAACCTTGCATTTATGTGAGGTTACTATTTATAGTAAGTTTTCATTTGAGCATGAAATGGTGCGAAACTCTCCCTGAAGCTTCTGGTTGGTTAGATAAGCATTTCGGTAAAGTTGCGTCGCAAGGTCACAGCTAGTTTTGAAGATATTAAAGTTTTCATCTTGGAGGGGTGCAATAAAATGTTTAAACTTAATTTTGGGGACTTTAGAGGCTCCGAAACGCCCTAAAAAGTGGCCGTAACTGGCAAAGTGGGTTACGAGGTGATAGAGCACTTCGCGAGCTTTCTGGCGCTTCAAACGGTTCGTCAATCGGACACCCGGTTCTCAAGTTATGGCCTCTGGAAGTTTGTACTCCTGAAATAGGAAAAAATAATTTGTATCGAATACATAAATGAGCTGTAAAAGGGAGCGACACGTGTTGATGTGTGCTTTAACATGTCATAGGGCATCTAGAAGGGAGATAAGGTCGGCTACACCTTATTGGGTGGTTTTAGCCCATGGTTTTGTAATACCGTTTGACGGTTTCTTGTATTGTATCTCCTATTTATGAGGTGTGTGAGATAGAGGTTGGGTGTAAGAGTCCTATGGCTATTGAGTTGCCTCTGAATCTCTGATTAGTGGTACTCTTGTGAAGAGCTTTCTTTGCAAGTATTTTGTAATCTGTTTTTGATTGCTGAATAAAATATTGAGCTGCTTTTGGAGGGTGGGGTTTTTCTCCCGAAAGGGTTTTCCCCACGTAAATCATTGTGTTGTGGTATGAATGCTATTATATCTATTTCTATTTTCTGTAACTGTTGTAATGATCTGAAAAAGTTTTGCATTACCCTCCTCTCAAGGTTAGTGTAGGAAGTTGTTTCCGCTACTTAACTTCCTTATAGATCCCTTCCCCTCCACTTCCTCTCATTATCATATGATTCCTCTATCATCACATGATCCTCTTCCATCTCATGATCCAATCACTCCTCCCACTCCATCTAATGATACCCTCCCTATTCAAGATCAAAGTATCCCTTCATCTCCATGTCATGATCCCAATCCATCTAAAGATCCTAATCTCCCTTCCACATCTCATCCCCCTCAAAATAGACTCACATCTTGTTTCCGAAATAATGAGGGTCCTCAAGATAATTCTCAAGATGTTGGTACATCCTCTAATCCTCCTAAATCCAAATTTCCCTTATACAAATGAAAATCTAGTTATCCCTCATCTTCCATATCCATTTTGGGACCCTATGTTCCAATGTTAAACTCTTCATTCCTTCCATCCATTTTGGGCCCCTATGTTCTGATGCTCAATCCTCCATCCCTTCCATCCACATTGGATCCTTACATCCCTCCATCCACCACTCCATCACCTCAAATAATCCCCAAGCAAGATCAACAAAGGCACACATCCTTGGATGCCTCCCAACACTCTCTTTCCACCATCCCATCCATAAAATCCATCAATCCTTCATCCTCATGCACCCATCCCATTGCTATTGGAAGTAATTCAGATGCCCAATCTAAAAAGAATAAAGCTCAAAATCAAAGGATCAACATGTCCCTTGAAAATGACATGCTAAAAAGAAAAATGTGATCTGAAAGAAAGAAAAAATAAAAAAGGCCACAAAGGCCCCAAAATAAAATAAAAAACTATGTGGATTCCCAAAGAAGCAATGCATCCCAAAGTAAAATCAAAATTGGCATCCAAACTTGCTAATCCAAAAGCTCCATCCATTCATAAATCCTCCAATCCTCCATCTAACACTCCTTCATCTTCAAAATCCATTTTGGGTCCTTATGTCCCGAAATCCACCATCCCAACTCCATCATCCCCTTCTTCTATTTTGGGTCGTCATTTCCCAAAATCTACACACTATCCCCCATCTAATTCAAAACACTCTCCCCCACTACTCCACCAACCTTCAAGGTGTGTGCCAATGTTGATCTTCCACAAATTCTTCAAAACCCCATCCATTATCGACCATCCATTTTTCACAATCCCATTCTGTTAGTCCAGTCCTTTCCAAATCCTTATCTCCCATCCCCTATCCATTTCATCTCCCCAATTATTGTTTCCAACATCTATGAGCATACCTCCAATTGGAAGAAAGACTAAAGGATACCATCTATGGAACTAGATTCTTGAGTCCTCCCTTCCTCCTTCACACATCAACTATCTTCCATATTCACTCATCCTTATCCTTCTCCATCCAAACTATTCCAAAAATTCAAACAAAAAAAAACATCAAGGGAAAAAAAAAAAAAGTAAATAAAAATCATTTCATCCAATGGTGAAAACCACTTCTTGTGGCACCTTGGGTAAATACCATGATGAAAAATTGGCAAACAAGAGTCATGTGTAATCCCCTCATCCCCTTGCACTCTAAACTTGGGGGTAAGCTTCATCCACACAATCCTCCCATCCATCTACATCATATCCAAGTCCATTCTGCTTTCCTATCTTTGATCTTGACTATCATATCCATATCCTCCATCTCATATCCCTCATCCTATGAAAATGAATCCTTCATTCCTATCTTTCATCTTGATCATAGAAGAGGCAAAATAATGTATATGGATGCATGTTTTGGAGCAGCCAAGCCTTAATCCTCTACCATCCATATCCATTACACATTATCCTTCAACCTCATACATCTTTATCCACCATCCTTACATCCTTAATTCCACTACCTTCTAGTATGGGGCATTGTACTCCTTTGTAACATAGTCCTTTGGTCTCCATCACCCTATTCTCCATCCTTTATTCCTCCATTTCCTATCCATATCCATCCACTTATTCCTTCCATCTCCTATCCAAACAAATCCCTCATCGATCTATCATCTGACCAATCCTTGGTTATTCCTTGCCATTGGTTCCATTCAATCAAATCCTATCTACCAATCTACCCCATCCAATCCAATTTATAATCCAATCCTATCTTATCCAATCATATCCTCCATCTCTTCCAATTCAATCATCAATCCCATCCCCAATCCGATCCTATTCAATAATCCATCCCCCTTTTTCATCCTATCTAATCATTTATCCTTCTTCCAATGCTAACCAATCCATCAAATTGAGCTTTCCCCATATACCTGAGCTCGCATTGACTTCTACCTAATCCAAGCACCCATCCATACTTTGCTAATAAAATCCAAGTGGCAATCCTGTCATCTACAGATCTTGCACATCCAACTTGTCTTTTGTCATCCATCAATCAATCCATCACCTGCCCATCGGGATGCCTCCTTCCCTAGTCTGATATTTTATCCAAATCCATGTCCTACTCTTGGCAAGATATGTTAGTTGGTCATGTGCATATTGTTTGCATGCTTGAGCTTTTCGCTTTGTTTTCATCTTGTGTCCTAGGACTATACTTGTTCAGGACTACCTTGATCATCCTATATCTTGGTATGTCTTGGCTCATGTATAATTGGGCATAGTTTTCATGGCATGGTGTGTTTTAAGGTCTTCCTTATACAAACTGACAACCCTGCATTAGTGTTTGTCAACACTTACATGATTGTGTGGAAGGCATTCCTATTTGACTAAGTGTGTGTCCACGCCTTGGATCTTCATATCATCCTGGTTCTTATAATCAGTGGTGTAGACTATCCATGGCAATATTAAATCTAGATTTGCTCTCTATACTTTCTCACCAAGATATCCAATCCATTTATCATTTCTTTGTCTCATTTAATTCACAACACTCCAACCCATCCTACTTCCCTCCTTCATTATCTTCATCCTTTAATCACGTATTCTTCTATTTCCTTTTGAGAGAACACTTGTGTTCTTCAAACTCGCATGTCCCCTATTGTCTAGTAATTAATTTATCAAATAAATTAATTATTCCCCTATTATTCTAAAGTCCCCTCCAATAATTATTTCCTCTAAACCCCACTCAATTAATTAATTTTAATTAATTAACCTAGTCATGTGATTCCTACAAATCACTTTTCCTAATCCCACTCAACCTAATTAATCCTTCTAGAATTTGTCATAATCATTCTTATCATTATTCCCTTAATTTTTAATTCCCACTCATGTCACATCAACATTGAGTCTCTCAAAGAAATTAAAATTTCTTTGAATCCCTCAATGCATCCTTATTTTGAAATTTTTAATTCCTCAAGTTTGAAATTCAAATTTCTTTACCCCCCTCTTCTCAAGGAATTTTATATTCTTGTTTATTTTCCCAAGGTACCCTTGATCCATGTCTTGTATCTCAAATCAATCTCAACCCTTCACGATCAAATTAATCTTGGCCCTCTATTGGCCTTCTCCAATCTATATATTGGAGCCTATTCTCCTCACAAATTATCCACTTCTCATGCATTGTCATGTTGCTCTTTTCTCCTCTCTGTTCATAATCCTCTATCAAATCCATCCATCCTTAATCTTTCAATCCAAATCCAATCCATCAATCTATCTTGTTGAGCACAAAGGAGATCAATCCACATCCAAATCAAGCAAGAAGAACATCAAGTGGAGCATCCTCATCGTCCACTTCATCAAGATCAATCCGAAAGAGAAGGTAAAAATGATCTCTTCATGTTTTAATGTTTTCATGCTTATTTCATTGTGTTTTTGTTTATTTAACAATTCAAATTAATTTCTTTGAATCTTTTCTTCCATTATGTTTTATTCTTCTTTGATATAACATCATTTCATGACAATATATCAAAGAGGGGCAAAATGTAGAAACCTAAAATTAATTAAATTAATATTTAATTAATTTAAGCCTATCAACATAATTAATTAATTTAATTATGTTATCCTTATTACTCTTAGAATCAATTAAATCTAATTTAATTAATACCATCACTATTGTCCAAATACTAATTTACCAAATAAATTAATTATAGACCTATTCTTCCAAAGTCCCCTCCAATAATTATTTCCTCTCAATCCACTCAGTTAATTAATTCTAATTAACTAACCTCGTCATGTGATTCCTACAAATCACTTTTCCTAATCCCACTCAACCTAATTAATCCTTCTAGAATCTCTCATAATCATGCTTATCATTATCCCTCAATTTTTAATTCCCACTCATCTCACATCAACATTGAGCCTCTCAAATAAATTTAAATTTCTTTGAATCCCTCAATGCATCCTATTTTGGAATTTTTAATTCCTCATATTTGAAATTCAAATTTCTCCCCCCTTTTCCCCAAGGAATTTTATATTCCTGTTTATTTTCCCAAGGCACCCTTGACCATGCCTTCTATCTAAAATCAATCTCAACCCTTCATGATCAAATAAATCTTGGCCCTTTATTGGCCTTCTCCAATCTATAAATTGGAACATATTCCCCTCACAAATCATCCACTTCTCATGCATTGTCATGCTACTCTTTTTTCCTCTCTCTTCATAATCCTCTATCAAATCCATCCATCCTTAATCTTTCAATCAAAATCCAATCCATCAATCTATCTTGTTGAGCACAAAGGAGATCAATCCACATCCAAATCAAGCAAGTAGCACATCAAGTGGAGCATCAAGGGCACATCCTCATCATCCACTTCATCAAGCTCAATCCGAAGGAGAAGATGAAATAGGAAGGTAAAAATGATCTCTTGATGTTTTAATGTTTTCATGCTTATTTCATTGTGTTTTTGATCATTTAACCCTTCAAATCCATTTTCCCCTCTTGAATGATATTTTGGAGGTGTGGCAGATCAAGAATGCCACCAAACCCTTGAAAGAAGACCAAAAAGAGCCTAAAACCCCTTAAAACAAGACATTCTCGAGTTCTGTATTTGTACGGTTAGACTGATATTTATGAATTCATAAATCTTGAAGTACTTCCAAAAGGGTACTTAGATCACCAAAGAGTTTGTGTGGCTCTTTGGGGAAATTGTGAACAAATCCTCAAAAATCAGTTAGGTAGGGCTAATTAGGGCTCTAGGGCTACTAGGCCTAGAAAATAGGGAAAGGAAGGAGCGATGGGGAAATGGATCAAACCCAAACTGAAAACCAGTTGATTGGCCTTGGAAAACCTCATGAAAACCTACTACAACTTTTGCAAGCATTTTTTAGGAGTTTGATAATGTAATGTTGCATTTACCCTTGTGAATCTCAACCATGCCTAAGCAACCAGTGAGCACATCTTAATTGGGAGAACTTCTAGAGAGTTTGGATGCCTAATTTGTTTGGTATACTAGAGAAAAATGAGGGGAGCCCACTAAGACAACACTTTATTTCCCTTTGATAAATGATTGACTCTCTATAGGTATTCATCCCCATCATAGTGGTATGAGAGCAACCAAGATTTGGGAAGTAGCCAGTACATGACATACACTGAATCAATAAGAGAGAATAGTCTAAGGATGGTGACCAATGTAGAGTTAGCCAAGAAGGTAGAAGACCAAGAGGAAAAAAATAGGCTTCTCGGGGAAATATTATTACAATTGGAGAGAAAACTAGACGTAGTAGAAGACACAATTGAGAAAGTGACAATTAAGGTTAATGAAGGGAAGGGTAAAGAAGTTGTAGAATAGGATAGGACACCTAAAATAGACCCTATTCTACCTAAAGAATGTTTCCTTAAAGCAATCAAAGCCTTAGGAGAAAAATCCCCAAAAGGAGTGCCACTTTTCTATGGAAAAATGGAGCCTGAGGTAGTCCTAGAATGGATAGAGGGATTGAAGAATCACTTTGAAAGTGATGGATTCAGTGAGGGACAAAAAGTGAAGGTGGCCAAATATAGATTGAGATGAGCTGCATTGACTTGGTGGAAATTTATCCAAAAAGAGAGGCAAAAAGAGGGTAAGAACCCCATAGCCACCTGGAAAGACATGTTAGCCAAGGTGAAAGAAGCATACATCCCTTAATATTATGAGCTCTAGTTGCACAAGAGGAGACAAAAATTGAGACAAATAGAATTAGACGTAAGTAGCTACACTAAGGAATTTCAAAAGTTGTGTCTGAGATCCAAGGTGGTAGAGAATGAGAGCATCAAGGTAGCTAGATACTTGAATGACTTGAGATGGAACATTAAAGAAGAATTAAGTTTTTTATGTCCTAATACCGTGCATAAGTGCTATTAATTGGCACTAAAAGGGGAGGAAAAGAGCAAGAAGAAACAAGAGCAAAGCAATAGAGGAAGAGGTAGGGCAAGAGATGGCATAGGTCAGAGAGGTAGATTTGGTGGAAGAAGTGTAGAGCAAAGATCTTAAGGGGAAACCAAGTTGGTTGAGAAAAGTGGGGATTCCAATAGCAAGAGTAGCTATAGAGGAAGGTCTAGTGGATCAGGAAGAGGGTCCTATTTTGCCACCATGAAATGTTACAATTTCCATCAACCTGGACACCCAGCCTATAGATTCCCTGAGAAGTCTTCTTCATCCCAAGGAGGTGAGAGGAGAGTAAATTATGCTCAAGAGGATGCAACAAACATGAAAGCATTAGAAGTGAGTTTGGATTAAAGAACCGGTTAAGGAGAAACCTAGCCAAAGGAGATCCTTGTTTAGAATAAAATGCAAGATTATGGGAAAGGTATGCAGAGTGGTGGTGGACTCAAGATCCACAAACAACATAGTGTCAGAGGAAGCAATGAGTAAGCTCAATTTGGCTATAATACCACATAGTGATCCCTATAGAGTTACATGGCTCAACAAGGGGCAACATGTTCTTGTAAATAAACAAACTTGGGTGGAGTTCACTATAGGAGGCTACAAGGACAAAATCTTGTGTGATATCTTTCACATGGGTGCTTGCCACCTACTCCTAGGTAGGCCATGGAAGTTTGATAGAAAATAAATACACCATGGAGAGAAGAATGCTTATAACTTCCAAAAGGATGGAACCACCTACAAAATCCAGTTCATAGGAGACCAAGTAGAGGGAAGATCCAAAGGTACTAATGTGTTGCTAGTTGGTGAGAAAGAGTTCATTAACACACTCAAGGAGGGAGAAGGAGTGGGGTTTGCCATTGTTGTAAAGCCTAAAGAAAACAACAAAGAGAAGAAGGTGTGCATTCCTTAAAAAGTGCAATGAAATAGTTTAAGGACATCATTAGTGATGGAACACCAGTTGCATTACCTCCTCAAGGTGCCATAAGTCACCAAATTGATTTTGTACCCAGAGCTTTATTACCCAATAAGGTAGCTTACAAAATGACACTAGATCAAAACAAGGACATATCCAAACAAATACAAGAACTCCTAGACAACTTACTAATCAGAAAGAGCATCAGCCCATGCCTAGTACCCACCATTTTGGCTCCAAAGAAGGGAGGTACTTGGAGAGTTTTCACTAACTCTAGAACCATAAACCAGATTACTATCAGGTATAAATTTCCCATCCTAAGAATTGAAGACTTGATGGATTGTTTGGGAGGTGTTGAATACTTAACCAGGATAGATCTCAAGTGTGGATACCACCAAATTAGAATAAAGGAGGGTGATGAATGGAAGACAACCTTCAAGACCACATAAGGACTCTATGAATGGCTTGTTATGTCGTTTGGACTCACAAATGCTCCTAGCAAATTCATGAGACTCGTGAATGAAGTACTCAAGGACTACATTGGTGAATTTATTGTTGTTTACTTAGATGACATCTTAAATTTTAGCAAGTTTAAAGATGAACATCTTAATCATATAGAAATTGTATTGAGTAAACTATGTGATAAGCAACTAACCATTAATCTGGAGAAATGTGAGTTTATGAAATAGGAGTTGGTGTATCTTAGGTTTGTAGTCTCAAGAGGTGATTTGAAGATGGATACCTCTAAAGTGGAAGCCATAATCAGTTGGCCTACACCTAAGACAATAAGTGAAGTAATAAGTTTTCATGGCTTGGCTTAGTTTTATAGAAAGTTCATCAGAGGGTTTAGTGAAATATGTGCACCCATGCTTGAGACAATCAAGGGAGGTATGAGAACGAAGTTTGTATGGACAAAGGAAGCACAAATATAATTTTATCTATTGAAGACAAAGGTGGCTACTCAACTGGTACTCATCCTACGAAGTTTTGACAAGCTCTTCACCATTGAATGTGATGCAAGCAACATAGTAGCTGGAGCAGTTTTAAGCCAAGACAATAGATCAGTTGCCTTTTTCAGTGAGAAGCTCAATGATGCAAAGAAAAGTTATTCCTCTTATGATTTAGAATTGTATGCACTTGTCCAATCTCTTAGGAAATGGAGGCATTATTTTCTGCCTAAGGAATTTATGGTTTACATTGATAATCAAGCTCTTATCTTTCTTAATTCTCAAGAAAAGTTAAACCATGAGCATATTAAATGGGTAGATTATTTGCAGTCATATACCTTTACCATTAAACACAAAAGAGGACAATGGAATAAGGTAACTGATGCATTAAGTAGGAGGTTACTAACAATGCAAGAAGTGCGGCTCAAAAGTATTGGAGTGGATAGTTTCAAGAATTTGTATGAAGAAGATGAAGACTTTGCTGCTGCCTACAAGGTTTGCTAAGGGTTTAGAAACCATTTTCATATGAATATGCAGATTACACCTTGCAAGATTGTCTTTTGTTCAAAGGATGATAGCTATGTGTGCCTAAAGGGTCAATGAGAGAAAACTTGAAGCAAGAGAAGCACAATGGATGCTTGAGTGGACATTTTGGTTTGAATAAGACTTTGAAACTTATCCAAAGATTCTACTATTAGCCTAGAATGCAAAGAGATATCAGGAGATATGGGAAACACTATGTGGTTTATCAAAGAGCTAAGGGCACATCTTCCAATGTTGGTCTTTATCAGCCTTTACCTATTCCCAATAGGCCATGGGAGTGTGTGAGTATGGATTTTGTTGTTGGTTTACCTAAAACCAAATCAAGTTTTGATAGTATCTATGTTGTGGTAGATAGGTCTAGTAAGATGGCTCATTTTATTCCATGTCAGGTTACTCATGATGCTAGTCACATTGCTCACTTGTTTTTCAAAGAGGTTATTAGAATCCATGGTTTACCTATCAACATATGTCAGATAGGGATGCAAAGTTTATTGATCATTTTTGGAAGACTTTGTGGCAAAGATTAGGTACTAATTTGTCTTTTAGTTCAGACTATTATCCCCAAATAGATGGCCAAATTGAGGTGTTCAATAGAACACTTGGAAACCTTGTTAAATGCCTGACAAAAGAGTATGGGCAAGCTTGGGATTAGATCATCCATCAAGTTGAGTTTGCCTACAATGATAGTGTGAATAGGTCCACCAATAAAATCCCTTTTGAGAATGTGTATGGCATTCATCCTAGAGGTGTTTTGGAGCTTAGAGATGTAGCAAATGTGGGACAATAGAGTGGGCATGCCTTAGATATGGCTCAATCAATGCAAGAGGTTCATGAGTAGGTTAGGGCAACCATATTGGAGACTACTCAAAGGATCAAGGAAAGAGTAGATGAGAAAAGAAAGGATATCCAAACTTCTATTGGTGACATGGTGATGGTTCATTTGAACAAAGAAAGGCTTCAAAAAGGTGTCCCTAGTAAGCTTCAAATGAGGAGGATAGGTCCTTGCAAAGTTTTGCCCAAATATGGCACTAATGCATACAAGATTGACCCACCTGGTGATATGGCTTTATCACCCATTTTCAATATGGTAGATTTGGTTTAGTCTAAGGGCACACTTCCAAAAGAAGATAGAAATCACTTATAGACCTTCCCTTTCCAACTACACCCATTCCCCAAGCCAAGAAGGTGTTAGATTCTAGAGTTTTGAAGAAAACAAGGCATATCACCAATATAGATCCCTTGATTAAATGGAAACACCTTATAGCATCTGAGGATACTTGGACAATTGAGGCATAATTTTATAAGCATGGAGTTCTCCTTTCTTTGCTTCCTAAAGGAGTCACTTGACTTGTTTTTCATTGGGGGAGTATGGTGCAGGAGAACCTAGTTTTGAGCGCAATGTTTTCATTTTGGTGTGTTTGTTCATAGTTTGGTTTTGGATGGTGAATAAGAGTCTTCTAATAGGTCCTCATATGTTTTTGATATGCTTTGATAGGTTGGATGTCCATAGGACCATGTATTTGCTCAATTTTGTCTTATAAGCGCTTGTAAGCCTAAAATGGCATAATCATGCACTTTGATGTAAAATGTCTTGAAAAAACTTGTTTGGAATTGGGAAATGTTAAGGTAGTGGTTTTTAGTCATCCTAGATGGTTTGTGTAAAGCGGAAAAATCGAACCCTAGGTGTTCCCCCCACCACTCCAAGGAGAGAGAAAGGAGGGTCACTAGGGTTGACGGTTTTCACTTAGAAGAGACTTTAAATTCAAAAGAGGGGTTGAAACTCACAAGATCCAATCCCACACAATGCAAGATTGAACTCTAGATGAGTTTCAAGGGTTGAGACATCAAGGATACCCTCTTTTGTAAAGAATGTAGATAGAAGGATTGAACTAGGAGTACATGTGGAGTAGGAAAGATTCGCTTATAAATGGAGATAAGGACACAGGATGAAGCTACGGACCTAAAATTAGTAGTAAAATGTCGAGACGATGTTGTCCTGCAAATTTGAGTGAAAGTTGACGGGAGGATGGCGCCTGGAGTGCACACGGTCCTCTAAAAAATCTGTGAAACGAAGGGGGATCTGTTCATCTCTGCACAAGGATTCCAGATCTTCAATTATAGCCGTGTACCTGCAACCTACACACAGAAAAGAGAGGACGATTGGGGGATTAGGGATTAGGGGTTTGCCTTTAGGTCAAACCCCGGTTTTGGAATTAACCAAGAAATGAGAATGCTGCAAATGTAAGTGTTTGTAATGTAATGAAGTACTGATACCTTGTTGTAAGAATGTTTGTATTCTTACATGCGAAGGTGTAATGATGTTGTATGTTGTATGTTATAGGTGATCTCCTCTTCAATGGTTGAATCCTTGTCTTGAATGCAACACTTAGCCTTGAATGGAGACTTAGAATGCTCAATTGCTTGAAAGAATGCTTGAATGCTTGAATGTTTGAATGTCGCTTCCACCTCTTGCACACATATATTTTCTACCCTTTTCTGGGAGGGGAAATGCAGTTTATATACTTGTCAATTAGGGTTGAGAGACTGATTTTTCTGACCTTAGGCCAACATAGGAACATTATTTTCTGAATTGCAAACTTAAAGACTCGATGCCCAACAAGAGATCGGGCCCAAAATAGGGCCAGGGACTAGGGCGCTGGGCGCCATGGTCCTGAGGGACCAGGGTGCTAGACGCCATGGTCCTGAAGGACCAGGGCGCTGGGCGCCATGGTCCCACCTCTCGGGACAGCAGGGTGCAAGGAAGGATCAGGCCAAGGTGCAGAAATATGCAGTTTTTGATGTCGTAAACAAGTTTCAAGGTCTCCATTTAGGTTCAACATTGCGCCACCATCGTGAAGACCCAAATGCAGTCAAAATTGCAAGTGTCGCAATTTTAGGATGCTACATTTAGCACCCACTTTAGCAGGAGTATAAGCGTATGCCCATACTTCTGGTAAAGTACAAGGAAACAACATTGAAAGACTTTCAGCATGTTAAGGAGGCAAGATACACCAAGCCCCCAGTGGACTAAGGATCTTATGACTTCGATTGACAAAGTAAAAGGGAAGATCACGAGGGAGAACCATGACTATTAGTAGTAAGGTTCCCTCACTATGAGTCATGCAAGAAAAATACCAAAAATTTTCAAGGCAAAGCTAAGTTTGCCAAGAAATTTTCAAGTATCTTGAAGAGATATGAACGGGGTATATGCCCCCCTATGTTAAAGCGATCGCACACGCCTCATCGAGGGTGATTTCTTTAAGGTAGTGATACATATAGGAAATGAGAAGGGAAAGGAGCATGTTATCACAAGGATTTAGCCCCCAAGTGTGAGATAAGCCCAAGGATAATAGACACAAAACACAAAGCACGAGGTGACTTTTCTTTCCTTGGGGTCAGTATGCTATATGATAATTCATGTATATCATATGTATGTATGCATAATTGTTCTTCATCCCCCAATCAAGGAAGGTCACCTAGAAGAAGGGAACACATGTGTCTTTTGAGTCAACATGAGAGAGACCAAAAGAGATCTCAATACTTTGCATCATCCTCAAGTAGACAACACTAAGGACAACAAATAGAAGAATGAGAATAACACATAGAAGAAGTAACAAAAGAGATCAAGAGAGGAGGAGAGAGTCTACTATGCTAATGAACTAGTCTAGCACGTCATCCACCCCCCGATCTTGCTGATCAACATTTCGGGAAGGCAGGAAATACGCTAGAGGAGGAACATCCAACACAGCTGATGGAGCTATCACAAGATCCAAACAAGGGCTATGTTCATGTTCCAAGCCACGTTGTTCTTGTCTAGGAGCTAGGATAAGTTCTTTAGAAAATTCGTTAGATAAATGGTTATCAACATCAACATATTCATATTCACTATTAGAATGAAAAGAAGTAACATTTTCATCATGAATAAAATTTTCATCTATATCATCATCAAGATTTATAAAAATAGGATCTTTAACTCGCACAAGATCAAGGCCATCATGCATCTTATGTTTAGGAGATTTTGGCTCAATTTTCGGCTGAGGAGAAAATGGAATAATACTAGCTGAAGGTGTTTTTGGGGATTGCAAAGTTTGAGAAGCAGCTGCCTGAGCTCTAAGACGATGCTTTCATCGGCGTTCACGTGCAGAATGATTTCATCTAGTCTTAGTAGGAAGCTAAGAAGATTGAGGAGGAGGAATGTTCTCATCCTTATCACTTGGGTGTTTAGGTTGTGGTCTCTTAGGTTGAATAATAGGAGAAGAGGAAGGTCTCTTCTCTCTATAAGAGGAAGGAGGAGGAACTACTCCATATAAAGGAGGAATATCTGGTTTAGGAAGGAGACCAAGTCCATCATGATGAGGAGGTATAGGTCTACTTTTAGGAAGTTTATTAGATATAGACATAGTCACATTCATAGGGATGGGTTGGGAATCTTCTTGAGGAAAGACATTAGTTTTATCTTTCAAAGGAAGAACTTCCTTCTCAAGAACAATAGGAATATCAAGTTTGGGTGTTCTAGGTTCACTTAGAGATAGGATCATATCTTTTTTCCACTTTTGATAAGATTTCAAAAGATGATCACTTTGCGGTGGAAGAGATTGGAATTGTTTAGGCCAAAAATAATCAATAGGAACGCTAGAAGTTATTTTAGCTGGTTTAAAGAGACTATGATTGACAGTAACAACTTCACCATTATGAGGAAATTTCAAACACTTGTGGATAGGAGAAGCAATAGCTTTCATGGAAGATAGCCAAGGATAGCCTAGCTTCACACGAAATTGTTCGGATGATGGAATAATAGCAAAGCTCACATCAAGGGATTTGTTATGGACCTCAATAGGTAATGTAATAGAACCAATTGCAGGAGAAGAAAATGCATCAAACAATTTCACAACCACATTTGTTTCGTCATAGATCACTTGATTCAATTGCAAAGTAAAAAGAAATTCTTCAGTAATGACATTAACCATGCAAGAAGGATCAATAAGCACTCCACGACAAGGTGTATTCTTGACTTTTGCAACTATATATAAAGGACCATCAGGTGCCCTGATAGTTTCACTGGAATCAAATGTGATGGAAGGTTCTTTAGGGATTTTCTGCTGTTCCACAAAGTTAATCACATTCGGAGTCATAGACACAAGACTATCAGGTGAGAAAGAGGAATCATTAGTCTTAATCACATTAGAGGTATGAGAAGGTAATGGATCAGTAAAAATCTTAAGATTTTGGTTAGGAGGAGCTACAGATGTGTTGCCTTTATCATTCACACCAAAAATAGAGATAGTATTATTATCAATCAAATCTTGAATTTTACCCTTTAAAGCAAAACATTTTTTAGTATCATGGCCAGGTTGATGATGAAATTGACAAAAAGATTTGTTATCAAAATAGGGTGAATTAATCTTTGTAGGATCTATTTGCTTTATAGGAGGGAGGGTAAGAACATTTTGTTCCAATAACTTATTCATAATACTATGCAATGATTCATTCAAAGGGATAAACTTTCTTTCTTTCTTGAAAAACTTAGAAATAGGAGGCACACCTGATGCTGCATTCACATTGTTGTTGATAATGTTTTCATTGAACTTAATGACCTCTTTGTTCAGTTTAAACTTCCCAAATGGTTGTTGACTACTATCACCCTTATCACTCGGAGCCATAGGATTTCCTTGTTCCATTTGACTCACAGTCAGTTGATAATTGTGAAGAGTTGCGCACAACTGTTGGAAAGAAGTAAACTCAGAAAATAGAAGTTTTTCTCTAATATCTTTTTGTAAATTAGAAATAAAAATTCTTTGAATATCATTGTCAGGTACTGGAAAAGAAATTTGAGCATACAAATGCTTATATCTACCAATGAAATCAGTCACTTTTTCTTTAACACCTTGTTTACAATGCATTAAATCAATCAAAGTAACTTTAGGACTTATATTGTTTTGAAATTGTTGAATAAAAGCATTTGCAAGTTGTTGGAAAGAAGTAATAGAATAGGAAGGCAACGAGAAATACCATTGTAGAGCTTTATCTCTTAATGTTCTAGTAAACAGTTTTGCAAGCAACCTTTGGTCATGAGCAAAATTGGTACATATTGTTTGAAAGGTCTTAACATGTGTTAGAGGATCACCTTTACCATTATAAAGCTCCAACTACGGGATTTCAACATGTTTAGGGGGAATATCTCGAACAATGTCAAGAGAAAGTGGGCTTGCAACATCAAATGTGGGCACACTAAACTTAGATTGATTCATAGAGGCAATCTGTTGCTATAAAGAAGAGACAGTTTGTGCAAGATTGTTAATGGTCGCTTCAGTCGAAGAGTTCATATTAGACATGTTAGATTGTGATGGAGGTATTATGTTATTGAAAGAAGGTATTGATTGAGAGTAAGGTGGTGGGACACTATGATAGTTAGTCATAGGAGATGATTGGAAAGAAGGAACACTACAAGGAGGAATGGAAGGGTTAAATGAATTGCCCCCATGCGTCATGTCTATTTTGGAGATATAATAGGAACACTCATTGAAGGAATGAGTGAAGAAGTTGGATTGAAAGAAGGATTGCCCCCATGACTAGTGATCATAGGTGGAATGTCTTGTATTGAAGTAGTCATTATGTTTGATGTAAAAGTAGGTATACTAGCAATAGGAGTTGTCAAAGGGATAGAATGATTGACTTGAGTAGGAGGTTGTGTATAACCTAAAGTTTCGGCACAACTCTTCATAGACATCACATTCGAATCCACGATGTGTGCAATACTACGCAAAATATCAATTCCATTCTTATCACTTTGAACCATATGTTTTAGACCCTCAATTAATGAAAGAGCTTGACTATCAGGATATTCTTGAGACATCCATTATCGAAAATCATCAAATTGGTTATTTAATTTCAAAAGTTGTTGTACAGAAACCTCATGGAGAGCTTCTTCATCATTAAGAGGATTAGAGGAATTACCCATGTGCTCGTTAAAAAGGCCATTCAAATTAGGTTCCATCTCTTCAGTAATTAAACCTTGGAAAGACTTAATTCTAAGGCTTCGTCTAACGGGAATAGTGTAAGTAGGGCTTATTGTTGTAAAACTCATGCACTAAAGAGAGAGAGAAGATTTTGAATTTTAGAGGTAGCAAATTTCAATAAAATCAGCCAATCTCCTAGATTTAAGCTGTTAAATGCAATCAGGACAGTCTCCCGAAATTTCAGAAAAAATGTCGGGGACCATGGCAAACGGAGTGCACACGGTCCTCGCAATTTTTTTTGAAATTTTCAGAGATGAAAGTTATGATGATTTTAAAGCTAATTTGAAAAAATTGAGTGATTTTACGATCTGTAGATAGGCCAAATTAAAGTTGCAATCTCAAAATTGAACCCTACCAAGATTGTTGAAAAATGCAGAATTTGAATTTTGAAAAAGAGAGGGAAACTGAAATTCCAAATTTTATGATTTTAGAGGGAATACTAAAAGCAATGCAGGCTTTGAAATTTAAAAGTTGACTCAATTTCACGCAAAATTCAATTTTTGAAAGTGGAAATCAAGGTTGTTACAATTAAACATTTAATTTCAAAAGTCACAAACTGCAAAAATTTGAATAAAGCACTGAGATTTCGAATGAATGCCAACACACTTTTCAGATTTAGGACAGTAAGAAACACAATTTTAACACAAATTTCAACTTCAACAATTTTTGAATGATTAGAAGCCTTAATCCAAGCAATCACTAGACCAACTTTGACTTTAATTTTGAAAGTGTTAGAATTGATGAAATCAGCCAAGATTTTGGATTTTAGCAGAAAAATACAGTAAGATCTAGCTCCCAAAATTTCAGAAAAAATGTCAGGGAAGATGGTGCTCAGGGTGCACACGGTCCTCGCAACTTTTTTTAAAATTTTCAAGAATGAGAGATATTGTGATTTTGTTGCGGAATCCAAAGTTACAGCTGATTTGGAGGTGTTTTGATTAGTGAAATCATCAGTCAAAGGTTGAATCAAGGTTTTAAAAATTAGGGTTTTGACACTTAACCACTTAATTTTCAAAATTAAAGCACAAATATGATTTGACAATTTGAAATAGAAGGGTAGATCTGAAACAAGCATTAACAATTAAAGATTTCACAAGTTCAATTACTAAAAAGAAAATTTAGGGTTTTTATGCAATTAACCTCTAAAATTTGCAAAAGATCAAACATGGAAATGTAATTAAGGAAGCAAATTTTTCAGATCTAACCATGAATAATCAGAATTAGGATGTTCACGTTGGGTTCACCAAAATGTAAAGTGGAAAAATTGAACCCTAGGTGTTCCCCCCCCCACTCCAAGGAGAGAGAAAGGAGGGTCACTAGGGTTGACGGTTTTCACTTAGGAGAGACTTTACATTCAAAAGAGGGGTTGAAACTCACAAGATCCAATCCCACACAATGCAAGATTGAACTCTAGATGAGTTTCAAGGGTTGAGACATCAAGGATACCCTCTTTTGTAAAGAATGTAGATAGAAGGATTGAACTAGGAGTACATGTGAAGTAGGAAAGATTCTCTTATAAATGGAGATAGGGACACAGGATGAAGCTATGGACCTGAAATTAGTAGTAAAATGTCGAGATGATGTTGTCCTACAAATTTGAGCGAAAGTTGATAGGACGATGGCGCCCGGAGTGCACACGGGCCTCCGAAAAATCCGCGAAATGAAGGGGGATCTATTCGTCTCTGCACAAGGATTCTAGATCTTCAATTACAGCCGTGTACCTACAACCTACACACAAAAAAGAGAGGATGATTGGGGGGTTAGGGATTAGGGGTTTGCCTTTAGGTCAAACCCCGGTTTTGGAATTAACCAAGAAATGAGAATGCTGTAAATGTAAGTGTTTATAATATAATCAAGTACTGATACCTTGTTGTAAGAATGTTTGTATTCTTACATGCGAAGGTGTAATGATCTTGTATGTTGTATGTTATAGGTGATCTCCTCTTCAATGGTTGAATCCTTTTCTTGAATGCAACACTTAGCCTTGAATGGAGACTTAGAATGCTCAATTGCTTGAAAGAATGCTTGAATGCTTGAATGTTTGAATGTCGCTTCCGCCTCTTGCACACATATATTTTCTACCATTTTCTAGGAGGGGAAATGTAGTTTATATACTTGTCAATTAGGGTTGAGAGACTAATTTTTTTGACCTTAGGCTGACATAGGAACATTATTTTCCGAATTGCAAACTTAAAGACCTGATGCCCAACAAGAGACCGGGCCGAAAATAGGGCCAGGGACTAGGGCGTTGGGTGCCATGGTCCTGAGGGACCTGGGCACTAGGCACCATGGTCTTGAAGGACCAGGGTGCTGGATGCCATGGTCCCACCTCCCAAGACAGCAGGGTGCAAGGAAGGATCAGGCCAAGGTGCAGAAATATGCAGTTTTTGATGTCGTAAACAGGTTTCGGGGTCTCCATTCAAGTTCAATGTTGCGCCGCCATCGTGAAGACCCAAATGCAGTTGAAATTGCAAGTGTCACAATTTTAGGACGCTACAGTTTGACAAAGGAAACAAAACATGTAATGAAAAAATGCACTTTTTGGCAAAAGTTGTCAAAGTTGCTTGTAAACATTTTGCAATGTTGAGCAACTTTTTGCAACTTTGAGAAAAGGGTTAGTTAGGAAACCAATGGAGATTTAGTTAGACTCAAAATGGCATATAAATTCCCTGAGCATGAATATAATGAGGTTGGTGAACACCTGGAGCATATTTGAAAACAATTTGGAGACCATTTTCAAGTTTTTACCTTGTGTTTTCTAGGAATTAGAGCAACAGTCCATACTTGATGAAATGATTACATTGTTGTTCTTTGATAAATTTTTTGTACATGTTCTTGTAGTGCTTAGGAATAATTTGGGTTATTTTTGTTTTAGGTTTGAATTGGGTTCTTAATCTTGAAAGCTCTCGGCCTAAGTAAGGGTTTTAGAGGCCCAAACATGGTTCCAGCTTGAAGTGCTTTGATTTTTTCTCAATAACCCTTGGGACTCGAGACATGGAACCTTTGTATAGTGTAAATAGTCTCATTTTTAATTTGGAGGTCATTGAAAGGCCATTGAGCATCATTTTCTAGGTAAGCTCAGTCATAGCCCAGTTAGGAAATGAGTGAAATTATGCAAATTCTTGCAGAGATGAGAAGGGTTGGAGTTGAAGAGTGTTTGGCATGATCAAGTGGGGTGTGGTAGAGTATATGTGAGATTTTGGAGGTGTGGTAAATTAGGGAAGACACCAAACCCTTGAAAGAAGACCAAAAAGAGCCTAAAACCCCTTAAAACAAGACATTCTCGGGTTCCATATTTGTATGGTCAGACTGAGATTTGTCAATTCATAAATTTTGAATTACTTCAAAAAGGGTACTTAGATCACCAAATTTTTTGTGTGGGTCTTTGGGGAAATTGTGAACAAATCCACAAGAACTAGTTAGGTAGGGCTAATTGAGGCTCTAGGGCTAATAGGCCTAGAAAATAGGGAAAGGAAGGAGCGATGGGTAAATGGATCAAACCCAAACTCAAAACTAGTTTATTGGCCTTATAAAACCTCATGAACACCTACTACAAGCTCTGCAAGTATTTTTTAGGAGTTTGATAGTGTAACGTTCGATTTACCCTTGTGAATCTCAACCATACCTAAGCAACCAGTGAGAACATCTTGATTGGGAGAACTCATAGAGAGTTTGGATGACTAATTTTTTTCATAGACCAGATAACAATAAAGGGAGCCCACTAAGACAACACTTGATTGACCTTTGATAAAGGATTGACTCTCTATAGGTATTCCTCCCCATCAGCAACTTTGCAAAATTTCTAGACAACAATGGCTAGTTGATTGACACATTTGGTTGTGAGTATATGTAACTACTCCAAGGCTAGTATAAGGCTTGGAAATAATGATGATAATTAGTTGTTGAAGGTGGTTGAAGAACTGAAGCAAATAGACAAGTTTTGGTTTCCCATTTGGTGTGTTCTATTGAGTTTTTGTTTTTCTTTGCAAGCTTGTATGACCTGTACAAATTGAGAATCCCAAATCGGGATCATGGATTGTTAGAATGGTTTCTTACCTTCATTTTTTTTTTGATTTAGAGTCTTTAAGTTTTGTAGTTTGTGAATTAACTTTATTTTATTGTAGGCGGGTTCAAAGGTCCTTAAAACCAGGGTTTTGAGAGAAAAATGGCTCCAACCTAACGTTCCATGGTGGATATCCTCTCTAAAACCTTGCAGAATGTTAGTTTGTTATGTATACTATGTTTTATTTTTGGTTTTGATTCATGGGAAGTCAAATCAAAGATTTGCCACCATACCCTAGGCTTGGTACGTTGAGTTGGCAAGCATTAGGAATCATGAATAACAGGCCCTAATTGGGTGAATCCGATGGATGGAGGTGAAGTATGATTGGAATGAAATTCCATATGGAAGAAAAGACCCTAAACTATAATAAATTCACTTAGGAAAATAGACTGGTGAAGGATTTTTGACCAATCCCTACTTTCTAGGCCTAGGAAGGGGCAATTAGGCCTAATTAATCGGTAAGGGTTAGATATGTAATGAGAAAACCCACATTTGGTTTTGAGATCTTATATGTAAACCCCAAAAGGGTTTTTGGAATGTAAAATAGTTCATAGGGTTGTTAATGAAGTTTAGCAAGTAAATGCAGATTGCCTCACTGTAGGGCTACTACAAATTAGGCCTCTCGCTAGGCCTAAAAGTCCAGTTTGTTTGAAAAAATTGGAACTAGTAAAGGTTAAAGCTATTGAGAAAGGGATAGGGTTGGGAATCCATCCAAAATAACCCATCCCAATGTGTTTAGTGTGGGGAATGAAGATCTTGTGGTAGATGGGTTGAACTCTCAGGTTGATTGTGAAAGGGAGTGGGGAAAACAAGGTTTCCTAACCAAGAAAATGGAACTCACAAAATAACAAGTGCTTATTCTAGTCTAAGGACCTTGCAAAGGTCAGAGAGGGTAATTCTTGCAAACCCTTGGAGGGTGTGAGGTGTAGAATCATTGGATGGTTCTTCTATATCTTGGAGGAGATACCTAGACAAGGTAGGACAAACCAATAAGACACAATTCACTCTACATTAGATTGGTATAGGAGCCAATTGATTGAACAAAGTGGTGTATGTCAGACCTAGAGGTAGAGTCCGAAGCCAGTAGCATTCCACCAAAGGTAATAGGCCAAGAGGCCATCAAGAAGTCGGTCCAAGACATGCTTAGTGAGGCCTGAGAGCAAGAAACAAAGAAAGGCAAGGGAAAATTCACTAAATGGGGTGATGAAAGGCAAGGACAAAGTCACTGAATGTGGAGACAAACAAAACTTCACAAGGAGGTATAACATTTGTGTTTAAGTCATTTTCCAGCATCTCCCTTAAAAGGATAACCTTTCCATTACTGTGACTCAATCATGTTTCATTTCTATTTCATGGTAAATTCTAAAACAAGGGTTTCACCTAAGGCAAATCCCTATTCCCAACCTACTTTCCTTCTCTAGTGTGTAAAAGAGAAGGTATGAATGAATGATCTTCAAAATCAACATTATTTATAGTGATGAAGAAATCCCCCATTGGAGTTTGAAAAGTACAGAGGACCGAAGGGACCACCATCCCAGTCCCAAAAAGTTAGGAGGTCCTTTTGGGAACATATCCGAACGCATTTATATTCCTCATATCCAGGTTTGTGGCTCGATCCAACAACTGTAGCTTACTATTCGTGCATTTTTACTTTAGTTTCTATAACTTTCACTTTAACATCAGTAATTGAAAATTAAAAAGATGTTTAATCAATTCCCTTTCCAAAATTAAACTCAATAAGAACTCTCATCCCTATCCTTGTTGATTTTATGCTAGATTTATTAGGTTTATGCCTCTTTTAATTTAATGTGTTCTAAGTAAAAATTAGCAGTTTTCTTCCTTCTATGGTGAAAACCCTAATTTTTTACCATTACAATTCCCTTTTGAGTTTAAAGCCCATATTAATCTTGCCTCGTGTTTAGACCATTTTCCAATTTATCTTGATATCTTGGGGGAGATCAAACAACTAAATTGCCCATTTAATTTTGAGAAAATGTGGATGAAGGATTTGAGATCTTTTGAGTTGATTGAAAGTTGGTGGAAGGAAGATCAATTTGAGGGTCCAAGCTGAAATACATAAAACAAAAAATTATTAAATGGAATAGAGAACAATTATTCAACACTTTTTCAATCAAATCAAAAGTTGAGGAGGAATTGGATATCTTGAATGAAGAAGTTATTAAGCTAGGAATGGATAAAAACATGGTTGTCAAAGAGAAGGAACTTCATGAAAAATATAAAGAGGTTTTTGCTAAGAAAGAGATATTTTGGAGATGGAAGTCTAGAGAAATGTGGATATCCAAGGGAGACAGGAATTCTAAATTTATTTACAACAGTACCAAACAAAGGTCTATTCACAAGATTCTCAAAATTAAAGATGATTTGGGTAATATGATAGAAGGTCCTAAGGAAATAATAAGAGTGACAATGTACTTTTTCTTTGAAATTTTAAACTAGTGGGAAGGGTTAGATCTTGAATACCAAAATGCATTATTGAATAACATCCCTAGGTTGATCTCGACAAAGCAAAATAAGATGCTAACAGACAAATTTTCAACATTGGAAGTTGAAACTGCCCTCTTTCATTTGCATCCAAATAAATCTCTAGCTTTGGATGGATTCCCAACGAGTTTCTTTCAAAAATGTGGGCATATTTTAGGACAAGAGATAACGAAGGCTTTAGAATCCATGAGGAGTTAGGAGGGTTTTTAAGGGAAATGAATAATACTTTTATTGCATTAATTCTGAGGAAAGAGCAGGCATTGAGGTTGGATGGATTTAGACCTATATCCCTCTACAATACTATTTATAAGGTTTTGTCCAAAGCTTTAGCTAATAGGCTGCAGAAAGTAATCTCACTTATTATATTGAAAGATAAAAAATGGTTTGTCCTAGGAAGATCAATCCTTGATAGAGTTATAATAGCTCAAAAAGCAATTCATTCAATACAAATAAAAAAAAACCAAGTATGTTGATAAAATTGGAGATTAGGAAAGCTTATGATAAAGTGGACTAGAGGTTTTTATGAAAATTTATTGAAGCTTTTGGGTTTTCAAAGGAATGGATAAACCTAATCTACTACAATATTTCTAGTCCTAGATTCTCAATTTTAATGAATAGATCTCCAATGGGATTTTTCAAAATTCCTAGAGGCCTTCACCAAGGGGATCCTATATCACCTTTCCTCTTTATTGTAATGGAAAAAGCTTTGGGAAGGGTCTTGAATAGAGGTCAACATGATGGTCTCCTCAAAGGTATAAAGATTAACAATGTAGTAGATGTGATCTCTCACCAACAGTTTGTAGATGATACTATGCTCTTTGGACATGCCGATAGAAAGTGGACATGTAGATTTAGGAAGATTCTTAGAATTTATTCTAAAGCATCAGGTCAATGGGTAAATCAACTCAAGTTAGAAGTATCCATCTTCAATTTAAATTCTATTGTAGATAAAGTGATATCATCTCTCTTGGCTTTCAAGGTAAGGAAACTTAGTTGTTCATATTTAGGTATGTCCTTAATGAAGGGATTGAAGTGCACCAAATTTGGGACCCAATTGGTGAAAAAATGGGCAAATAAATGGAGTCATGGAAAACTAATGGCTTTCATGGGTAGGGAGAGTTACTATGCTAAATATAGTACTCTTGGCTCTTCCTATCTATTTAATATCTTGTTGGTACCATTCAATTAGAGCCTACGCTAAGCTAGTGAAGAAAATGAGATCTTTTTATTGGTGAGGCATGGCTGAAAATAAGAAAATAGCATTGGTTGCTTGTGAAAAGATATGAAGACCTAAAAATATTGGGGGAGTTGGCTTGAAAAATCAACAGTGGCAAAATAAGGCCCTTTGAGCTAAGCTAGTCTGGAAATTATACAAGGATCCAAATTTAAAATGGGTTAGAATTATTAAAGGTAATATTTAGAAGACATGAGTTTGAAAGGTATCTTTAGGACTCAAAATCCCCCAAAAGGTTCATATCATATTTCTTGGAATGTAGGAGATGGTCAAAGGGCTCTTTTTTGGTTCGACTCTTAGGGAGGATATCTTGTATTGGATAAAATGATGAATACTAACAATATTAGGGAAATATGTGGAAGTACTTGGGGTATTACATTGAATATTTGGAAGGGATTCCTTCTTTGGGATAGAAATGGAAAAATTTTGAGGTTATCCCCTCTAAGAGAGAAGACATGTTACAATTAGAGGAGATCTTGCATAATAGATCTATAACATTTAGAGATGGATTATATTCATTGATTTGGACAAGAGCGAATTCAGTGAATTAGAATTCTAAAGATGGTTATAGATCCATTATAGAGAAGATAAATATTCAAAAAATTGAGATTCTGACTCAACTTTGTTGGGATAAATTGTGTCTTCCTAAAATAGGATTTTTTCCTTGAATGACACTTTAGGGTAGATTCCTAATAGTTGAGTGGTTTAGGAAGTTAGGATTTGTAGGCCCTTCCATCTATGTCTTGTGTGAGTAGAGTGAAGAGTCAATTGATAATATTTTATTGAATTGTCCATTTGCTTATATATATTGGCAATGGTTATGCACAAGATTGGGATGGATATCAACACTTCCAAATGAAATACTCAATATGTTTAAAAGTAGGCCAAGGCTATATTCTTCAAGCCTATTTGGTATAATATGGATATCTTCTCCTTCTATTCTAATATCGGAATTATGGAAGGAAAGAAATAGAAGGTTTTTCAAGGATAAAAAATGTCTTGGGAGGCCCTATCTAATAAGACTAAAACAACTATTGTGGAGATAGTGAATAGTAGATTATCCAAATTTGGATCAAAATAGTCTCAGTTCTCTAGTTGGGATGATAAGATGAAGGGTAGAAGGTTTGGGTTGAATATTCCCCCTTATGTGGACATTGGGGGAGAAATATCTAAGAAAGATAAAAATAAAAATGTATGAATCCCTCTTAAATTATGGTGATATAAGCTAAATTTTAATGGAGCCTCTCAAGGAAACCTTGGAGCTTCAGGAGCAGTTTGCATTATCAACTATTGGGAAGGTATGGTACTAGCTAAGCAAGATAAATCTCTAGAGGTGGACAAAAATAAAGAAGCTGCTAATGGATTTCTAATATGCAAAGAGCTATGAATTAGGAAGGTGGAAATTGAAGGATATTTAGCGAATATTATAAATGCTCTCAGATTGGGTTCAAAACCGAATTGGAGGTTGAATTCTTTCCTAGGAACGACTCTAGAGCTTCTAATTTTTTTTGAAGCAACAATAATCAATCATATCTATAGAGAAGCGGATTGTTTAGTTGACCATTTGGTGAACGTGGGAGTAGATGGTATAATTTATAAACAAATCAGTGAGCTGATTATAATTCATAACTAGATGGAGCCTATAGAAGACTAATCTCCTAGTCCTACAATATTCTAGATTGGGATGGAAATTAAGAGTTTTGTAGATGTTTGGACTAGTTGGAATCCAATTTCATCAAGTTTTAGTAAGCTTATAAATTAGATGTTTTAAGCACCAGCTAGAAAATATGTCAAAAAATGTTAATTTTGTTAATTAATGGAATCTGGAAGTAGATCTCCCTAATGTAGTGGTGGTTAAAAGGATAGTTTTGGTGGGGATTTCAAATGGCTTGATCCTCTATTTTTGAATATTTTTTTTCCCATGATCCAAGATCATTAATAAGAATTTCTTGGATATTTAATAAGCATTTTTTAATTTAAAAGGCTGAGCATTATTTTAGCAATAGGAATTTAGTTTAAATGCTTGCCAACTCATCCAATTCATTGAAATCTAGAGGAAGATTGTCTTAAGTCAGTGACAGATTAAAGGTCGGGTTAGGTGGGCATTCTCAATGATAGGTTTTTAAATTTTAAATTTGTTTTGCCAAGGATTCTTTATCTTCAATGAGCTTTGAAAGAGTTATTTGAGGTCAATCATATAACATTTAATTATCAGTGGAAATTTGGTAATAAATGAGTAATGGTTGGCGGCCAAAATTTGCCTCTCCATTTATAATAGTTAGGGATAGTTGTCCCTAGGAGGTGGGAGTTTCAAAGCATGTTAAGAAAGTGAGATTGTCAAGGATTGAGATAGCTTCATTGATCTCTTCTCAGGATTGCAATTTGGTTAACAATTTTGATGGTATCAATTAATAGTTTTTCATTTACACAAAATGATGGCTAAACTAATAGGAGTAGATTTGTTTTCTTTAGATACCTTTCTTGAGATCAAGTTAGCAGATTTGAGATATATAGTAGTAATAATTGGCACTAGTGTGGTAGATACAAAAGTAATAAGGAGTTAATACTAAGAGTGGCTTCCAAAGGAAGTCTTATTGTTTCTTTATCTTTCATTTTTCAACCACCTTTTTTGTAAGGAAGTTAAGTAGCGAAACAAATTCCTACACTAACCTTGAGAGGAGGGTAATGCAATTTTTTTTATAGATCATTACAAAAATTACAAAAACTTAACAAAAATAAACATAACATCATGCATACCACAACATAGTGATTTACATGGGGAAAACCCTTTTGGGAGAAAAAACCCACACTCCAAAAGAAGCTCAATATATTATTCAACAGTCAATAACAAATTACAATATACTTGCAGAGAAAACTCTTCACTTGAGTACCACTAATTAGAGATTTAGAGGTAACTCAATAGCTATAAGACTCTTACACACAACCTCTATCTCACACACCTCATATATAGGAGACACAATAGAAAAAACTGTCAAATGGTATTACAAAACCATGGGATAAAACCACGCAATAATGTGGAACCAACCTTATCTCCAATATATATTCCCACTAACATGTCAAAACATTTTTCAACATGTGTTCCTCCCTTTTACAACGCATTTATGTGTCTAATGCATTTTTTATATTTCCTATTTCAGGAGTCCAAACTTCCAGAGGCCATAACTTGTAAACTAGGTGTCTAATTGATGAACCGTTTGAAGCCTTGGAAAGATCACGAAGTGCTCTATCACCTAAGAACCTGATACGCCATTTAAACCCACTTTTTATGGTGTTTTGGAGGGTCTAAATTACTTAAAATTACATTTAAACCTTTCATCGTACCTTCCAAAAAATGGAAACTTTAATATCTTCAAAACTATCTATGCTCTTGGAACAAAAATTAATTGGAATTCCTATCTATCCAATCGAAATATTTCGATAGAATTTTGCACCATTTTGTGCTCAAACAAAAGCATTCTATAAATAGTAACTATTGGCTGCATCAATGAAGGAAAATTGAGAGGGGGGTGAATTAGTTTTCACCAGATTAAACCAATTGAGCACAAACTCATATTCCAATCAACTCCAGCAAGAATACAGAAAAAGATAATGACACAACACACATCACATGTGGAAAACCCATTTAAGGGAAAAACCACTATGGGGACTTACCCATAATAAGATGATACTATGTAGTAGGATGTGTAAATATTACAATGGAGAATGTACATGCATTCAGGTACATTGCCTAGAGATCACTGCTCAAAATGAGATGACCCAGAAGGCTAAAACTCTCAGGGAAGGTTCACTACCTTACAATAAGATTCAAACTATAATCTGAATTAGATGAACTCCAAATATAACATCTCCTAATGCCTGATGACAGCTCTAGTTAAGCACATTTGTCTGCCCTGCAACATTATCTACTTAATACACCACACCAAAGGATAAATTTTCTTATGCACACATAAACCACTCTCTGATAATGTAGACACAACACCGATACCAAAATTACATGAATCTAACACCTATTTATACAATTCATCAACCTTGACTACAAGGTCAACCAAACCCTCAAAACCTAGATTATAAAATTACATCATGCACAATACATATATGAACCACCAAACCAATACATTGATATACATGCCATAGAATGGACCTAAATGAAATCTCCAAACACACATCACCATTGGAAATATTGCCACGATCAACCACAACACGCTACATCTCCAAGAATACCACATAACACGAAGAATATCACCACATCAACAAAATCATCGAGAACGCACACAAGGATTAATGTGGACCACCAAAACAAATAGGGCACAATCATGAAACACCAACAAGCACATTAGAACCATCGATAATAGCTGCACCAATACCACTTATTCAAATCTTGATAGATCAACATGCTAAATCTTATTAACACCAATCAACAACAATTTGGACTAGAAAGATAACTTGCAGAGCACAAAATCATGAACCATCTGAAATGAAGATACACATGAACATCCAAAATACTCTCCCAAAACCACAACCAAATATATAATCATACCAGAGCTCACTGGATCAAATACCACACTCTGCCAACCACTGAACATAAAGACTAAACTCCAAACCGAATTAAATTATATGATCAAGAAATATTTTGGATCACTAAAACCAATAAGGAATGAAGTATTCCAGAATCTAAAATAGATAAACCAACTAGATCAACTCAATGCAATCACTGAAACACCAAGAAGCTCTATCCAACAAATTAACATGTTGACATCAATGGTAACAACATATCCTAACAACAATGATATCCAACAATCTACCCCTTTGGCATTTTTGGAAACATATGAATGTGAAAAACAATCAATGAAAATGAAATAGATCAACACCAACAATCTGCAACAAACTCCCCCTAAGATCATGCACAACAAAGCTTCAAAACATAAAGTAGTTTTTCACATGCCTCTCTCCCTGTTTGAAAGAAATTCCAAAGATAGAGTACAAATTATGCTCTCTCCCCAAGACAATCTCACCCTAGAACTCATCCTCTAAGAAGGGAAATCTCCTCGTTAGGATAAAATCACAACTTATCAACAAAATCACACACTAACTACTATGGTTGAGTAGTAGCACCAACTCATCAAACCGGATAAAAGGATAAGGCTTTGAAATCCACCAAATTAGTGCAACTCCATGCATCTAGTTCTCATCTATAGGGTAAGAGACCCCTAACTTGTCTCTCAAGTAGACAAATGTATCTACAGGCAAAGGATTAGTGAAAATATCTACAATCTGATCCTTTGTAGATACATATTCCAATTTGAATTCTTCATCACTGACTTCCTCCCTCAAGAAATGATACTTTATGGATACATGGTTTGTTTTCGAATGCAACACCAGATTCTTTGAAATATTAATAGCACTAGAATTGTCATAATATGTAATAATAGGCTTATCATAAATCACTCTGATATCCTTCAACATCTGCTTCATCCAGACTACCTGAGTATAGTTGCTAGCAACGACAATGTATCTAGCTTTAGCAGTAGATAAATATACAACATCTTGTTTCTTGATGGACCATGAAATCAGCTTCTTTCCCAAAAATAATATTCCATTGGTAGTTCTCTTTTGGTCATCAACATCACCTATCCAATCGGTATTAGTATAGACACATATGAATAAATCATCATTCTTTGGTACCATAAGCCATAGTTGACAGTCCTCTTCAAGTATCTAAAAATCCTCTTCACAACAGTAACATGAGTCTCTTTAGGATCTGCTTGAAATCTAGCACAAAGAGAAAAAAACAAGCATGATATCTAGTCTAGCCTGAGTTAAGTACAATAATCCACTGATCATAGATCTATACAAAGTGTGATTAACTTCCCAAGATTCATCATTCTTAGACAATTTGCATCCAGTCACCGTAGGAGTTCCAATAGGTTTAGAATCAGCTAATCCAAACTTCAACAATTCTTTCACATACTTAGATTGAGAAATGAAAATACCTTTACTAGTCTGAGTAATCTACAATCCTAAGAACAATTTCATTTCACCTATCATAGCTATCTCAAATTCCTTTTTCATATCATCAGCAAACTTCATACTCAAATCATCATCTCCTCCAAAAATGATATCATCAAGAAAGACATCAACAATCAAAATGTTATCATTGTCAATGTTAAAGTATAAATTACTATCAAGAGTAGCTTTGTAGAATCTCAGCTTCAATAAATACTTATCCAATCTAGCATACCATGCTCTAAGGGCTTGCTTCAGTCCATACAATACTTTCTTCAATTTGCATACCATATCTCCTTCATCCGATAAAGAAAAGCCATATAGTTGCTCAATGTAGACTTCCTTTTCAAGATCACTCTTAAAGAAGGCTAACTTGACATCCATCTTATACACCTTGAAATTCTTATAAGCAACATATGCAAGCAAATTCCAATAATCTAATAACTTCAATTTTAGCCACGAGAGAAAAATTATCCTCATAATCAATACCTTCCATTTGAGAACACCGCTTACATACCAATCTTGCTTTGTTTCTGACAACTTCACCAGCTTCATTCATTTTATTCCAGAACACCCATTTAGTGCCAATCATATTCTTGTCTTTAGGTCTCGAAACAAGCTCCCAAGTGTTATTATTCTTAATTTGATTTAGCTCTTCTTCCATTTATTTTATCCAATTTTCATCTTTACATGCTTCTTCAACATATTTAGGTTCAATCTTTGAAATCAAACATATCTCTTCAATAACAATCCTTCTCCCAGTCATCACACCTTTATTCTTCTCACCAATAGTCTAATGTTCTGAATGATTTAATCTTACATACCTCAGAGTCTTCTGATTGTTTTTATTCTCAGGCTCTTGCACTTCTTTACCTACAACAGCAATATCCAGATTACCTGTCTCCACCAGATCAATATGCTTCAACATCTTTGTCTTCATGGGATGAGGAACAACATCTTCATCATCAAAATCATATTCACATGCTCTAATTTTATTTCTAGGACATTCATCTACTTTCACATTTGCACATTCAACCAACTTCTTCAATCTCTTATTATAGCACTAGTAGGCCTTGCTCTTGGTATAATATCCCAAGAAGATTCCTTCATCACATATTTCATCCTTTCCTATATACTCTTCTCTCTTGATATAGCATTAACTTCCAAAAAATCTAAAATATATAACTTTAGGAACATGACCAAGCCATAGTTCATAAGGAGTCTTACTAGAATCACCTTTAATATGTACCCAGTTGAATGTGTAAACAACAGTACTAACATTTTCTCTCCAAAAGGTCTGTGCAACATTTCCTTTAATTATCATAGTCCTTGAAGCATCCAAGATAGTTATGTTCTCCCTCTCAATAAATCCATTATGTTGAAGGGTTCTAGGAGCAGATAATTGTCTTGTAATTCTATTCCTCTCACATAATGTATCAAACTCCCCTGATGTAAATTATCCTCCTCTATCAGATATTAGGCACTTTAGCTTCAATCTTGTCTCACTAACCACTCTAGCTTTGAATATCTTGAATTTATTCAATCCTTCTGATTTCTCCCTTAGAAAAGTAACCCACATCATCCTTGAATAATCATCAATCAGCAATATGAAGTATCTATCACCCTGCATGCTTCTCACTCTAGTAGGATCAAATAAGTCAGTATGAACAAGATCTAGCAATCCATTATATGAATACAACTTACTCTTAAATGAAGTTGTTGTTTGTTTTCCTATCTGACATTGCTTACATACTGGATTAGCAGGCGTCACAATCTTAGGCAAATCTCTAATAGCTTGAGTAGAACTTATCCTTACCATGCAGTCAAAATTAGCATGACACATTCTTCTATGCCATAACCAACTTTAATCAACTTTATCAATCAATCAACTTCTTTCACTAGTATTCAAGTGAAAGATATTACCTTTAGACTTACTACCTGATGAAATCTCTATACTAGAGGCATTTAGGATATTACATTTACAATTCTTGAATTGCAAATCATATCCCTTGTCAATCATCTATCCAACACTCAAAAGATTATGCTTCAAACCTTCAACATACAAGACATCATCAATATTATACTTGCCATTGAAAGATATATAACCTTTACCGTGAATCACACAAGCTTTATCATCTCAAAATATCACTATTCCACCATCATACCTTTGCATACAGATTTTATTTTATCAGTTGTCATATGATGTCAACAACCATTGTTAATCACCCAGTCATATTTCTCTTCAATCTTAGTAGCTAAAGATTTTTATTCAATAATGTAGCTTGTAGACTTCACTAATACCGGATCATCTTCCTTGATATCAATTAATACAAATTCTTGTTCTAAATTCTCATTCTTAGATTCTTCATTTGTTACACCTTCATCAATAGCATAATAGCATCTCTTTTGATTTTTGTACTTCTGGTAGGGCTTATAGGGCTTATCATTCTTATCATGTTTCTCATATCTATCATACTTATCATGTCTTTCATGTTTATCATATCTAGATATTCTCGTAGGGCACCTAGAAGCAAAATGTCCTAACTTATTACAAGAGAAACATTTCAAAGGTAACTTTCCATCATACTTACCGGCTCCTTTAGGCAATCTTTGAGCAACAAGGGCTTAAAGCTCATCCAATTCTCTTTCTTCCTCATCCATCTCTCTCTTTTCACTTTCAAATCTAGATACCCAACATGATTTTTCTCTTGAATCATACTTATGCTTCTTGGATACAAAGGCTCTAAATACGGTCTTATATTTACCATATTATTCTCCAAATTCACTCAACTCAAATGAAGATTTCTTCCCAACCAACATATCTCTAGTCACACTAATCACACTATAAATCTCATTAATAGTAGCTACTTTATGTTTGTAAGCAAGAGGAAATGATCTCAACACCTTAGCAACAATCTCATCTTCTTCAACGGTTCCACCGACACATCTGATATTCATGACAAGCTCATTCACCTTAGCCATTAAGGTTGTTATGTTTTCATCTTCTCCCATCTTTAATGCTTCATATTTCCCTTTGAAACTCTACTACTTAAAAAATTTAACTTGCACATCTCCTTCATACAAGGTATCTAGTTTCTTCCAAATCTCATGTGCAGTCTGCAAACCCATCACATTAGTCATCTCTAAATTAGTCAAGGCACTCAGCAATTTAAAATTTAATACCAGAACCCAAAATATTAATACTAGAATAGTAGATAAACAATTTAAGCATAAATGATAATCATAGAATAAATACCATCCACATAACACCAATATTTATACGTGGAAAACCTGATAAAGGGAAAAACCATGGTGGGAAGCCTACCCACAGTCAGATAATACTTCTGTAGTAAGTATGTGAATTACAATTGACGAGCCTGCACCAGGCTAGAGCGCACTACTCATCACAAAAGGAGCCTCATTGACTATATAGAAATCCATACTACAATCTGAAGAAGTGTTGAATTGCAAAATATAGAATCTCCTATGTCTGAGTACAATTCTAGTTGAAGATCAATACCAGAGGACTAAATCCTCTTACATAAACCCAAATTGATCTCCAATGATTGACCAACTCCTCTGCCTGAATGATATTACATTATTCGCACATTACATTCCTTGACCATGACGTCTAATAATAACCATGATAATCTACAATGAGATCTTGATGAATACTAAGAGTGGGGGGTGAATTAGTGTACCAAAAAATACTGTAATCAATCTCTTAAATAGTTTACCAGATAATTGGTGCAATAGATTCACTAATAAACCGGTTAAGATAAATGCAAACCAAATAGAAAGCAAAGAATTCACCCACAAAAGCACAATCACCATAACACAAGATATTTGACATGGAAACCTAAAAAGGAAAAACCACGGTGAGTAGAAACTCACAAGTAACTATCTGCAGAATAGAAACTAGACCGGTCAAGGTCATACAATGTTCTTCACCAGAACAAATCCTGCAAGGAATCTACATCTCTATTAGGAGATAAGTCATGTTAAAGACTACCTTGTTAGAGGATTTTAGATCCACAGTTGTGAACCACCTTTTTAGAGGATTTACAAAGGCTTTGTTGGGCCTACCCGGTTAAGGGTTTCAAACTTGTCGAAGATGTGAGTAATCAACAAGTGGATGATCTAGCTAATAGAATAGTCTGCTTAATTAGATCCTTAACAGCTCCTTGTTAATGCATTTGAGCATTACTTCAATCTTCAATATCTCCACACTCTATCTCTTCACATAGACCTAATCTTCTCTTCAATGATCGCACATAGCCTTCTCTATTCTATGTCTCATACTCTATCTCTTACACATGCAAACCCTAGACATGATGTCCTTATAAAGGAATCTGATTTCATGTTGGTCCAATAGAATTAGACTACAAGTTCTTAGGTACAGTGCATCTAGACACAATTGGTAACACGACACAAATGGACCACCAAAGTGTCGGTGGATGATAACTCATCACATAGTACAATACTACCAGTTGGTAACTCATCACAGAGTAATACCAGTTAATACAATATACCGATTACCAATTGTCAAAAATGAAGAGTGGTAGATCATAGTGTTCCGATCAAAAGTGAACTACTACTTGGGTCCTTCGTATCGCTTGTGATCCTCGAACCACTTGAGGTCCTTGGTACTGCTTGTGATCCTCAAACTTCTTGAGGTCTTCATACTGCTTGAGCTCTTTAGTCAATCTGTGACCGATAAACATCTTTTGCAAAATACCGATAGTCTAAAGACTATACATTCAATAATACACAATACCGGTTGGAACAATTACTAGTTGAGCATAACTTATACATCAAGAAAGTGTGTGTCCATCATCAAAAAAGTGTGTGACCATCAATGACAATCAAAACATCATCAAAATGCCAACAATCTCCCCCTTTGGCATTGATGGCAACACTTAGGAAAATTTTGACATCTAAGTGCTTTACAAAAAAAATGCCATAATCAAAATTACTCCCCCTAAGCATATACACTACTCCCTTTTGTAAAAATTAGAGGTAAGTGCATGAAATGGTAACGTTCACCAAAATTTTAATGTACACTACTTCCCCTTTGCCAACAATGAAAAAGTAATGCAAAGTAACCCCTATTTCCTAATACAATAAAAAAAGAGTAAATGTTTATGACGATAAGGAATGAAATTTCTCAGAAACAAATTTAAAGTCCTACATAAAATTTTTCATGGCGAATGTCCATGACTCAAGTAAGGAGGTAGCAACCTCACTTTTAGTCTTCATCTGGAATGCTAGTTCTTCCATTGCATCAATGGTACTCATTTCTTGAGTGACTATGATAGCTTCTAGGTTGAGAAAACATCTCTAAAGAATATGCAGTCTTGGCAATAGGAGGAGTTGAAGCTCCTGCAAATCTTTAGTCTGGTTGCTGATCTCTCAGTCCATCTTGGCAGTTTCATGCTGAAAATGATGAATAGTTTGCCCACAAGTAGTGAATAAGTCATAGGGTTTCTTCTTCTTTTCTTCTTTTCTCTTATCTTCTTCTCTCTTCTTCTCTTCCTCTTTCTTCTTTTCATCCTCTTTCTTCTTCTCTTCCTCTTTCTTTTTCTCTTCCTCTTTTCTCTTATCTTCCTCTTTCTTTTTCTCTTCCTCTTTTCTCTTGTCTTCCTCTTGCCTTGCTTTTTCCTCTTGCTCTTTCTCCTTTTTCTCTTTGTCCTATTTCTCTTTCTTAGCTTGTTCTTTGTCTTTTTTCTCTTTCTCATCTTTTTCTTTGTCTGGAGTGACATCCTCATTATCTAATACATCAACATCAATAGTGTCAATTTGTTTTGTTACTCTTTCTCCTTCACTGTCAAATACATCATCCAGTTTGCTTGATGATAGATCAGGTTCTTGTTCAGTCTTCTTAGAGGCTTCAACTACCCGGTGTATTTTGATAACAACTTTAACATGTATATGTGTGTCCTTTTCCAGTTCAGAAGCTTTACCTTCTAGTAGCTTGAGTCTTCTCCTTCTCATGAAGAAGATTCCTTTGTTCTTATCCATTATTTCAAACAATTCAGAATTTGAAGCATCAGAAAAGTATTGTGCAAAAATTTTCTCCCTGATCTCCTGTTCTCTTTCAATGGAAATGCACCATTTATTATCTAAAGAATTATACAAAGAATCTGGTGTAACCGATCTAATCTCAGATGGTGACTGATCATTAATACATATGTATTTAATTACTTCCTGTTCTACCTCTTCTTTCTCATTATCATTAAAATCCTCAAAAATAAATTTTAAATCATCAAGAAATTTCCTCCTAATGTTCTTAATTGTCCTCTAAAAATGTGTCATTGGCTTATAAGAGGTAACATCTATGCTTACCGATGCAAGAGTTGTTGGTACATTACCGGTAGACTTCACCTTTTTGCTTGATTGTTTTGACTTCTTTTTTTGAATCTCCGGTTCAGTGTCTTCTTCCTCTGGTGAGTGGTTCCTAGTTTTTCGCTTCCTCTCAAATACTTTGACTAGAATAACTTTAGGTTTCTTCTTAGTTGGTGGCCACTTGGTCACTTTCAGACTAGCAGGGGTAACTGGTGCTGATACCGATGGCACGACTTTGCCCTTTTTCTATTTTGGTTCTTCAATCGGTGTGACCCTCTCTAAGTAGGTACCGGTTCTCCTTTTCTTTTCTTCTAGTGGTGAGCTAAGTAGGGTAGAGGCATACCTGATCAACATGTCATTCACCACTTCATACCCCATAGGTTCAACTACTTCCTTTCTGGGCTCCACTGCTTCCGTTATGCATTCATCTATCCTTATTGTGAAGCAGATGTCACCTCCATACTTCTTCACAATATCATTAGATATCCTCATTCTTTGGCTCATTTTCTACTTGAATTCATCAAAATACCTATTTAGAACCTTAGGATATCCAATTCCTACTACTTGTATACTTTCCTTAATCTTTCTGGAAACTAGTAGGTCAACAGACCATTGAACGCCACCTACTCCAAGGAAATAACCTTGAAAGTAGAAGAATAAACCGACCAGAAGTTGTCCAAACTTGAACCTTAGAGAACTGTCATGTTTGATGAAATTCAAATTCAACAACAATTGCTTCTATATATAGGTACATAGATCAAATGTAGTGTCTTCCTTGATCATTCTGTAAGCAGCATTCACTGCAACAGCAGGGACAAAATTCATTTTGCTGGCATAGAATATCCTATAACCTATCACCATGCAAGCATATTTCATCAGATCGTCTTTAATGATGTTGACAGTCATTGCTCGTTGGTCACTCAGAGAACCAGTGAGCTTTGTCATTTTAGTTCTGGTGACTTTCCATAGAGCTGGTACCTCTCCAATATTGTAGAAACTGGTGACGACATAAATTGCTTCCGGTGCGATGTCATGGGTCCGCTCAAGATACATCTTCTCACCATGCACTCTTCTAAGGATGATGCAAATATGTTCTTCTATGAACTCTTCCAGAAAATATACCGTATTGTACAATTTCATCTTCTCAAGGATACTCTGCTCGGGTTTGATCTTCTTGTCATCCCCATAGGACATAATTAGTTGGGAATGAATCACTATGGATCCTAGGTCTTCCAATTTACAGTCTATATACCCTAAAATATCTCCCTCAACAATAACTTCGGCAGGTATTTGAGATAGGGCATTGTATTTCATTTTCTTTTGAAGAAATTCGGCTCAATCTATAGGTGCACTAGAACTAGAGTGCGATGCAGAAGCCATGATCAAATGATAAGTAATAATTTCAAAAAATACCTTTGCAAACTGGAATTTAGGTTTTCCAATGTTGCGCACAAAACACCACTTCGGTTGCAAGTTCGCCGCTTAGAGTTCTTCACTAATAGATTGAAAAAGATCGTTGGATTCCTCTACAAGATTTTTCAATTCACTTTGAATTTCTAGATGAATAGCTCTTTGTCACTCTTCTCTTGAAAATTCTTCTTTCAAAAATAGATAAGTGAAAATGATGACGAAAATCCCTTTTAAACAACTCTCACTGACCGTAATAAATGCATCACCACTAGGGTTCAAACCCTAATTTTTCCTTTTACCACTTCAGATCTTCTATCATCTGACATGTAACATATACTAGTAAGGGTCTTTACCGATATAAAGTGGGGGTTCAAAATATTTCACCAATATGTTCCCCCTAAGCTTTTATGAAGCTCAGTTTGCCAGTTTAGAGACTTCCACACTAGGTGTAGAAGCAAGTTCATCTTGTGACTCTCTTTCTGATTTCTTTTTCCATATTTTGTTCATACCCTCTTGAATGGTTTCAACATCAATCTTCCCTTCTGGAGTGATCGGTATATTATCCGATAGGTTCTTTCTCAGTCTACAAGTTCTGGCAGTGTGTCCCGGTTTGTTGCAATGATAGCATACCATTCAAAGTGTTCTCCATGGTCCATTATTCATACTTCAATTCTTCCTTCTACATGTTACAGTAGTGTGACCGCTAACACGACAGATCAAACAGGTTGCTCTCCAACTAGTTGCCACTTGATAACCAACTGACCGATGGTCATAGGTATTGTATCAGTTGGGATTCCGGTTCACAAGAAGTTCTGGAACAACTCCTTGAGTCCTTGGAGGATATCTCCCAGTGTTGTGCAAAACAAACCTGCATTCAAATGCTCTATGCCCAAACTTGTTGCATGCATTGTAATGCCCCACTCAAAACCCTAAAGGAAACAACACAAATAGCCAACTAAAAGGTGAATTTTTTTTTTTTAAAGATTAAGTGTATTAATTATAACAATTGCATGTTTAATAACACAGCGGAAGTCTAACACATGATTTCCTAAAGGTTACCAATGAATATTAATTCATAGATTATATTAACACCATGGTTAATCCAATTGTTCAACTAATTAGGAAAAATAAATGCTTAAATTTAAAACATAATCATACATCTAATTTCCATAATGAAAGAATTAAAGTAATCAAATGCATTTATTTATCCATAATTCATTTATACATTAGATTTAAACCAATTGAATTAACATACATTCCAATGATCAACTATTACAATATCCATAAATACATGTGATGCTCTGCAAAAAGGATTAGAAAATCTGTAATCAAATGTTAAGGTTGGTTTTGCATCTACTCGAATGAATATGTACAAGGATTTGCCATGTTTTTGTGTGATTTTCGATGGGTTTTTCGATGTTTTTGGATTTTGTGTAATAGTTTTTGAATGTTTTTGGATTTTGTGAGTCATTTTTGAATGTTTTTGGATTTTGCGAGACATTTTTGAATGTTTTTGTATTTTGCGAGACATTTTTGAATGTTTTTGCCAATGAATCACTAGTAATGTAGAATCCACTTCCATCATCTGGATTGTAAGGGCATTGCCCCCAAGTTGGACATGATTTATGAAAAAGCGGGATGCCAGACGCATGAAGTACTTTCTTGGATTACAGATCAAATAACAAGCCATGGTTAGATGGATGGATGTGTGTATGTATGAATGTGATCGCAACAAGCCTGAAAGATACTGGAGCCATTGCCTTTACGAGTGGCGCCTGTTTGTCAGGTTTTCGCCATCGCACTTACCCAAGGTGCCACTGGAGTAGTTGTTCATCGTTTGGATGCATGATTTTTCTTTACTTTTTTGAATGTTTTTGTATTTTATTTAGGACATTTTTCTGAATGTTTTTGGTATTTTCTGATATGCAGGGGAGCCTGATGCCTTGTACACCTTAGGTATAAAACCGTTTGAGGTGCATGCTATTGATTGGATCTGCGAGCGGTTCTCCGTCTGATGTAGCCAACTGATATGCCCCGGACCCGAATACAGCAGTGACAACATATGGGACGAGCCAGTTTGATTCAAACTTGCCTTGATGTTCTCTATTTGGTTGGTTGCGAGGATTCTCTCGAAGAACAAGATCACCTACCTCAAATGTACGAGGTCTAACTTGGTGATTGTAGCTTCTACTCATGCGCTGCTGATAGGCTTTGAGGTGATTGTATGTAGCTTGTCGCTTCTCATCAAGTAACTCTAAGTACTGAAGGCGTGAGACTCTGTATGCTTCATCATCGATGAGATTATGCAAGGAAACTTGTAATGATGGTATCTCAGCCTCAATAGGTAAGATAGCTTCTGCACCATAGACCAATGAATAAGGAGTTGCACCTGTAGGGGTTCGAATGCTAGTTCGATATGCCCATAATGCTGGATTCAATTGAACATGCCAATCACGACCGGCATCATTGACTGTCTTCTTTAGGATTCTCAATATGTTTTTATTGGATGCTTCGGCCTGACCATTGCCTTGTGGGTAATAGGGAGTGGAAAAGCGGTGTTGGATATGAAATTTCTCACAAAGCTCACGGACATCCTGATTTTTGAAAGGAAGACCATTATCTGTGATGATGGACATGGGCACACCATACCGACAGATGATGTAGTTGAGGATGAATGAGGCGATCTGCTTGCCGGTGACTTGAGTAAGTGGAACAACTTCGATCCACTTTGTGAAATATTCAGTGGCGGTAATAATGAATTTATGGCCATTGGATGAAGATGGATGAATCTTACCCACAAGGTCAAGGCCCCATTGACAAAAAGGCCATGGTGTTGTGATTGGTTGCAGTTCCTGTGCTGGTGCATGTATCAGGTCACCGTGAACTTGACATTTCTTGCATTTTCTGACAAAGTAGTAGGAATCCTTTTCCATAAATGGCCAATAGTATCCAGCTCGCATGATCTTCTTGGCTAGTGATGGACCACTTGAGTGAGTCCCGCAAATTCCTTCATGTACCTCTTCCAAAGCCTTTGTTATCTCATCTTGTTCCAGACACCGAAGGAGAGTACCATCAAGACTGCGTCGGTATAGGGTTTCGGCAATAATGGTATATCGAGCAGTTTGGCGAATGAAGGTTTTTCGTTGGTTGTTCGATTGGTTGGGAGGAAGGGTATGATCGCGAAGATAGGTGTAGAACTCACCGTACCATGGGGATTCATAACCGACAAGGTGACATATCATCTCAGATTTAGGGATATCATAAGCAGGGATCCAAAGCTGTTGTACCAAGAACTCGTAGCGTGTTGAATTCTGTGGAAGATCTAGGAGAGATGCGATGGTAGCCATGGCATCAACGGCTCGATTTTGATCTCTTGGTATCTGCTCAAAAGTGATAGTAGTGAATGATGTCTTTAGACTGTCCACCATTTGCTTGTATGGCATGAGTTTATCATCTTTGGTCTGATATTCATTAGTTGCTTGTCGAATGACCAGTTGTGAGTCGCCATATACTTGTAGTTCTTGTAATTTCCATTGTACGGCTAACCTGAGTCCTGTGATCAAGGCCTCATACTCTGCTATGTTGTTTGTGCATGGAAATGTGAGCCTGTAAGACTTTGGGATGCTATCACCTTGAGGTGTGATAAACAGAATGCCTGCCCCCGAGCCGTGCCTAGTGTATGAACCATCAAAATATAGTTTCCATGGTTGTGCTTCTGTGATCATGAATATCTCTTCATCTGGAAAATTTGAAATGAGAGGATGATCGCCTATGAGTGGTGCATCGGCCAATTGATCTGCAATGACCTGACCTTTGATAGCTTTACGGTCCACATACTCGATGTCAAATTCACTTAGAATCATTACCCATTTGGCCAAGCGACCTGTCAATGCTGCTTTACTGAGTAAATACTTGAGTGGATCAATCTTTGCGATGAGTTGTACCTTGTGTGTCAACAGATAGTGTCACAATTTAGTGGCTGCTAAGATTACTGCTAGGCAAGCTCGCTCAATAGGTGTGTAATTGAGTTCATAGCCAACCAGTGTGCGAGAGATGTAGTAAACATCACACTCTTTGCCTTCTACATTATGTTGTGCCAATAATACACCTAATGTTGTACTTGTCGTTGAGATATAAAGTAACAACGGTCTACTTGGATCTGGTGGCATCAGCAATGGTGGATTCATGAGATAGTCTTTAAGCACCTGAAATGCTTGTTGGCATTTGGCATCCCACTGAAAGCGGATGTTCTTGTGTAGCAGGTGTGTGAATGGGTGACATTTATCAGCCAATTGTGCAATGAATCTTCGGATTGATTGAAGCCGTCCTTGTAGTGTTCTTAGCTGACTGATATTCTTTGGAGGTGGCATGTCCATTATTGCCTTAACCTTTGCTGGATCGACCTCAATGCCTTTGCTTGAGACAATGTATCCTAGAAGCTTCCCGGAGGTCACTCCAAAGACACATTTCTTTGGGTTGAGTTGAACATGATATTGTTCCAGTCTATCAAAGATTTGATCTAAGATGTGGAGATGTCCTTCTCTAGTGATTTTGCTAGTAAGTCATCCACATAATCTTCCATCATAGTATGCATCATGTCATGGAAGATGGTGGTCATTGCTCTTTGATAGGTCACTCCTGCATTCTTTAGACCAAAAGGCATTACATTCCAGCAGTATGTGCCCCATGGACATGTGAAGGCTGTCTTATGTTGGTCCTCTGGTGCGATCTTTATCTGATTGTAGCCGGAAAATCCATCCATGAGTGAAAGCATCGCATGTCCTGCTGTTAGATCCACTATGATGTCGATATTTGGTAGGGGAAAGTCATCCTTAGGACATGCCTTATTCAGATCTCTGAAGTCAGTACAAATGCGGATGCCCCCTTTTGGTTTGCCGACAGGCACAATGTTGGAGATCCATTCTGCATAATCAATTGGCCTAATGAAACCAACATCTAGGAGTTTCTTGAGTTCTGTTTTGACTAGCACTGCAATCTGGGGATGCATCTTACGAAGCTTTTGCTTGATAGGTTTGGCTCCTTCTGCTATGGTGAGGTGATGCATGACTAAATCAGGATCAAGCCCAGGCATGTCTGCATATGACCATGCAAAGTTGATCTGACGCTGCTGGAAGAACTCTATAAATTTAGGCCGTTCCTCTGGAGTGAGAAGAGATGCCAGATGTATGATATGAGGATTTTCAGGAGTCCCCACATTGTATTCTTTGGTTTCCTCGATGAGAATCGTTGATCGTTCCTGTTGTGCATTAGCAGGGAGAATGTCAAACCCTTCATCCTCAAGCACCTCAGAGAGGTTTTCACCATTGGATATGCTCTTTCTTTTTACTTTTGTTGGATCAAACAGTGCCACAGTGTGGTTTTCACTAGAAGATCCATGTTTTAATGTTATATTTTTGCAGCTGAAAGGTTTGGCATCTGCCCCGAAGTATGCTGCGCTATTAAGTTCAATGGCAAATCCATCTTTGTGATCCCCGGTTGGTAGGTTATCCCTTAATTCCAAAAAGTCAATGATGGCCTCATCGTTTTGGAAGAGGTCAAGACATGGGGGATTTGGTTGGTTCCATTCGATGAGTTCAGGGTGGATAATGGGCATTACGTCATCGATTAGGTTAAGTTGGTTAGATGTATCAGTGAGGGTTAAGACGTTATGGTGAAGGTCGTTAATGGTACTCTCCTTGTCAGAATAAGGCGTAGGATGAGACATAGGGTCTGTGGAAGATGTTTCCAGCTCAGGTACCCAAGTGGTCTTTATTTGTGCTTCTCTGTAAACAGGGATGTCTTTGCGTGGTGGAGGTGGTGATGTGTCTTCCTCATCTGAAGTGTTAAGCTGTACAGAATCAAATTCCCACTCATGTGAGTCGGTCTCTGAATCACTCTCCAGCATCCGATTGCTATACCATATTGGGATGTCTTTGGAATTAAACACGGCAGATGTGATTGGTTTATGTATCTTTGTAGTGATCGGTGCTGCATGAATCGTGATGGGATTTAAAGGATTTGTCACTGGAAGTATCGGCAGTGTTGACTTAGTGGCTTCTGTTGGAATGGCTGGTGCCATAGATGCTGCTGCGGGTTCCAATATAGTTGCTGCTATGAATGGTGTTGCTGATGGGATTACTGGTTCATTTGGTGGGATGATTGGTATTGTAGATGGTTGTGGTGGGATTGTGAGCCTCGATGGGGCAGTGGGGATAGTGCTTGATGGTGCTTTGATTATAAAAGGTGTCCTCTTTGCAGTAGGTGGGCAAAATGGTTTGCTAGGTTTTCCTTTGAATCTGAGTTTAGGAAGGATCTCTTTTTCAAAGCCAAGGCCTGTATTACCTTTGGGCTTGAATTCTGGTAGTAGAGGTTCGTGTCGTCCTTGTTTGCAGTATCCCAAAGCACTCTGACCATTATATCCCATTCTTTGCATAATGAGGAGGCCTTTGCCATACTGTTTTGTAGGAAGTGTAACTCGCGGTTTATCAGTGGTGATGGGATCTTTATAGATCCATTCCGCTAGGTCCTCATCTTGTGTCTCTTCCTCTTGACTCTTTCCAAGGATGAAAGGCGCCAAGGCATATGCAGGCGTGATTATGGGTTTTTGGAGTAACTGCTGTGGTTTACCATGTGTTCTAGGAGAAGTGGGCATCTGTCCCACATAAAAGAGTTGACTCAAGTTGTATTCCCCGGGACCTTCCTCTGTGACTTTCATCTTAAGCTTTTCTTTCTTGGGTATAGGGGTGTTTGAACTGGCAAGAGAGGTGGGACTTACATATGATGTAGAGGAAATGGCTTCCCTATTATTAGAAACAGTAATTTCTGGTTGATGGCTGATATTATGGCAAAATGCAAAGGGATTTGCATCACCCAGGATTGTGATCTCTGCACCATTATGTGGGAACTTGATACATTGATGGTAGGTAGATGGAACGGCTTGCATGGCATGTATCCAAGGTCTTCCTAATAATAGATTATATGGCAGAGGAAGGTCCAGAACCTGACAAATTATGTGTTTTACCATAGGGCCCACTCGGATTGGTAGCACCACCGCTCCTTTGGATGAACGCTCTGCATCATCATAGGCCTTGATGGTGATCTTCTTGCGAGGATCCACTGATTCTATTGCATATCCCAATGTTGTGACCAACTGTAGTGTACAAATGTTTAGGCCTGCTCCATTATCTATCAAGACTCGCTTGATCCTGTGTTGGTTGATAAAGCCTTCAATGTGTAGTGAAGCGTTATGAGGTTGCTGGAACGAAGAGTTGTCACTTTCGGAAAAAGTGAGACAAGGTGATGACTTTAGATTTCCAACCATGGCTTGAAACTGGTCCGTATTAAGGTTTGCAGGGACTGACGCCTCTTTGAGTGCTTGATCCAAGATTGTTTTATGAGATGGCGATAGACGCAATAGTTCTAGAATGGATATAAGTGCAGGGGTTTTGTCTAATTGTTCCACAAGATTGTACTGCTTTGGGACGGAGGTGGTGCCTTGTGGAGCTGCCTTGATGGTGACCTTGCCACGACGTGTAACAACATTGCAATTTGAGGTGGGATTTTTGAAGGTGATAGTTGCAATTTGTTCACTGGCATCATACAGGTGATTTACAGTGTAGTTATACGCAGCCTGCGTATAATCAGTGGTATCGGTGCCTCGCCGGGAAGTGGAAGGACCCCTTTGATCTTGTGATGGAAGTGGATTTTTGAACATCAAATGATCATTATTTGTTGTTTTTGGGTCATGTCCTTCAATTTCAATTTCTCCTCGGTCAATAAGATCTTGAATGAGATCTTTCAATCAGTGACAATTACTTGTCTTGTGTCCTCTTCCTTGATGGAATTCACAATGTTCAGTATCTCTCCACCATGCCGAATTGACCTGAGGCTCATAGTTGGATAGCTTAGGTAGAGTGATCAAATTCTGAGAAATGAGTTGTCGCAACACTGTTTCAATGGGTTCCCCTAAGAGAGTATATGCGCGTTTTTGTTTTTGTGGACGAGGTCTTGGTTCATCATGAGATGTGATGCGACCTTGATTGGAAGGAACATTTGTGTTATTCTGAGGTGGAGGATTTTGTCCTGCAAATCGAAGGTTGTGCATTTTGGATAGTCCGGGCATCCACAACCCCATCATTGACGATATTCTTGTTTTTATTCCAGAAGTTTGGTTTATCGCTATTGAAGCGTGGGCGAGGACCATCTTTTGGTTCATTAAAGATTTTGATGAGTCCTTTCTTGATGAGTGCCCTTTCACATTTTAAACCCTTGGTGATCATATCGTTAAAAGAGTCTGTGTCTTTGACATCCAGGTGAAATTCCATTTCTTCGTTTAAGTTGGAAATGAAAATTTCCACTAGTTCTCATTTAGGTAACTGAAGAGAACGTCTGCTAGACATTTGGCACCATCGTTGCAGGAATACTGAGAATAGTTCACCTGGTTTTTGTTTGGTATTGCACAGATTAGCCATGGTGATGTCGCGTTCAATGTTATGAGAGTAATGAGTGAGGAATTTCTGGATGAGTTCCTCAAATGTTCTAATGCCACCTGGTAGTCGGGAAAACCATGATGTGGTTGTTCCTCCCAAGCTCTGGGGAAAAAGGCGCATTAGGTAGGTGTCTTCATATGCCACTTCAAGACAAACAGAATGAAATTCTCGGACATGATCACGGGGATCCCCCTTTCCTCTATATTTTTCAAATTTGGGTGTTTCAAACCCGCGTGGAAAGGGTGGCATATAAAGATTCCTATCAAACGGATAGGGACAGATGTCGTTAAGTGAAAATTGATTGGTCTTAACACCACTATGAAGTTGTTGGGCGAGATTCGCGACTTGTTGCCGCAACATCTCCATTTCATTTGGAGGAGGAGGTGGTGGGTTACCTCGAGGGATGTTATATCTAATGGGATCTCTACCTCTTTCCTCTTCATGGCGACTTTGTCTGTCCGATGCTTGTCTTAATTGGGCAAGATCAAAGTCTGAGGGGAGTTTGGCTCCTTCTTGAGCGAGTTTTAAGAAGTGAGCATCTGCGTTGCTCCTTAGTATTTCATCAAATAATCTGTTAAAATGAGGGTTATGCTGAACCCTTTCGATTGTTGAAGGAGTGGGTGTACTTGGGTTTTCATCATTCCCATTTCCTCCAAGTGCCTCTTGAAATTCATTGAGGTTGTCCTCTTCTTCCTCAATTTCTATTTCTCGTTGCCTTGATCATGATCGGGTTTGAGCCATTTTGTTTGCAAGTTTGTTTTTGAAGTTGATTGAAGATGATGATGAGTTGTTTGATGAAGGATGGATGATGTTTGGTGGATTGTGTTGTATGTAGGTCCCTAGCACTCTAAGGTAAATGTAACCCAAATTCCTTCTTTAAATTGCTTGCTTGTTTTGGATAAGATTGGATGTGATAAGGTGCAGAGAAATCTGAGATGTGTTACAGATTTAACTACCTAGTAATGAGAGGATTCACTCATGAACTAGTTTTAACCTGCGTAGATGTGTCTCTTAGGATGAGCTTATCCTAGATGTAGAAACAATCTAAAAAGTGATGTGATGTGTTTGATTTCAAGCAATATCTAAAAAGGAATCTTGGGACAAGAACCTCTTAATGTTTTGAGAGTTGGGATGGATTGATGATGAAGTGATGATGTATGAGTGAGATGATGGATGTTTTTGTTTTCAACTTCAATAAAAACTCTGTGTCACAAATGGGACAAACTCTACCTCTTCCCTTTCAGGCGTTGGTGGCACTTCTCGAGCTGTGTTGTAGGTGATACAGATGTTTGGGAAGAAGTTGGGATTAATCTTTCCTCCTTGATTTTGGTGATAACTCAAAGCTCTATATTGCATAAAAGCTCTGCGGTTCAGTGATTCTGAATCAAACTCGTTTGTTTTACCTTGAAGATAGACGCATGCAATGTAGAAAGACTCTATGTGAGACAAACATTTGTCTATTGAGATAGAAGAATTTCCTCCTTTTGATCAAAGCCTTTGAGCTTAGTGGTCTCCTTTTCAAGGTGATATTCTGATGACACTTCTTCTTTCGCAAGATGTGAAGAATGGTCATAAATTTTTGATTCTTTGTTTGTTTGTACCTTGTTTTTGATGTTTTTGGTTGTGTTGACAGATGTTGGATGAATACTTTGTTTTTGGGATTGATTTTCTGATTTTTCTTTGACAAGAAAACAAAGCAAGCACACAAACACAAGAATGTTGCCTCAAAAGGCACAAATGAGTATGGGTCTAGATCAACCCAATCCTTGGACTTGTTTTTGACCCTTCCTTTAGATTTATTTTAAGGTGTAATTCCAAAGCCTGAAGTCGGCTCAATTTGCTCTAGGTCTGTTTAATCAAGGGCCAAGTTTGAAAGTTGGGGATCCATGTGCACAATTGGCACCAATAAAATGGTGACAAGTGTCAACATAGGATTGGGTTGAGAGAAGAGGTTGGAGGCATTAAAGGCCTGAGAAGACCTCATGGTTATCTAGAAGGTAAGGGTCAAGTCTAAATTAAGATTACCCATTGGATTAAGAGTTAATCCAAGGATAAACCTTTGTGCAAATGATTAAGAGATAATCATGGTCAAAGCATTAAAGGCTTGATGAGACCTTTGGGTTGGGTAGAGGTTGAGTCAAAACAAATGTTTTAACCATGTGGGAGGGTTGAATTAACCATTAATGGTTATTGGAGACTTTGGGGATTAAGTGGTTGAAGGTTGAAAGCTTTCAAAGGTTATCCAAGACTTTGAGGGTTAATTTGTTGAACACACAAAGCATTAATTGCTTTTCAAAGACTTTGGAGTCTTTGAGAAGTGACTCCAATTTGCTTAGGAATGTAACAATATTTAGGGGATGGATTAGGTTATTTAGAAGTGATTAGAAAATTCTAGAAGGGGTTTAGGCATGCAAGTGGATTTTGTAGGAAAATGCAAGTGGGAGAAATTTTGGTATTTTCAATTAAAATAAAATCATTTATTTCAATTAAATGGTGTAATTTGCATTTGGATAAATATTCAAATAAATATTAATTTATTTAAATGAGAAAAATGAAGATAAAGCATTAAAATGCTTGAAGACTTTGAGGGAAACCATTAAAGGCTTGAAGACTTTAAGGAAAACCATTAAAGTCTTAAGAAGATTATAGAAGGAAGCCATCAAGTTTGAAGACTTTAAAGCCATCAAGTTTGAATACTTTAAGGGAAACCATTAAAGGTTTCAAGTGGGTGAGGATAAATAGGATTTTAAATAAATAATTTATTTAAAATAGTTGTGCAACTTGCTTTTGTAGGAAAATACAAGTGGGTGGAGGATAAAGGTGATTTAAATAAATGATTTATTTAAAATAATTGTGCAACTTGTATTTGTAGGAAAATGCAAGTGGGTGGAGAATAAAGGTGATTTTAAATAAATGATTTATTTATTTAAATGTGAGAGGTGGGATTTTGGTGAATTAACATTGAACTTTGTTGTTGCCTTGTCCCCATTTCCATGACATCATTTGGTGAACCCGACGTGAATCAAAGAGCAATCATTTTGAAGACTACTAACTTTTGAATGTTTTAATTGACACACAGGTCATTCTCTTGCATTTTTCTTCTCAATTTAGCACCTTCGCAAATTGATACTTTAACGCTATTGTCTATAATGTTGCTCTTTCATGTTAAATAGCACTTCTGTTTTCACACAGAGTAGAGCTATTGTAACAAAGAGTTGTAAGAAAATTCCTTGTAACCGAAAACCAAAAATTTTAGGCTTGTAGAAGCCCACCAAAACATGCAGATTTTTCTAACTAATTATCTTTTGTGCAGGTTTTAACTAACCCCTACAATAGCATTATTTTTAGCAATTTTAGCTTAGGAAATAAATTTGTTCATATTGCTAACTTTGTCTTTCAAGTTAGGATAAAATAAATTCATTTTCCTTTTGGGTTAAAATCAACTACACTTTCATTTGGAGTTTTAAAAAGAACCATATCTTTCATTTGGAGCTCTAAAAAAGAATCACACTTGTTCAAAGTTAAAAAGAATCACAAAAACAAACACGCAAATTTTTTTTGTTGCAAAGTTAGGAACAAATTCTTTTGGTGCTTAAAATCAACAAGGCAAATTTTATTTCTTGCATCAAGATAAAACTTACAATCCACACTTCCATTTTTGGTGCAAATAAAATTCACAATCAACTTGTCTCATTTTTAAAGCAATTTTACTTCATGCAAACGTGTTTTTCATTAAGTTGACCAGGATTTTCAAATTCTAGTTTACTCCAACAATTGCCTTTGAAAATTAAAAAGAACACCATGATTGTTGGAGCAACATCTCCAAATAGATAGAAAATCATTGTGATGACAAATTAAAAGGAACAAGTGAATTTTGTGTTTGGCACACTTGTGCAAAAGAGTTGGTCGAGTGGTCCTACCTCTAACACACACTATCCTCTCCCTTGGCTCTCGTGGTCCTAGGTGCAAGAGAAAAGTGTTAGTAACGCTCAAATTTTATCTTTTTAAGAGAGGCCTGCCAAGGGATCAATACTCTTGGGAACGACCTCGAGCGGTAAATCCTTCGAGCCGCTATAGAAATCAGGTGAGAGCGAAAGCTGTAGCCTTGGGTATAGCTATTCCTACAGTGTAACTGGCCGAAAGGACAAATGGGCCCCACCACCAGTTACAAGGCTCTTAAGTGAGTCACTGCAGAATGAACTTATGTCCAAAAATATCGAACATGACTAAACACCTTTAAGTAGTAGCCCACCCGTTCTATTGATTGAGGATATTTGAGATATAATTTAGTGCAAGAGCATAGATGGTTTTGCTCCCAAGATACTCACCATACATATTTCCTTGAGTAGAAACATAGCTTTTTGAAAAGTCACTTGTGGCTTGATAAAAGTGGTGACTCCCCCATCATAGGGATCATCTATTTGTTATGCTCGTGCAAGACTTAGTATATCACATCCTTACCTGCCACGGCGGGATTCATAAGGTATGTAGTACCAAAGTCGAAGAAATATCAAGATGTGGGTAAATTTATCACAACTGGCCATTTGACCTTAGGGATAAAAAGTGTTTGAAGTGTGTTCGTTTTACAGACCTAGTGCAAATTGAGCTGACTTCAGGCTTTGGAAATACACTTTAAAATAAATCTAAAGGAAGGGTCATATACAAGTCCAAAGATTGGGTTGATCTAGACCCATACTCATTTGTGCCTTTGGGGGCAACATTCTTGTGTTTGTGTGCTTGCTTTGTTTTCTTGTCAAAGAAAAATCAGAAAATCAATCCCAAAAACAAAGTATTCATCCAACATCTGTCAACACAACCAAAAATACCAAAAACAAAGTGCAAACAAACAAAGAGTAAAAAATTTATGACCATTCTTCACATCTTGCGAAAGAAGAAGTGTCATCAGAGTATCACCTTGAAAATGAGACCACTAAGCTCAAAGGCTTTAATCAAAAGGAGGAAATTCTTCTATATCAATCGACAAATCTTTGTCTCCCATAGAGTCTTTCTACATCGCATGCGTCTATACCTTCAAGGTAAAACAAACGAGTTTGATTCAGAATCATTGAACCGCAGAGCTTTTATGCAATATAGAGCTCTTAGTTATCACAAAAATCAAGGAGGAAAGATTAATCCCAATTTCTTCCCAAACATCTGTATCACCTACAACACAGCTCGAGAAGTGCCACCAACGTCTGAAAGGGAAGAAGAAGAGTTTTTCCCATTTGTGACACAAAGTTTTTATTGAAAGTTGAAAACATTTTCATCCATCATCCCACTCATACATCATCACTTCATCATCAATCCATCCCAACTCTCAAAACATTAAGAGGTTCTTGTCCCACTATTCCTTTTTAGATATTGCTTGAAATCAAACACATCACATCACTTTTAGATTGTTTCTACATCTAGGATAAGCTCATCCTAAGAGACACATCTACGCAGGTTAAAACTAGTTCATGAGTGAATCCTCTCATTACTAGGTAGTCAAAATCTGTAACACATCTCAGATTTCTCTACACCTTATCACATCCAAAATCATCAAAACAAACAAGCAATTCAAAGAAAGAATTCTGGTTATATTTACCTTTAGAGTGCTAGAGATCTACAATCCACGAACCATCAATCTTTCATTTCATCACCAACTCATCATCATCTTCAATCAACTTCAAAACAAACTTGCAAACAAAATGGCTCAAACCCGATCACGATCAAGGCAACAAGAAATAGAAATTAAGGAAGAAGAAGACAACCTCAATGAATTTCAAGAAGCACTTGGAGGAACTGTAACTGATGAAAACCCAAGTACTCCGACTCCTTCAACAATCGAAAGGGCTCAGCATAACCCTCACTTCAACAGATTATTTGATGAAATATTAAGGAGCAATGCGGATGCTCACTTCTTAAAACTCGCTCAAGAAGGAGTCAAACTCCCCTCGGACTTTGATCTTGCCCAATTAAGACAAGCATCAGAAAGAAAAAGTCGCCATGAGGAGGAAAGGGGTAGAAATCACATCAAATATAACATTCCTCGAGGTAACCCACCACCTCCTCCTCCCAATGAAATAGAGATGTTGCGGCAACAAGTCAAGAATCTCGCCCAACAACTTCATAGTGGTGTTAAGACCAATCAATTCTCACTTAACGACATCTGTCCCTATCCTTTTGATAGGAATCTTTATATGCCACCCTTTCCACATGGGTTCAAAACACCCAAATTTGAAAAATATAGAGGAAAGGGGGATCCCCGTGATCATGTCCGAGAATTTCATTCCGCTTGTCTTGAAGTGGCTTATGAGGACACATACCTAATGCGCCTTTTTCCCCAAAGCTTGGGAGGAACCACCACATCATGGTTTTCCCGACTACCAGGTGGCATTAGAACATTTGAGGAACTCATCCAGAAGTTCCTATCTCATTACTCTCATAACATTGAACGCGACATCACCATGGCTGATCTATGCAACACCAAACAAAAACCAGGTGAATTATTCTCAGTATTCCTGCAACGATGGCGCCAAATGTCTAGCAGACGTTCTCTTCAGTTACCTGAACAAGAACTAGTGGAAATTTTCATTTCCAACTTAAACGAAGAAATGGAATTTCACCTGGATGTCAAAGACACAGACTCTTTTAATGATATGATCACCAAGGGTATAAAATGTGAAAGGGCACTCATCAAGAAAGGACTCATCAAAATCTTTAATGAACCAAAAGATGGTCCTCGCCCGCGCTTCAATAGTGATAAACCAAACTTCTGGAACAAGAATAAAAATATCGTCAACGATGGGGTTGTGGATGCTCGAACTATCCAAAATGCACAACCTGTGGTTCGGTTTGCAGGACAAAATCCTCCACCCCAGAATAACACAAATGTTCCTCCTAATCAAGGTCACATCACATCTCATGATGAACCAAGACCTCGTCCACAAAAACAAAAACGCACATACACTCCCTTAGGGGAACCCATTGAAACAGTGTTGCGACAACTCCTTTCTTAGAATTTGGTCACTCTACCTAAACTATCCAACTATGAGCCTCAGGTCAAACCAGCATGGTGGAGAGATACTGAACACTGTGAGTTCCATCAAGGACGAGGACACAAGACAAGTAATTGTCACCGATTGAAGGATCTCATTCAGGATCTTATTGATCGAGGAGAAATTGAAATTGAAGGACATGACCCAAAAACGACCAATAATGATCATCTCATGTTCAAGGATCCACTTCCATCACAAGATCAAAGGGGTCCTTCCACTTCCCGGCGAGGCACTGATACCACTGATTATACGCAGGCTGCGTATAACTACACTGTAAATCACCTGTATGATGCCAATGAACAAGTTGCAACCATAACCTTCAAAAATCCCAACTCAAATTGCAATGTTGTTACACGTCGTGGCAAAGTTACCATCAAGGCAGCTCCACAAGGCACCACCTCCATCCCAAAGCAGTACAATCTTGTGGAACAATTAGACAAAACCCCTGCGCTTATATCCATTTTAGAGCTTTTGCGTCTATCGCCATCTCATAAAACTATCTTGGATCAAGCACTCCAAGAGGCGTCAGTCCCTGCAAATCTGAATACAGACCAATTTCAAGCCATGGTTGGAAGTCTCAAATCATCACCTTGTCTCACTTTTTCCGAAAGTGACAACTCTTCCTTCGAACAACCACATAATGCCTCACTCCACATCGAAGGATTTATTAACCAGCATAGGATCAAGCGAGTCTTGATCGATAATGGAGCAGGCCTGAATATTTGCACACTGCAGTTGGTCACAGCATTGGGATATGCGGTCGAATCAGTGGATCCTCGTCAGAAGATCACAATCAAAGCCTATGACGATGCAGAGCGTTCATCCAAAGGAGCTGTGGTACTACCAATCCGAGTGGGCCCCGTGGTAAAGCACATCATTTGTCAGGTTCTGGACCTTCCTCTGCCATACAATCTATTGTTAGGAAGACCTTGGATACATGCCATGCAAGCCGTTCCATCTACCTACCATCAATGTATCAAGTTCCCACATAACGGTGTAGAGATCACAATCCTGGGCGATGCAAATCCCTTTGCATTTTGCCATAATATCAGCCATCAACCAGAAATTACTGTTCCTAATAATAGGGAAGCCATTTCCTCCACATCATATGTAAATCCCGCCTCTCTTGCTAGTTCAAACACCCCTATACCCAAGCAAGAAAAGCTTAAGATGAAAATCGCAGAGGAAGGTCCTGGAGAATACAACTTGAGTCAGCTCTTTTGTGTGGGACAAATGCCCACTTCTCCTAGAACACATGGTAAACCACAGCAGTTGCTCCAGCAACCACTAATCACGCCTCCATGTGCCTTAACGCCTTTCATTCTTGGAAAGAGTCAAGAGGAAGAGACACAAGATGAGGACCTGGCGGACTGGATCTATAAAGATCCCATCACGACTGACAAACCGCAAGTTACACTTCCTACGGAACAATATGGCAAAGGCCTCCTCATTATGCAAAGAATGGGATATGATGGTCAGAGTGCTTTGGGATACTACAAACAAGGACGACACGAACCTCTACTACCAGAATTCAAGCCCAAAGGTAATACAGGCCTTGGCTTTGAAAAAGAGATCCTTCCTAAACTCAGATTCAAAGGAAAACCCAGCAAACCATTTTGCCCACCTACTGCAAAGAGGATGCCTTTCATAATCAAAGCACCATCAAGCACTATCCCCACTGCCCCCTCAAGGCTCACAACTCCACCATCACCAATGTCACTCATCCCATCAAACGAACCAGTAATCCTATCAGCAACACCATTTGTAGCAGCAACTATATTGGAACCCGCAGCAGCATCTATGGCACCAGTAGTTCCAGCAGAAGCCACTGAGTCACCATTACCGATACTTCCAGTGACAAATCCATTAAACCCCATCACAATTCCTGCAGCACCGATCACTACAAGGATACATAAACCAATCACACCTGCCGTGTTTAACTCCAAAGACATCCCAGTATGGTATAGCAATCGGATGCTGGAGAGTGATTCAGAGACCGACTCACATGAGTGGGAATTCGATTCAGTGCAACTTAACACTTCAGATGAGGAAGACACATCACCACCTCCACCCCGCAAAGACATCCCTGTTTACGGAGAAGCACAGATAAAGACCACTTGGGTACCTGAGCTAGAAACATCTTCCACAGACCCTACGTCTCATCCTACGCCTGATTCTGACAGGGAGAGTACCATCAACGACCTTCACCACACTGTCTTAACCCTCACTGATACATCTCTCGCACTTAACTTAATCGATGAAGTAATGCCCATTATCCACCCTGAACTCATCGAATGGAACCAACCAAATCCCCCATGTCTTGACCTCTTCCAAAATGATGAGGCTATCATTGACTTTTTGGAATTAAGGGATAATCTACCAAGCGGGGATCACAAAGCTGGATTCGCCATTGAACTTAATAGCGCAGCATACTTCGGGGCGGATGCCAAACCCTTCAGCTGCAAAAATATAACATTAAAACATGGATCTTCTAGTGAAAACCACACTGTGGCACTGTTTGATCCAACAAAAGTAAAAAGAAAGAGCGTATCCAACGGTGAAAACCTCTCTGAGGTGCCTGAGGATGAAGGGTTTGACATTCTCCCTGCTAATACACAACAGGAACGATCAACGATCCTCATTGAGGAGACCAAAGAATACAATGTGGGGACTCCTGAAAACCCTCATATCATACATCTGGCATCTCTTCTCACTCTAGAGGAACAACCTCAATTTATAGAGTTCTTCCAACAGCGTCAGATCAACTTTGCATGGTCATATGCAGACATGCCTGGGCTTGATCCTGATTTAGTCATGCATCATCTCACAGTAGCAAAAGGAGCCAAACCTGTCAAGCAGAAGCTTCGTAAGATGCATCCTCAGATTGCCGTGCTAGTCAAAACAGAACTCAAGAAACTCCTGGATGTTGGTTTCATTAGACCAATTGATTATGCAGAATGGATCTCCAACATTGTACCAGTTGGCAAACCAAAAGGGGGCATCCGCATTTGTACAGACTTCAGAGATCTGAATAAGGCATGTCCTAAGGATGACTTCCCTCTACCAAATATCGACATCATAGTAGATTTGACAGCAGGACATGCCATGCTTTCACTCATGGATGGCTTTTCGGGATACAATCAAATAAAGATCGCACCAGAGGACCAACATAAGACAGCCTTCACATGTCCATGGGGCACATACTGCTGGAATGTAATGCCTTTTGGTCTAAAGAATGCAGGAGCGACCTATCAAAGAGCAATGACCACCATCTTCCATGACATGATGCATACCATGATGGAAGATTATGTGGATGACTTACTAGCAAAATCACTCACTAGAGAAGGTCATTTGGACATATTAGAGAGAATTTTTGATAGACTGGAACAATATCATGTTCGACTCAACCCACAGAAATGTGTCTTTGGAGTAACCTCCGGGAAGCTTCTAGGATACATTGTCTCAAGCAAAGGTATTGAGGTCGACCCAGCAAAGGTAAAAGCAATCATGGACATGCCACCACCAAAGAATATCAGTCAGCTAAGGACATTACAAGGACGGATTCAATCCATCCGAAGATTCATTGCACAACTGGCTGATAAGTGTCACCCATTTACACACTTGCTACACAAGAACATCCGCTTTCAGTGGGATGCCTGATGCCAGCAAGCATTTCAGACACTTAAAAACTATCTCATGAATCCACCATTGCTGATCCCACCAGATCCAAGTAGACCGTTGTTACTCTATATCTCAGCAACCAGTACAGCATTGGGTGTACTACTGGCACAACATAATGCAGAAGGAAAAGAGTGTGTTGTTTACTACATCTCTCGCACACTGGTGGGCTATGAACTCAATTACACGCCTATTGAGCGAGCTTGCCTAGTAGTAATCTTAGCAGCCACTAAATTGAGGCACTATCTGTTGACACACAAGGTACAACTCATTGCAAAGATTGATCCACTCAAGTATTTACTTAACAAAGCAGCATTGACAGGTCGCTTGGCCAAATGGGTGATGATTCTAAGTGAATTTGACATTGAGTACGTGGACCGTAAAGCTATCAAAGGTCAAGTTATTGCAGATCAGTTGGCCGATGCACCACTCATAGGCGATCATCCTCTCATTTCCAATTTTCCAGATGAGGAGATATTCATGATCATAGCAGCACAACCATGGAAACTATATTTTGATGGTTCATACACTAGGAACGGCTCGGGGGCAGGCATTCTGTTTATCACACCTTAGGGTGATAGCATCCCGAAGTCTTACAGGCTCACATTTCCATGCACAAACAACATAGCAGAGTATGAGGCCTTGATCACAGGACTCGGGTTAGTCGTACAATGGAAATTACAAGAACTGCAAGTATATGGCGATTCCCAACTAGTCATTCGACAAGCAACAGATGAATATCAGACAAAGGATGATAAACTCATGTCATATAAGCAAATGGTGGACAATCTAAAGGCATCATTTACTACTATCACTTTTGAGCAGATATCAAGAGATCAGAATCGAGCTGCTGACGCTATAGCTACCATCGCATCTCTCCTAGATCTTCCACAAAATTCAACACGCTACGAGTTCTTGGTAGAACAGCTTTGGATCCCCGCTTATGATATCCCTGAATCTGAGATGATATGTCACCTTGTTGGTTCTGAATCCCCATGGTATGGTGAGTTCTACACCTATCTCCGCGATCACACCCTTCCTCCCAACCAATCGAATAACCAACGTAAAACCTTCATTCGCCAAACTGCTCGATATACCATTATTGCTGAAACCCTATACTGACATGGTCTTGATGGTACTCTCCTTCGATGTCTGGAACAAGGTGAGATAACAAAGGCTTTGGAAGAGGTACATGAAGGGATTTGTGGAACCCATGCAAGTGGTCCGTCATTAGCCAAGAAACTCCTGCGCAATGGATATTACTGGCCATCTATGGAAAAGGATTCCTACTACTTTGTCAGGAAGTGCAAGAAATGCCAAGTTCATGGCGACCTGATACATGCACCGGCCTAGGAACTGCAACCAATCACGACACCATGGCCTTTTTGTCAATGGGGCCTTGACCTTGTGGGTAAGATTCATCCATCTTCATCCAATGGCCATAAATTCATTATTACCGCCACCGAATATTTCACAAAGTGGATCGAAGCTGTTCCACTTACCCAAGTCACCGGCAAGCAGATCACCTCATTCATCCTCAATTACATCATCTGCCAGTATGGTGTACCCATGTCCATCATCACAGATAACGGTCTTCCTTTCAAAAATCAGGATGTCCGCGAACTTTGTGAGAAATTTCATATCCAACACCGCTTTTCCACTCCCTATTACCCACAAGGCAATGGTCAGGCCGAAGCATCCAATAAAAACATATTGAGGATCCTAAAGAAGACAGTCAATGATGTCGGCCGTGACTGGCATGTTCAACTAAATCCGACACTATGGGCATATCGAACTAGCATTCGAACCCCTACAGGTGCAACTCCTTATTCATTGGTCTATGGTGCTGAAGCTATCTTACCTATTGAGGTCGAGATACCATCCTTACGAGTTTCATTACACAATCTCATCGATGATGAAGCATATAGAGTATCTCATCTTCAGGACTTAGAGTTACTAGATGAGAAGCGACAAGCTGCATACAATCACCTCAAAGCCTATCAGCAGCGCATGAGTAGAAGCTACAATCACCGAGTTAGATCTCGTACATTTGAGGTAGGTGATCTTGTTCTTCGAGAAAATCCTCGCAACCAACCAAACAGAGAACATCAAGGCAAGTTTGAATCAAACTGGTTGGGCCCATATGTTGTCACTACTGTATTCGGGTCCGGGGCATATCAGTTGGCTACATCAGATGGAGAACCACTCGCAGATCCAATCAATAGCATGCACCTCAAACGGTTTTATACCTAAGGTGTACAGAGCATCAGGCTCCCCTACATATTAGAAAAATACCAAAAACATTCAGAAAATGTCCTAAAGAAAATACAAAAACATTCAATAAAAGTAAAGAAAAATCATGCATCCAAACGGTGAACAACCACTCTGGTGGCACCTTGGGTAAGTGCGATGGTAAAAACCTGGCAAACAGGCGCCCCTCATAAGGGCTATGGCTCCATTATCTTTTTAGACTTGTTGCGATCACATTTACTTCATACATACATCCATCCATCCAAAGCCATGGCTTGTTATTCATCTGTCATTAAGAAAGTACTCCATGCGTCTAGCATCCCACCTTTTCATAGTCAGGTCTAAAAACTGGGGGCAATACCCTTAACCTATTGATGGAAGTGGATTCTACATTGTCTTATGTGTCATTACGCTCTTCATTCAGGCAATCATCAAAAATATCAAAAACATTCAAAAATGTCCCAGAAAATATCAAAAACATTCACAAACAATACAAAATCCAAAAACATTCAAAAATGACTCACAAAATCCACAAACATTCAAAAACTATTACACAAAATCCAAAAACATCGAAAAACCATCGAAAATCACCCAAAAAACATGACAACACCTTGTACATATTCATCCGATCAGATACAAAATACTCACACAAATGACCACTTATCACTCGACCAACACAATCAACATCAACAATCCAAACTGTCTTAAACAAGGATGCATCTTTCCTTATCAAAACAAAGACAAGATGACATTTTCTTTGACAAGAAAATTATGTTAACCTATCAAATACTTGGTTGATTTATGAGTACAATCATTTGTTTATCTGTATCGGGATCTTTCAGCATTGTTTTGTATCGTTTGCGCATTACTTCCGATGAAGTACTGGGGCATGTACTAATGCTGTCTACGTGGGAAGTTCACCAAGCTACATGATCTTATGCAAAATGCAGTTATAGATCATTACGGCTTGCTGACTACAGCGTATACCTCGACCATATGAGCATGAACCATTACCAAGGATCCATATTCTTTATTCTTTATGTATATATTGTTTGTTTGCAGGTACAATTCTCTTTCTTTGGTTCCTCCTACCTCATCCAAACTGGATAAAGGTTTTATCTCTTATTACGGTATGCACTTGTCTCAGGATATGATCAGCCTAAGATCAAGGAGGACGTTCCAAGTCATGCATGAAAGGAGATAATCCTTATCTATTCTGCAAGCAATACTCAGGTCAACTTGATCCATTATATCAAGTTGCTTGTATTAACTTGCTATATAAAAATCCATGTAAGAAATACTCTGGTCATCTTGAATCTTTATGTCAAGTTGCTTGTATTTTCTTACAACATTTTAAAGCTCAATGATGAAAAATAAAGCACCATGGATCGTCATTCCATCTCATTTGTATATATTGCATTTCGTTGCATTCCACCCATCCATACATTCATAATAGCTGCATATCATGCATACGTAGTCATAATAATGCATACTCTATTTTACTCATCTTCTTCCATAGGACTCGATCCTAGTCCTCCATATCTTCTATCTAACATCAAATCCCCCCTCACCCTCCCTATCTTGATCATCAACATTATCCTAATCCCTTCATCGCTTCCCATCCTCACTCATCCACAAAATTAAGCCAGTTACTCTATCTACACAGATACATCGACTCCCACACACCTAGACTATCAACAAATAATCTGATCAAGTATCTTCGGGTCTCAACAGGTAATCGATTATGGTAATCCTAGACTACATCAGGCATTTATCACAATGACCTAGTCTCAACGGGGTTGCCATGATTCCCCACAACCATCCATCACACGCACACACTATCAATTGATCAACCAATCAAACACAATCCAACGGACAATTACATCAATTGTCTACGTCTCAACGAGTATTTTGCTTCATATACCTTGACTTCATCGGGCAATTACATCAATTGTCTAAGTCACATCAGGTCACTTTGATTCACTTACTCAGACTTTATCATGTCCAAGCGACCAACTGACATCAACTGTCACGCTTTGACTTGACCGGGGCAATTAAACTGATTGCACCAGATTGTCCAAACAATTTTGATCAATTGTATAGCATCAATCCAAACCCCACACTACATCTGCTATGTATCTCTTGCATGACCTCAGGGTATTCGTTGGCTTGTTGTTTCTTCATATTCACTCCATTTTCTCCCATTCTTTCATCATTAGTTCTAATTTCTTCTATTCTACCTCCCCTTCGCTTTTCATTCTTTTTCGAGAGATCGCCCGATTTTTCAAAAAAAATCGGCCCATCCCTCGAGGGGGCATACCACCCATTAAATTTACATTTTATGGGGCATTTCTTCACACCTATTTTTCTTTCTTTGAAACGACGCGATAAACCGCACCGTCTCAAAGAGGGGCAAATGTAGTCACATAAATCTGTCCACTTAATTAAATGAATACTTAGTATTTATTTGATTATTTAACTATCAATTAATAATTAATTAAATTAATATTTAATTAATTCATCTTAACCCTATTCTCCTATTAATTAAATAAATTATTCAATTTATTTGATTTAATTCACTTAACCAAATTCAGACCATTAATTAAATAAATAAATCATATTTATTTAATTAAATCTTCTCTCACATTTAAATAAATTAATATTTATTTAAAACCCCCAAAATCCCACCTCTCACATTTAAATAAATAAATCATTTATTTAAAATCACCTTTATTCTCCACCCACTTGCATTTTCCTACAAATACAAGTTGCACAATTATTTTAAATAAATCATTTATTTAAATCACCTTTATCCTCCACCCACTTGTATTTTCCTACAAAAGCAAGTTGCACAACTATTTTAAATAAATTATTTATTTAAAATCCTATTTATCCTCACCCACTTGAAACCTTTAATGGTTTCCCTTAAAGTATTCAAACTTGATGGCTTTAAAGTCTTCAAACTTGATGGCTTCCTTCTATAATCTTCTTAAGACTTTAATGGTTTTCCTTAAAGTCTTCAAGCCTTTAATGGTTTCCCTCAAAGTCTTCAAGCATTTTAATGCTTTATCTTCATTTTTCTCATTTAAATAAATTAATATTTATTTGAATATTTATCCAAATGCAAATTACACCATTTAATTGAAATAAATGATTTTATTTTAATTGAAAATACCAAAATTTCTCCCACTTGCATTTTCCTACAAAATCCACTTGCATGCCTAAACCCCTTCTGGAATTTTCTAATCACTTCTAAATAACCTAATCCATCCCCTAAATATTGTTACATTCCTAAGCAAATTGGAGTCACTTCTCAAAGACTCCAAAGTCTTTGAAAAGCAATTAATGCTTTGTGTGTTAATTAACCCTCAAAGTCTTGGATAACCTTTGAAAGCTTTCAACCTTCAACCACTTAATCCCCAAAGTCTCCAATAACCATTAATGGTTAATTCAACCCTCCCACATGGTTAAAACATTTGTTTTGACTCAACCTCTACCCAACCCAAAGGTCTCATCAAGCCTTTAATGCTTTGACCATGATTATCTCTTAATCATTTGCACAAAGGTTTATCCTTGGATTAACTCTTAATCCAATGGGTAATCTTAATTTAGACTTGACCCTTACCTTCTAGATAACCATGAGGTCTTCTCAGGCCTTTAATGCCTCCAACCTCTTCTCTCAACCCAATCCTATGTTGACACTTGTCACCATTTTATTGGTGCCAATTGTGCACATGGATCCCCAACTTTCAAACTTGGCCCTTGATTAAACCATTCAATCTTAACCCTTCATTTCCCCATTTCTTCTATAAATAGAACCCTTCTCCTCAAGCAAAAGGAAGCATTTTAGAGTATTGTTGTTATACTGGCATTAGCATAGAGCTTTTTCATAGCATCACTATCTACTCTTGCATAGTATTTGCTTATCATATTCAACCATCTTGAATCTCCATATGGCATCCATGGATAGTGCTAAAAGCTGAGAGCTACACTCATTTGGGACTTGGAGAGGAGAGGAACAAGGGAGGAGCAACTATGAGCATCTTGATTAGCTATTTTATTCTATGTTTATATGCTTTCTATTTCATGCTTAATATCTCTCTTGATATGCCTGTTTAGGATAATCTTTTGTTGCTAACACTAACGTTTCTTTCTTGTGCTCTTGTGTGTGTTGCCATCAAACAGATTTTCTAATCCTTTTTGCAGAGCATCATTTCAAAATGATTGCGTGTTCGATTCACGTCGGGTTCACCAAATGATGCTCTGCAAAAAGGATTAGAAAATCTGTTTGATGGCAACACACACAAGAGCACAAGAAAGAAACGTTAGTGTTAGCAACAAAAGATTATCCTAAACAGGCATATCAAGAGAGATATTAAGCATGAAATAGAAAGCATATAAACATAAAATGAAATAGCTAATCAAGATGCTCATAGTTGCTCCTCCCTTGTTCCTCTCCTCTCCAAGTCCCAAATGAGTGTAGCTCTCAGCTTTTAGCACTATCCATGGATGCCATATGGAGATTCAAGATGGTTGAATATGATAAGCAAATACTATGCAAGAGTAGATAGTGATGCTATGAAAAAGCTCTATGCTAATGCCAGTATAACAACAATACTCTAAAATGCTTCCTTTTGCTTGAGGAGAAGGGTTCTATTTATAGAAGAAATGGGGAAATGAAGGGTTAAGATTGAATGGTTTAATCAAGGGCCAAGTTTGAAAGTTGGGGATCCATGTGCACAATTGGCACCAATAAAATGGTGACAAGTGTCAACATAGGATTGGGTTGAGAGAAGAGGTTGGAGGCATTAAAGGCCTGAGAAGACCTCATGGTTATCTAGAAGGTAAGGGTCAAGTCTAAATTAAGATTACCCATTGGATTAAGAGTTAATCCAAGGATAAACCTTTGTGCAAATGATTAAGAGATAATCATGGTCAAAGCATTAAAGGCTTGATGAGACCTTTGGGTTGGGTAGAGGTTGAGTCAAAACAAATGTTTTAACCATGTGGGAGGGTTGAATTAACCATTAATGGTTATTGGAGACTTTGGGGATTAAGTGGTTGAAGGTTGAAAGCTTTCAAAGGTTATCCAAGACTTTGAGGGTTAATTTGTTGAACACACAAAGCATTAATTGCTTTTCAAAGACTTTGGAGTCTTTGAGAAGTGACTCCAATTTGCTTAGGAATGTAACAATATTTAGGGGATGGATTAGGTTATTTAGAAGTGATTAGAAAATTCTAGAAGGGGTTTAGGCATGCAAGTGGATTTTGTAGGAAAATGCAAGTGGGAGAAATTTTGGTATTTTCAATTAAAATAAAATCATTTATTTCAATTAAATGGTGTAATTTGCATTTGGATAAATATTCAAATAAATATTAATTTATTTAAATGAGAAAAATGAAGATAAAGCATTAAAATGCTTGAAGACTTTGAGGGAAACCATTAAAGGCTTGAAGACTTTAAGGAAAACCATTAAAGTCTTAAGAAGATTATAGAAGGAAGCCATCAAGTTTGAAGACTTTAAAGCCATCAAGTTTGAATACTTTAAGGGAAACCATTAAAGGTTTCAAGTGGGTGAGGATAAATAGGATTTTAAATAAATAATTTATTTAAAATAGTTGTGCAACTTGCTTTTGTAGGAAAATACAAGTGGGTGGAGGATAAAGGTGATTTAAATAAATGATTTATTTAAAATAATTGTGCAACTTGTATTTGTAGGAAAATGCAAGTGGGTGGAGAATAAAGGTGATTTTAAATAAATGATTTATTTATTTAAATGTGAGAGGTGGGATTTTGGGGGTTTTAAATAAATATTAATTTATTTAAATGTGAGAGAAGATTTAATTAAATAAATATGATTTATTTATTTAATTAATGGTCTGAATTTGGTTAAGTGAATTAAATCAAATAAATTGAATAATTTATTTAATTAATAGGAGAATAGGGTTAAGATGAATTAATTAAATATTAATTTAATTAATTATTAATTGATAGTTAAATAATCAAATAAATACTAAGTATTCATTTAATTAAGTGGACAGATTTATGTGACTACAACATGTGTAGACACCTAAAAGTTGCATAATAAATTAAGTGAATTTTATTCATTTAATTATTCTTAATTTTTCCTAGTAATTAATATCCATATTCCTCTAATCACCTACTAATTAAATTAAGATTTAATTAATATACCCTTATTCTATCTACACCATTTAATTAAATACCCCTTTTAGCTCATTTAATTAAATTAACATTTAATTAAAATCCCCCTTCTAGCCCATTTAGTTAAATTTACATTTAATTAAATCCCCCCACTTGCAAAATCCTACAAATGCAAGTTGCAACCACAATTGAAATAAATAAATTTTATTTTAATTAAATTCTATTTTCCCCACCCACTTGCATTTTCGTACATCTCCCACTTGCATCCTAAACCATATTCCTAATTTCTTCTAGAATCCATCTAATCATAATCAATTAACCCAAACCCATCCATTATCCCTTTTCCCTAAATTTGAGGAGGTCACTTCTCAAATTTGGAGTAAAGTCTTCAAAAGGAATTAAAACCTTTATCCATTCAACAAGCTAACTTGTTGAATACCCCCAAATTTGGAAGGACTCTTACAAATTTTTCCCCAAAGTCTTCAAACCATTAATGGTTAACTAACCCTTAGTGGCATGGTTAGAGACTTTTTGACTAACTTAACCTCCATCTAACCTAGGGGTCTCATCAAGCATTCATTGCTTTGACCATGATTATCCCTTTAACCTTTGCATAGGGTTTACCCCTTGGATAAAAGCTTTATCCATTGGATAACCCTAACCTAACCTTAACCCTTCACAAGGTATTCTCAAGCATTTAATGCTTCTTTCATCTCCTCTCAACCAATCTTATGTTGACAATTGTCACCATTTCATTGGTGAAAATTGTAAACATGAATTGATAACTTTCAATCCTGACCCTTGATTAACTCCAATCTTGACCATCCATTGCCCTATTTTCAATATAAATAGAGCTCTCATTCCTCCATTTTAGGACCCATGTAAGATTTTAGTATCTCATTTATGCTCATATTTATCAATACATCTAGCTTCTCTTTGCAATAGGAATTAATCTAATAAGTATTTTAGACTATTTCCTTTATCATTAGCTTAAATCATTAACTAGTATATCATATTGTGATAGTATTGCTACTAAACTTGTCATCTTATAATCTAGTTTATTGCATTTGTAGAATCATACATATATAGGATGCATTTCATATTTAAATCAATCATAAGAATCCCTCATTCTCGTATTCATCATCCCTAAGCCACTTTGCTCAGTGATCTGAGAGCAAAGACATTGGCTGTAGGGACCTTGTGAGATAGAGAACCATGGAACCAATCTTGGGAAGTTGAGTCATTCCTCATGACTCCATAAATTGCACCAAGAAGTCCTGTGGGTGTGTGAACAAGCCTCTTTGAGACCACATTTTCACATTTTAAGTTTCATCGACCCGCTTTTCCCGTGCACATTTCTGGCGCCCACCGTGGGGCACTACCCCTTAATCAGATCGGTCTTTAAAAATAAACACTTTTGTAGGTACACAGAAAACATGAATCAGTGCATAGGGAACATCCCTTAGCACATCTGGTTGATCTTTCAGTGCATCCGGCTCACTATTTGGCACGTGGGACTCATTCCGCAGTGCATGAAGACCATACCTTAGTGCATCATCATCACTAACATTTTCCTGTAGGTCTCGACACAAGAGAACAACAAAGTAGTGCATTGGGAAAATAGTTTAGCACATCGGGTTTGTCCAATAGCACATCTTGACTATCTCGTAGCACATACAGTCTATTTTGTAGCACATCATAGACAGAAGCAAAATTAAAAACTGTAACCAAATGTGAAATTAGACTTGTTGAAATCCACCAAACCCACATATTTTCTAACAATTTTACTTGGTATCTTGCAGCGTTTTTAACAAGTTTCTTGTAGATGGGAGCTTAATTTTAGGATCATAAATAATTTAAGTTTTTACTAACTTAGTTAAGTTAGTTAAAACATAAATCTTTTTTGATTCTTGTTGGATAAAAATTGACTCACTCTATTTGGGCCTTAAAAAGAACCACAAAACAAAACAATTTTTCCTTGCTTTTCTAGGAGAGAATTTTTCAAATTGGATCTTAAAAAGAACAAATCAATTTTTCAATTTTTGCAAACAAATAGCTTAAAAAGAACTTCACCATCCTTTGGTGCATAAAAGGATCCATTTTAAATTCTTGCAAGGTAAAGAATCACACAAATTCCAAAGGTCATTTGCAAATAAAGAGGGAAGATCTCCCCCTTTCAAATCGGTTTCTTTTGTTGATGAAACATCGCGTTTATTTTGTTGACCAAGTTCCTTTTACTAGATCAGAAAATCACTGCTACGAAAGGTTAAAAGGAACACTGTGTTTTCGTGGAGCAACATCTCCATATAGAGTTAGTAAATCATTGCTTTGAAAGGCTAAAAATAACTTGTGGTCTTTGTCTCGAAAGTGGAAGGTATATGCTCTCCCCTTAAGTGGGTGATCAAAAAACTAAACCACTCTTAAAAGCTTTCTTTACTTCAAGCAATAAATCCTTTAGCAGGCCTGCCTTCCCGAGGGGTTGAAAAACTCTTAAAGCCATCTTTTGGTTGGTGTGAAGGGAACGACCTAAGTGGGAAATGACTTTGAATTCCAAGTGTTCTAACCCACTATAATCAAAAGTGGAAAGTGATGAAAGTCCTTTTCAATGGTTGCGCGCAGTGATTAGCCTTCCCCTAGTATCCTTGAGATATGTAAAGCCTTTGTTCTAAAGGTTGGGAAGCCTCCTGAGGGAGTTTATCACTGATGGCCAAACGAGAAGCTTGATTACGAACCTTAGCATAGAAACTTTGAGCTGAGTCAGTATCGAGACATTTACAATATCATAGTGCAAGGGTGGGGAAGAATCCGCCCCCAAGATCGCTCACCATATATCTCCCAAGATAACTACTTAATTGTGAAGCAATTCACTTTGAGTTAATTTTTGGCAAAAGGCAAAAAAATAGGTGCCCCCTAGGGGTGACATGACTATTTGAGCTGATGGAGTATCGAGACTAGTGGCTATGATATTGCTTATGACCCTTGAATAAAGAGTCTGACTGAAGTGCATGTTGTATCTAAACTTGTCAAAACATTGAGGATTTGAAACATCCTCATAGAACATACACTTATTGTTTAGATTAAGAAAAATGGTTGTCTCTTTGGTGTCGTGCCTTCATTTGTTACTTTAGAAAATCATCTATCAGCACTAAAAACTCAAAGCAAAATTCCAAAAATAGTAGAAAACAACCAAGTCAAAATATCAAGGCAATTTAGCACGTAAGAGAAACTTCTTAGCACATGGAAACCATCTTTTAGCGCATTAAACCTTCAACTTAGTGCATCAAGTGTAAAAATTAGCACTTCACTAGAAACTAAAACTAGCAGCTTTAAGTAGCGCATTTTGAAAATAGTTTAGCATGTTGAAGCATCATCTTAACATGTGGAAACCAAAGCTTAGCACATAGGGTTTAACAGTTAGCACATAAGCGACCCATATTGGCACATAACCTTTTGAACCAAGACAAAAGCAAAATGATCTAGTTAGCATGTAGCAAGGGGCAGTGTAGCGCATAGAGTCTTTTTGCTAGTGCATTGAGAAATTTCTATAGAGCATTGCATCTCTATTTTAGTGCATTGCCAAAACCCAAAAAATAGGGGGCAAAACAGAGGTCAATTTTGAAAATTTTGAAAACAATTTCAAAAGCTTTCCTTCATTAGCCTGAACTTCATTGAGTAGAAAACCAAAAATAGAGTATCAAAAGCTATTTCTAAAGAAAAATTTTCATCAAACAAAGTTGTCCAAAATCTGAAGCTAGTCACAAGATAAACATATCTCTCCTATCAAAATCAGGAAGCATCATCACAAGTGTCAAACGGGTCCTTCAATCAAACGGATTTCTATCCCAAAACACACTTGTTTTAAAACTCCAAGTTGTCAAATCGAGTTTCCATATCGGGAAAGCTCATATTCCATATCATTTGACACACTTTTTCATGAGGGGGCATGTAAACCTTCGTTTTGATAAAGTAAAATTTGAGTTTCCAAAACAAACTAAACTAAATCCAAAACAAATCAAAGGAAACCATTGATCGCTTGGGCATGACTAATCCTCATATTCTGAGATGAAAGAATATTTATCATAACACTAAGTTGAAGAAACAACAACCGAGTTCTTCAAAACTTGCCAAATGAAATAAATTTTTATACATCAATCGCCAATTCTTAAAATCTCATCTCACATTCCTTCATCATATATGCTAGTATCTTCAAAACAAAACAAACGAATTTGACAAGGAACCCTTTAGGAGTAGGGCATTTTGTCAAAAATCAGCATTCAGTCAATGCATAAATCAAGGAGGGAAGATCAATCCGGCCTTCTTTCCCGAAGAGTGCATCATTTATAAAATACCCCGATTTGAACCACCAACCCCTGAGCAAAACATTGAAGAAGAGTTCATTCCTTTTGTCACAGAAAGCTTCTACTAGATGCCCGCTGTTACTCGCTCTCAACAAAACAAACAAAAAGAAATGCAACCGAAATCTAGTATGAATCAAAGATTATCAAATCCTTTTGAGGGTTTGCATCTAGAGGACACAAAAATTATTCAGGAACTCCTTCAAGAGTGTCAAGAAAGCTCTTCATTTCAAAGTCTTGTGGAAAGGCTCATGAAAAATGACAAAGAAAAATATCTGCTCATGCTCACAAGAAAAGGAGTTAAACTTCCTGAAGATTTGGACACGAACATTTTTAGAACAAGATCTCAACATTATGAATATCAAGAACGACAAAGAGAGGAAGAAACAAATGACCCTGAGCGAAATATCCCTGAGCAAGATATCCTTGAGAAAAATATCCCTGAGCAAAACATCCCTGAGCAAAACATACCATTCCACACACCATTTCAGCCTCGAATTAATGCAAGGGAAGGACTCTTCCCTCAGAAAAATAATGCACCATTGATTTCTCTCACTCAACAAATGCAAATGTTACAAAGACAAATGCAAGACATGCAACAAGGGACAACAATACGGTACTCTTTAATTGAAATTTGTCCTTGTCCTTTTGACAAATGGTTAAACATGGTGGCTTTTCCCCCAAACTCAGACATTCCCAAATTTGACAAATATGATGGGAAAAGCAATCTCCATGATTATGTTCGAGAATTTTGTACAATGAGTCTTGAATTTGCCCATAATGATACCTATTTGATGAGGTTATTCCCAAGAAGCTTGGGAGGGCAAACAATGGAATGGTTATCCAAAATCACACCTCCTGTCAGATCATTGGATGACCTAGTCAACAAATTCATAACTCAATATTCCTATAACATTCAACATGCTATCACTATGCTAGATGTCTGTAATACCAAGCAGAAAAACAATGAAACATTCATGATATTCCTTCAACGTTGGCGATGTATGGTTTCAAGATATCCTCATGATGTGCCCGAAAAGAAAAAGATGGAAATTTTCATCGACAACTTGAATAGTGAGATGAGTTATAGACTCAAACTCCAATGCATAACAACTTTTTCCAAGTTGATTTAGAATGGCATCCAAGTAGAAGAGGCATGTGTCAAGAAAGGAACGTTAAAATTCTTCAAAGAAGGAACAAGTGCATCCAACTACAACAACCACAACAACAACTTAGACAAATCCAGATTCTAGACCAGAAACAAAAACAATGGAAATGAAGGAGGCAATGAATCAAATGATCCAAAATTAAAGCAGCCCGTTCTCACATTATCCGGTAATCCTCAAGCTACAAAGAATCCCAAAGGTACTAACCAAGGAACTAACACTTATGCACCAAATACCAATCAAGATCAACTCACCACAAACAATACCCAAAACAATAACACCAATCGAGGACCTAATCCAAACTCACGGGGTAATGCAAACAACTTTCCAATATGCATTTACACACCAGTAGGGCAATCATTGGAGTCAACATTTAGAGAACTCTTGGCAAACAAAATTATCTCTTTACCAGCAATCAGCAACTTTGAACCACAAATCAAACCACCCTGGTGGAATGACTCTCACTTTTGTGATTTTCATCATAACAAAGGTCATCAAACCAATGATTGCATGAGGCTAAAAAACATTGTTCAAGACATGATTGATAGAGGTGATATAACAATCGATGGTCTCAAGACAAATGGTGACCAAGGAGCCTTTAAGAATCCTCTTCCAAACTACAACAAGGATGGAGCTTCAATCTCAAATGATACATGTGGAGCTCCTATCAATCACATATACAATAACACCATCAATCATATATCAGTTGAAGACAATCAAGTAAATGTCATCACAATTATAGACAAGCGTGAACATGAATCTATCAATGTAACAACCAGAGCTCAAAAATATGTCTTGAAAGAGCATATGTCAATAGCAAGCACCATACCCAAAATTCAATATGATCTAGTCAGTCCACTATGCAAAACTCCTGCTCAAATATCTATACTAGAGTTGCTGAAACTTTCACCAAAACACAAAGACATATTGGAATAAGCATTACTGGAAACAAATGTACCTTAAGATCTAGATGTTGACAAATTCCATGCCATGGTAGCTCATATGAGAGGGCCTCATAACCTCACTTTTTTTGAGCATGATAATATCTCATTGAGACATCCACACAATACTCCACTTCATATTGAAGTCTTGGTCTATAAACACCGAGTTAAAAGAGTATTAATAGATGGAGGAGTTGGACTCAATATATGCACCTTAAAACTTATCCATGCATTAGGCTTCTCTGAAGAGTCTATTGATCCACAGAAGAAGATCACTATCAAATCATATGATGATGAAGAAAGATCATCAAAAGCAACAGTAATGTTGCCAATTCAGGTGGGATCGATACAAAAGGACACTATGTGTCAAGTCGTAGACATAGACCTCACTTACAATATCTTATTGGGTCAACCTTGGATACATGAAATGCAAGCATTTCCTTCTACTTATCACCAGTGTGTCAAGTTCCCTTACCAGGGGCAGGAGATTTCCATATTAGCAGATCATAATCCATTTCAACATTGTAATGCTATGGGGGTAGCCGAATACAGCTTGGTTCCACATAATAGAGAAAAACAAAGTTACTCAACTCCAGATTCTCAGCAAGAAAAGTCTACATCACTGTCTATGGATTTCAAGTAGAAAATAAAAATCAAAGAGCAAGGCATGGGAGAGTACTCTTTGGAGCCCATGTGTTTGACCAACTTACCAACATCACCAAAATCTCATGGATTACCTATAGCATCAACACATCAAGTAACCCAACCCATCACCAAGTTTGATGGCACATTTATCCAACTAGGCACTCTAGCACATGAATTAGAGGAGAAGGACATCCTTAGTTGGTTGTACAAAGATGAAGAAGAAGACAGAGCGACTACTATGGAGGTGGCTATACCAACACACCTATATGGAAGAGGCTACTTAATCATGCAACAAATGGGATACAAGGGAAAAGGACCTACTGGTAAGCATCTGGAAGGCATCACAGAACTATTAGATCCTCCTTCACAATTCAATGAAGAAAAAAAAGGATTGGGCTATGAACTCACTCTACTACCAAAGAGGGCACCACACAAATATCAAAAACCTCAGTGGAAAGCAAAGAAGAAATACAAAGAAGACTCCTGGAAAGAGGAACTATTTGAGTCAGCTAAGACAATACGTAAGGAACATGAAAATCAAGAACAAAATCAATATCAAAGGCAACCTATTAATCAAACGAAAGAAACATCTACTATAGAAGTACATCATATTCAAGAACCAATATCCAACAAAGAAGAATCACCTCCCGATAACATCATTCCTCCCCGAGGAGAGATAGTATATGAACAAATGCAAAGAGTGGAAGCAAGATCTAACATAGAATCAGAGAAAACTATCAAACTTGTATCAATCATCAAAGACTTGTTCTCACCCTACAACATACCAGTTCACAACACTGCTAGAATCTGGGATAATACCTATGAGACTGATTCCAATGAATATGAATGAGGTAGTTGTTCTAACATTACTGAAGATATTTGTGCAAATGACAGTAATACACCCATCTCTCAAGAAGAACACGACATAGAATCTAGACCACTTGAATTTGGTCCACAAAATATCTATGACGCCAAGGAAAATGAGCAGCGACATTATGAGAAATTCTATAAGAAAGATGATACCATTGAAGACCTTGACAAAATTCTTAACTTCTTTAACACCCCGACCAATCACAATGATACCTCCATCCTGACACTTACAATAGCTGAACTTGATCCACCAAATGACTCCTTACCACTTGTCTTTCCTAACCTCATAGACTGGGACGAACCTAAAACTCATGATGTACCAATTTTCCCAAATGATGAATCAATTATCCATTACTTATGTACCATTAACCCGGAGACAGACTCTACCAGTGAACAAAGTATTGACATCTGCAATCAGGGGAGTGCCAAGTCTCTTAGTTGCAAAAATGAACAAAATAAAAGATCTATTGCTGAAAACCAGTCAATGGCAGCAATAGATCACCAAAAAGTAAAAATAAAGGATGCATCTGAGGGTGAAAACCTTTGTAAGGCACCTAAAGATGGGAGACTTGACACTCTTCCTGAGCATTATCATGAGCGATCACCCATATTTATTGAGCCCACCCAATAAATCAATATTCGTACTGTAGAAGCAGACAAAAATATACACCTTGCAGAATCTTTGACAGAGGAAGAAAGATCAGAGTTTATCAAATTTTTTAAAGAAAATAAAATCAGCTTTGCTTGGTCATATGTAGATATGCCTGAGATTGATCCATAATTAATCATGCATCACCTATCCATTACTCCAAGAGCTAAGACAATCAAGAAAAAATGGTGAAAGATGAATCCACATGTGGTACTCATGGTTAAAGTTGAGCTAAAGAAACTATTAGATGTCGGGTTCACTCAACCTATCGACTATGTTGAATGGATTTACAACATTGTACCAATACCAAAACCAGATGGCAATATCTAAATATGCATTGATTTAAGATATGGCAACAAAGCATGTCCCAAGGATGACTTTCCTTTACCCAATATCGACATAATTGTAGACCTCACAGTAGGCCATGCAATGCTATCACTAATGGACAGTTTTTTAGGCTATAATCAAATCAAGATATCCCTAGAGGATCAAGATAGAACAACATTTACCTATCCCTGGGGAACATACTATTGGAATGTCATGCCTTTTGGCTTAAAGAATGCAGGAGCAACTTATCAACGAGCAATGACAACAATCTTTCCTGACATGATGCATACCTTCATGGAGGACTATGTGGATGATTTATTATCCAAATCATTCACCAGGGTAGATCATTTAAGCATCTTAGAAAATATTTTTGACAAATTGGAGAAGTTCCAAGTCAGTCTCAACCCTAAGAAGCATGTCTTCGGGGTTACATTAGGCAAATTACTAGGCTACATAGTTTCAGCTAAGGGTATTGAAGTGGATCCAACAAAGGTACAAGCTATTATAGAGATGCCACCATAAAAGAACATCAATCAACTCAGGTCTTTACAAGGATGACTCCAATCAATCAGGTGATTCATCACTCAATTAGCGGATAAAATTCTCCCATTCAATCATTTTCTATATAAAAATGTACCATTCAGATGGGAAGCCAAATGTGCAGAATCATTTTATCAAATCAAGTAGTATTTAATGAACCCACCAGTTCTACTACCACCAATAGCAGGGAAGCCACTCATTGTCTACATTTCAACAACAAATATATCATTGGGGGCATTGTTAGCACAGGAGGATCAACAAGGCAAGGAATGAGCTATATACTACATCAACAGGACATTGAACAAATATGAACTCAACTATACATTCATTGAGAAGGCTTGTCTAACAGTGGTATTTGCCTCTCAAAATTTTCGGCAATACATGCTAGCTCACACAATTAAGCTAGTTGCAAAAATTGATCCTCTTAAATATTTACTCAGCAAGGTAGCTCTTACAGGAAAATTGGCTAAATGGGTCATGATTCTCAATGAATTTGATATCCACTACATAGAGTGACAACCTATCAAAGGACAACCAATCGCAGATCAACTAGTTGAAGCATCCCTATCTAGAAAACAACCTATGGAGGTCGAATTTCCAAACACAGACATTGTTGCTATCTCTACTAGACAATGGACCCTATACTTTGATGGATACTATACTCAACATGGCTCAGGTGCTGGCATTCAGTTCATCACTCCTTAAGGGCACACCATACTAAGATCATATCGGCTTATGTTTCCCTACACAAATAATGTTGTTGAATATGAGGCACTGGTTATAGGCATAAAAATGGTCGTAGAATGGAAAATCACAGAATTAAAAGTCTACAAAGATTCACAACTAATCATCAATCAAATCAACAATGACTATTAGACAAAGGACAACAAGCTTCTACCATACAAGTGAATGGTGGATGATTTTAAGCAATATTTTGTACACATCACCTTCAAGAAATACCAAGGTTGGATAACAAAGCAGCTAATGCAATGGCTACTATCGCTTCACTAATGCAAATTCCAGAGCAATAGAATCATTACGAGTTTCTGGTAGAGCAAATGTTCTCCCCAACTTGTAACCATTCTGATTCTCATGTTATCTATGCCTTGACCACTTTGGACTCTCCATTATATGGACCGATATACGACTATCTTAAGAGAAATATCCTACCCATTGACCTATCCTGAAACCAAAAATGCAACTTTATCTGGCAAGCTGCCCATTATACTCTTACTGCTGATACTTTGTACCATCGTCTAGATGGTACTCTTCTTTGTTGCCTTGATCGTAATGAATCTGACTCTGCTTTACAAGAGCTTCATGAAGTTATCTGTGGCACACATTCAAGTGGTCCTACTCTCACTAAAAAGCTTTTAAGAATGGGATATTACTAGCTAACAATGGAAAAAGACTCTTATCACTTTGCAAAGAAGTGTCCTAAATGCCAAATCCATGGCAATCTTATACATGCACCAGCATAGGAACTACAGCCATTCACAACATCCTGGCCCTTTTGCTAGTGGGGACTGGACTTGGTTGGTAAAATTCATCCTTCATCTTCAAATGGACACAAGTTCATTATAGCTGCAACAAAATACTTTACCAAGTGGATTGAAGCGGTCCCCATGACTACAATAACTAGGAAACAAATAGCCTCTTTCATCCTTAATTATCTGATCTGTAAATATGGCATTCCAAGCTCCATCATCACAGATAATGGATGACCTTTCAAGAACCAAGATGTATGAGAACTATGTGAAAAATTCAAAATCCAACATTGTTTTTCTACACCTTATTACCCGCAAGGAAATGGTCAAGCAGAAGCATCCATCAAGACAATATTGAAAATCCTAAAGAAAACAGTGAATGATGTAGGCAAAGATTGGCATGTACAACTCAATCCAACACTTTGGGCATACAGAAATAGCATCCGCACACCAACAGGAGCTACACTATATTCATTGGAATATGGATCCAAAGTAATTTTACCCCTAAAGGTAGAAATTCCATCTCTCAGAGTCTCTTTAAAAGGCCTAATTCCAGATGAAGAGTATCGAGTTAACCGACTACAAGAGCTCGAACTTCTAGATGAAAGATGTCAACATGCCTACACTCATCTCAAAACATATCAGCAACGCATGTGTAGGAGCTACAACCAAAAGGTCATTCCCAGAAATTTTAAAATTGGTGACCTAGTACTCAAGGAAAATCCTAGGAATCAGCAAGATCGGGAAAAGAAGGGAAATTTGAATCTAATTGGTTAGGTCCCTATGTCATCATATCAGCCTATGGATCAAGCACCTATTAGCTAACAACTTCAGAGGGAGATGTGCTCGACAAACCAACTAACAACATCCATCTGAAGAAATACTACACTTGAGTAATTTAATGCCCAAAAAAGTAAAAAAATCAAAAACATATAAAAAAATCAGGAAAAACCAAGTAAAGAGGTACAATAAAAGCAACTAGTGAAAACCTGGCAAATAGGTGCTATTGTGAGAGGATAGCTCCTCTATCTATATCCATACCATTATATCCACAGTAAAACACTATTGGCCATCACCCAAGATTTTTATCACAATATCCATCCAGGACATACTTAGCGTAGTCACTATCCTGGTTTATCATCATATCTGTTCCCTGCATCTCACCATGGCTTGGTAATCCTTGTACATGTCTGCATTAAGAGGAACACTCAACTAGGGGAAGTATTAATCAGAACTTGCAACACACTCAAGCCGTCAAAAACTTGTCGTAAACTCAGAACATCATATCCAACAAACAAAACTCAACAATCACAAAAACCACACATTGATCACTTAACAGGATTCACAAAATATGATGGATGATTTTCTGAAGTATCAAATGTTGCATTTTGCATAAAGTTTTGACTATTCTTGCACTTGAACTTTTTCAACTATTGGATCTTCTACATTCTCTCAACAATACATCAAGCTAGAGAAAGTCGTGGGGACTCCAATATTTTTTAGTTTTCTTTCTGTGAGGCGATCATTTGTACTGTGTAAATACTTGTCTCGAGATGTGATTCATAACATATCATTGAAGATGTGATTCCACTTTACACATACAAATGGTTTAATCTTGTGTGTTTATATGCAATCCACACTTATGTCATTCTGGTTCAATTATACCTTGATGCTTGTGCTATCTTGCAAAATAAAAAATCATGTAAATTTTATCTCAGGTCATTATGGCTCAATTATACCATTATGCTTGTATAAATTTTCAACATATCCTAAAACAAATCAATGCTCAATGATGATACCTATCAAGAAAGCAAACAACATGTGGCTAGACAAGGATGATGATTGCAGAATGAGGATGTTCAAATCAATTAGTTGCATATAATTTTACAATTAGTTGTATATGATTTTACATCTCACAGCATATCATGTCATACACCTCATTTTAAAGATACATCTCACATCTAATAAATCAATGTAATACATCATCACATTTTCGCCCATCTCATCATAAACTATACATTCATGTCATAATAGAAGTCAAGAGCATTTATCTAAGCATCACATCATCCTCATAGAATCTCATATTGAAACATAATCCATATCATTCATCCTTGCATCCATCACATGCATATCTATTGTATCATCATGGAATCTTTCTTCACTTTTGTATCTTCATCATTCTTCCAAACTATCTTCTATCATCTCTTATACAGGATGTATCTTTTCTGAAACCAGATGTTTTGATCAGCTCTTATACAGGATATATCATTCCTAAAACCAGATGTTTTGATTAGTTCTTATATAGGATATATCATTCCTAAAACCAGATGTTTTGATCAGCTCTTATACAAGATATATCATTCTTGAAACCAGATGTTTGATCATCCATGTCTTATACAGGTAGTATCATTCCTGAAACTAGATGCTTGATCATCTTTGTCTTATATAGGCGGTATCATTCTTGAAACTAGATGCTCAATCATCCATGTCTTATACAAGAGGTGTCATACCTGAAACTAGACTTGATCTCAATCCAATCAATCTAATCAATCTTATCAAACCCATGCATGTCATCACTATCCACTCTTCTATCTTTCAAATAGAATTCTTCTTCTTTCGAGAGATCATTCATGCCTTTTGTGCACGAACGATCTCCCGAGGGGGCATTATCATATCAAAAATTGACATCAGTTTGATATCAAATTTTCATATCAAATCAATTCTTCATATATGGGGAATCATCAATATTGTTCATCAAATATGGGGCATCATATTGACTTTTCATATCAAATCAATTTTTCATATCAACAACATCATATCGATCAAATTTTCACGACACATCAAAATTTTCTTTGAATCAACATGTGGTCACATGTTAACTCAAAGAGGGGCAAAATGTAGACACCTAAAAGTTACACAATAAATTAAGTGGATTTTATTCATTTAATTATTCTTAATTCTTCCTATTAATTAATATCCCTATTCTACCAATCGCCTATTAATTAAATTAACATTTAATTAATATACCCTCATTCTATCTAAGCCATTTAATTAAATCCCCCTTTTAGCTAATTTAATTAAATTTACATTTAATTAAAATCCCCCTTCTAGCCCATTTAATTAAATTTATATTTAATTAAATCCCCCCACTTGCAAAATCCTACAAATGCAAGTTGCAACCACAATTGAAATAAATAAATTTTATTTTAATTAAATTCTATTTTCCCCACCCACTTGCATTTTCTTACATCTCCCACTTGCATCCTAAACCCTATTCCCGATTTCCTCTAGAATCCATCTAATCCTAATCAATTAACCCAAACCCATCCATTATCCCTTTTCCCTAAATTTGAGGAGGTCACTTCTCAAATTTGGAGTAAAGTCTTCAAAAGGAATTAAAGCCTTTATCCATTCAACAAATTAACTTGTTGAATACCCCCAAATTTGGAAGGACTCGTACAAATTTGTCCCCAAAGTCTTCAAACCATTAATGGTTAACTAACCCTTAGTGACATGGTTAGAGACTTTTTGACTAACTTAACCTCCATCTAACCTAGGGGTCTCATCAAGCATTCATTGCTTTAACCATGATTATCCCTTTAACCTTTTCACAAGAGTTTACCCCTTGGATAAAAGCTTTATCCATTGGATAACCATAACCTGACCTTAACCCTTATGTCCTAAGGTAACCACAAGGTCTTCTCAAGAATTTAATGTTTCTTTCATCTCCTCTCAACTAGTCTTATGTTGACAATTGTCACCATTTCATTGGTGAAAATTGTAAACATGGATTGATAACTTTCTATCCTGACCCTTGATTAACTCTTTCAATCTTGACCATCCATTGCCCTATTTTCAATATAAATAGAGCTCTCATTCCTCCATTTTAGGATCCATGTAAGCTTTTAGTATCTCATTTATTCTCAAATTTATCAATACATCTTTCTTCTCTTTCCAATAGGAATTAATCTAATAAGCATTTTAGACTATTTCCTTCATCATTAGCTTAAATTATTAACTAGTATATCATATTAGGATAGTATTGCTACTAATCTTGTCATCTTATAATCTAGTTTATTGCATTTGTAGAATCATGCATAGATAGGATGCATTTCATTATTAAATCAATCATAAGCATCCCTCGTTCTTGCATTTGTCATCCCTAAGGCACTTTGCTCAGTGATCTAAGAGAAAAGGCATTAGCTTGAGGGACCTTGTCAAATAGAGAAGCATGAAACCAACCTTGGGAAGTTGAGTCATTCCTCATGACTCCATAACTTGCACCAAGAAGTCTCGTGGGTGTGTGAACAAGCCTCTTTGAGACCGCATTTTTGTATTTTAAGTTTCATTGACCCGCTTTTCCCATGCACAACATGGTTTCCAATAATACCACGGATAATAAAGTTACAATGTCAAGGTTACATAATTATTTGATACAATGACCACATGATCTCAACTGAACAATGATTATGAACAAGAGCTAGTACATGAACCACGAACCAATAAAACACCAGCAAAGCCTTTCCTTGCCAAAAGATACAATCCAAAACATCCAATGGGAAGTAACACTACCACCTAACCATGTGATCCCAAAATGGAACCACCCCTCTGTGCTGAGAGATAGTAGAAGACCCTCAAGAAACCAAAATAAGACAAGTACGACAAAACTACATGACTCCACAAACATCCATGTGACTCAACTCACAAACACTAGTGACTCTAAGGAGAGAGTGTCATCGCATGGCTTATGATGGTTACCCTAGGTAGGCCTCCATAGGTCCGAACCCCCATCCTGGGTTATCCTGGTAACCTCTCCTGAACCCCCAACTCCATCTAAACATCATGCAGACCCTACCAATCCTTTTGCGAAGACAAGATGGTAGGTTTGCCATTCCAAGCCTTCTCACCACATCCTGAGCCTATACAAGCACTCAACCATGTGTGAGGCACATTATCTTAGTTTAATATTATAACTACTCACCCCCTAATCAATTATTAGGTTATCACTTCTTAACTGACTTTCAAGGGGTTATCCTGCCATCCTCTTCGGGCACGACTCCTGCTCGAAAGCCACTCTCTCTCAAAGGACACTAACAAGAAAGGTCTCTCTGTGAGAACTCTATGGTGAAACTGACAGCCATATCTAATCCTGACAAACCACAGGTGAAGGATACACAAGCACTAACCCAGAATTGACCATTTGGAAACATAACACATAATGGCTCACATCAACAGGGTTATACAATGACACCTGACTAAGGGGTAAAAACAACCTTAGTAACAAGACAATAACTCAAATCATATTTATAACAAAATATGCTTTTACCAGAGAATACCCTTTATTGTAAAGATCCTATAATAGACAATCTATTTAAAATAGTAAAAAGCATTATTTACTTGTAAATACAGATATTTCAGAAAACCAGAAAATACACCTCATTGATAAAAGAAAAGTAGAATTGTCATTTGGTCAACAAGGCTAAATTAAGCACATAAAAATTAACCTTCTAATGTATTTCCAAAAATAAATATAGAATCTAAAAATATAAGCTTTTCTAGAAATAACCAAATTCTTAATTAACTACATATATAAAATAATATAATATAAGTATATTAATATATATATTCACCGAATATATTTTTCATATACACATATTCATATTACTAAATATACCTATATTAAAACATAAATAAATTTGCATGATATTAATACAACTTAATTAATAAAATGCCCAAGTTAAAAAAAAACCACATATATAAATATATATATTTTACGAAACACATAATATAAATATAAAAAAAATGAATTTCTCATATTCTGAAGGCATGCAAACCAGGGTGAATTTAACTATAGGTCTGGTAGTTTTCTACTACCCTACGGTAGCATGTACTACCGCACAATAGCATTGCTACCAACGGGTAGTAGGTACTACCATCGGTAGTACTGCTACCTATGGTAGCAACTACTACCGCCGGTAGTATTGCTACCGTATGATAGCATTGCTACCCCCCAAAAACCAATTTTTAATATATATTTTTTTTAATTTAAAAGAAATTTTAATTTTAATAAATGCCCAGATCATATACAAAGATTAAAATTTCACAAACCCCTTTCTTTGTTTTTTTTTTTAAATAAAATAAAATATTCAACAGAGAATATATAAAGAAATATTAATTTTTATAGAATATAAGATCCATTTTCACAGAGAATTAAAAATTAAATTTTCATAGGGATTAAAAATTAAATTTCATAGGTGTAGCATCGTAAATTGTACGCACTTGCTAAAGTAGTACAATTTCACACCTAGTTTAGCACCCACCTTGGCGCATTTTGCATTTTGCATTGCATTTCCCCTTTAGCACTTAATTAATCAGATTAATTAGGTCTAAGGTCCTATTTCATCATCTTCCACATCATAAAGTTGGGCCCTTTCATTTAAGTGTGCCCCTTTCATTTTATTCCTCCAATACATCATTTAATCAAAAACCCTAATTAGGTCTTATCTTGAACTTGGGGGCTTGATTTCGGGGGTCAAAACATCTCGAAATCAGTTGTAACTTCAGGATTCTCTCTAAAATCATCATATCCGACGGCCCTGAAAATTTGGTGAAAAGTTGTCAGGACCATGGCGCCCGGCGTGCACACGGTCCCGGACATTTTTCCCAAAATTTTAGGAGCACGATCCAATCATAAAATAAAGCTTAACCCCAAGAAATTGGCAGGAGATTCAATCTCTAGGTCGGCCAAAAGTTGAAATTAAGACCTAGGGTTTCATATATAAGAGCTCTCTTTCTTCATTTGAAAGGATCCAGATTTTTGGTTTCAAGGGCCTTCTATGCAGTGAAAGAGAAGATCTTTGAGGACTTCAACAACATTCAACATCCATCCATCAAGTATTCATCAAATTCATTCATCCATTTAGGGCTTTGAAGACATTGAAGAGCAATAAGGGATCACCAACTGAAGATTGGCTTGTACCCCTCCCTTGGGGTTGGGTATGATTTCATGTTGTTTTCATGTCTTTGCATAAGCCTCATTATGTCACTTGTATTCATGCTTTAGATCTCTTTACATCTTTATTTGGAGCATTTACATTATCATTTACAAGCAATTAGGGTTTACTTTCTAGGTTGCTCTAGTTTGCTTACTTGTATTTTAGGATCTTGCACACACACAAGGTCTGCACACAAATTACTTTTACAATACAGCTTGGCTATTCGTGGAGGTGGAAATCACCAAAGCGGGGGTTTGACTAAGGCAAAACCCTATATAGCCGCCCACCATACCTTTTCAGATATAAGTGCAGGTTTCGGGATTCGGACGACGCCACAAGTTGCAGATTCGACGGAAGTGGACCGAGATAGAACAACAGACCAAATTGCAGAGAAAAAGACCAGGACAAGAAGTATCCAATTATGTGATACCTCTAGGCTCTTTCGTATTCAACAAGTGTGTGATTGAAAGTGAGATTAGGGCATGTTTGCTTAGTGTCACTTTTTCCCCCACACATTTTGGTGAACCCGACGTGAATTCCAATCTTCTCTAATTCTGATTTATGTTTTCAAATTTGAGTGTTTATGCTATTTCAAATTCAAATTTGTATTTACAAGTTTTAATTTCTTGCAAGATCCAAAAATTTAGAGGAAATTTTTGCTAAAACTTTAATTTTTCAATTCAAAGTTGAACTTGTGGATAGCTTAATTGGGATCAATAATTTCAAATCTGATTTAGGAACTCATTTGAATCATAAATTTCATTTTCTAAATCTACATTCTAAGTGCTTTCATTGGTTAAATTAAACATTTCCTTCTATTTTGCATAAGTTATCATTTGAAAGAGGAAAATTGTTGTCATGATGCATTCATTTGATAATGGGTTAGCTTCCCTTGTTTCAATTTTTACTTCTCCTAAAGAACCTCCCCCCATCTATAACAACATTTTAGTGCCTAAAAGAGTTGCTTCCAATCCCTTTGAGACTCTCCTATGCTCTAAGGATGAAAACTTTAAGAGTGATCTTGACAATTCTCCTAAAATGTGCCCTTCCTATTTATCTATCCTAGAGGAAGAGAATGATATCATAAACACCTTTCTTAATGTTACTTCACCTTCCCTACATGATGCCTCTCTAAGTGAAAATGCATTGATAGACATTGACTTATTTTCTCCTAAAGTTGGTCCTTCCAATGGGGGCATGTTAGTGCAACAAGAGGTTATGAACACTTCTTTCAAAGATCTCCTTCCTAAGCATGAATCTTTGGAGACATATGTTCATGTTCCTCCTAAAAAACACTCCCTTCATGATGATCCTTTTGTGCAAGAAGATGACATTACCCCTACATTTCCTAGTGATGGCATTTCCTTTTCCAACAAAATTCTCACTAGAGATGATGAATTAATGATAAATGCTTATCCTTCTCCTAAAGTTTGTCTTACCCATAAGCATCCCTTGGAGAAAGAAGATGAAATAATAAGCAATTTCCTTAATTCTCTCTCCCCTAAAGATCATATTGAACATATTTTGAGGAAAGAGGATGAGTTTAACACATCTATTGATGCTCTCCCTCCTAAGGATGAGGAATTAATAAACAATGTTATCTCCTCTCTCAAAATTGACAATACTTCAAACATTCCTTTCAACAACCTCACTACTTGGGATGAACCATTAGAAGAAGGTGTAGATTATTCTCTACCCCATGAGAGAACCCTAGCCAAAGGGGATGAAATCAAGATTGAAAACTCCCTTGATAGTTTCTCACCTTCCTTGAATCTCAATTATTCTCCCTCTAAAAATAAAGCATCTCCCTCTCCTCAACTTGGTTCTACTCATAAGGAAACTCTAGTTCAAAGCAAGATGGTTAACATATCTTTCAAAGATCTCCCTCTCAAAAGTGAGACTTTAGAGAGTAATGTTGATCCTTCTCCTAGAGAATTTATTCCCCATGTAGATCCTTTGATGATAGAGGATGATATGACCTTTCCTAGTATTACTCTGCCTACTAGAACATCAATGCCTACCCCTTGTCTCTCTCCTAAAATTGATTTAATTTGTGATGAGATTTTAGTGCAAGAGAAGACTATCAATAATTCTTCCAACACTTTTTTTCATTCCTCTAAACCATCCTCAATCAATTTGATACATGTGAATGAAACACCTAACAAACCTCTCTTCACTGTCCAAGGTGCTTGTCCTTCTCAAAATTCTCAACCTTTATATAAGCCTATCTTAATGGTTCAAGGTGGTTATGCTAAAGATTCTTTTTGCACTCCTAACAAACCTATTATTAGTGTGCAAGGAGGTTATTCTACTAAGAGCCCTTATGAGTATGCTAAGCAACTGACTAGAGAGAGTTATAATGCGGTTGCTCATACCTATAATACTAGAAACAATAGGCAACCTAATCCTCCTCTAGTTAGCCCAACTTCACTTCCTCCTTCTCAACCAATTCTTCCGCAAGCTCCTCGTATTTCACAAGTTCTTGGTAAGGAATATGATCTCATAGAACAACTTAAAGCTACCCCTGCTAAGATATCCCTTTGGGATTTGATCCAAACTTCTTCCGCTCATCATGGAATGTTACAAGATGCCTTGAAAGATTTGAATGTTCCTCCACCTAATACATCTAGTAATATAGTGTCTTTGGTTAACTCTGTGATGAATCCTAAAGCTCAAATTGTGTTTACTCAAGATGAGTTGCCTACTAGTGAAATTCAACATCAATATGATCCCTTGATGATTGTGGTTATCAAAAATAACATTGCTATAAGACGAACATTGGTAGATAATGGTTCTGGCCTTAATGTGTGTAGCATTAATCTATTGCATAAGATGAATGTGGATACATCCCTTATTGAGCCTGACTCTCATCCCATTCGAGGCTTTGATAATGTGGCTAAGTATTCATTAGGTATTATCACCTTACCCATCACAGTGGGACCTGTTACTTTGCCTACTCCTATCCATATTATGTCGGGAAATCTAACATACAACTTGTTATTAGGGAGACCTTGGATTCACAGTATGCAAGCTGTCCCCTCTACATTGCATAGACAAGTTAAATTTATTTATAATAATAAGACATATACCTTGATAGGTGATACTAATTTTCAAGCTTGTTTGCAAACATCCACTTCCAAAGGGAGTTCTTCTAAGCCTTCCTCTTCTAGTGATGACTCGTTAAACAAGATACCTATGGATGAATCATCACCCTCTGATAATCAAAATTCTTTGGATGAGTTTGAAGTTCCTGAAGAAGATTCTTCTCAACTTGAATCTACACATGAAAAGGCATTTGATCCTGAGAAGGTTCTCGCAGAAGACGATTGGGGATCTCTTGATTTCAATCCCACCTTTGTAGGTGAGTATAGGGTTCCTCCTAGAGAGCTTAAAGTTAAAAAGAAGGAAGAAACTAGAGATCAATCTGTCTTACCTGAACCTATGAGCAATAATTTTGTGGCTGCTTCTCAAACTTCTTCTCCTCACACCTCTAATTCTGAAGAATTTGATTCTTTGTCTTATGAAAAACCACCTTTTCTTTCTGAAATGGCTAATCGTTATGGTCGTGGTTTTCATATTTTGGCTAAGAATGGCTATAGTGGAAATGGTTGTGGCACAAATGAACAAGGAATTAAAGTTCCTTTAGAGCATAACATGCATGAATATTCATTTGGACTTGGATATAATTTTTCTAAGCCCACCAAAGCATTTAAAAGACCATCTCTCAATGTGAATGCTATATTTAGTAGTGATGATGATCTCACTTCAACTAAATCATCTTCTATTTCTATCAAATCTCATTCCCCTCATAAGGAAATCTTGGCGATGAACAAATCTCTTTATGACTCCCCTCAAATTTCTAAATCCACTTATGAATCTTCATCTCCTATTCATCATAAAGTCCTTTCCTCTAGGAATAAGGCTCTAATAAATTACACTCATCCCTCTTCTAAGATTTCTTGTGACTTTTCTTCTTCAATTTTTATCACTTTATACATGTTTTTGATCTCACTTATAGTTGAGCATTTAGCATGTCATATTCAAATACCTTATTCAATCTATCATGTCTTTAAATAACATTAATGGCTATTATGTTGCTCATCATTATGTGACATTGGTAGCTCATTTACTGGGGGCTCATTGTCATTCATGATGGTACAATTTCAAGTGCAATCATAATTTTGAAGAAACATAATAGCCTAATTTTCTATGTTATCTCTTGTTCCTAAGGGGACAAGAGTGATTTCATACATCTCTTCTTTTTATGATTAAAATTTCCCTTTGGGGTAATAGTGTGGAAATAATGATCATCTTTTCTTTAGAATCCTCTTTTCCTAGATATGAGAGAAGATGTGTATTCTCTTTCTTATCCTACCCACTTCTTGTGAGGAGCATTTTACATACACTAATGTCTTGCTTGCATGAACTCATGTGAGTATGTAGTACAATTTGCTTATGTCTAAATCTCTCCCTGGAAGATTGTGTAAGTCCTTCTCATTGACCTTATCCTTGGGAGGTAATGATCTTTCCTTATTTTTATCTAAGGATCCACTTTTTCCTATTTCGTGGACGGTGTGAACTTTATTACTTAATGTTATTCCTTGTATGCATTTGGTGTTGTTTGTTCAAGGATTCTCTCTTACAAGAGGTGTAAGTCCTTGACTACAACCTCTTTTGCACTTGGTAAAATATATCCATAATGAATTCACTCTCCCAATTGGGTTAAAAAGAGCATCATCCTTCATTAAGAATCACTTTCACCTCGCGAAAGAAGGAAGTATTGCATTCTTATTCTCTTCTTTGTCTTATTCTAGAAGATGTTATATTTGTCTAAGACAATTCCTCTCAGGGATAGGTGTCTTTTTTACAAAGATCTCCTCTCCTCTAAGGATCTCCTTTACACATACTACAAGATATCCCTTTTCAACTATCTTATCCTTTCTTAAAGAGTGCAAAACTCCCTTGCTTGGATCTATGACATTGTTGCATTTTTGGGGTATCTTCTTTTGTGATGAAGGTAGGTATCCTTGTTCTACTTTTCTTATGACATAAACATTACACTTTTTGAGCAATGGGTCATTCTCAGAACTAGAGCACAGACTCTTAGAGCGAGATGTCTCCATTTTTCTTTTATGCAAGGTGATTATTCTCGGAACCAGAGCACAGACTCTTAGAGCGAGATGTCACGCTTTTGTACTATACATATACAGGTTGTAGCATACTCGGGCATAGACTCCTATGAGGTGCTTCTAACCTCCCTTACACACACATGCACGAGGTTGAGTGGAACTAGCGGCATAAGGTTAGACTTTCTCACTCTCCTCCCTTACATGGATCACCTAGACAGACTCTAGGGGCTAGTTTTCCATGTCCTTTTCCCATGGATCACCTAGACAAGATCTAGGGGCGAGAAGTCCATGTTTTCTCTCTCACTATTCTTCTCATGGATCACCAATGTGTGTATTCATGCTTTTTTCCTTTCTTTTCTTCTCTTTGCATTTTGTTTCCATTTACATCCTTCATCTTGTGTTAGAGAACTCTCAAATCCTCACACTCTTTGTTGTGTTGGAATTGAGATTTAGTCCTCTTTCTTACCAAATGATTCTCCATTAGTTTCTGGTCTCATATCAAATCTTCTTGTGAGCATTTTTCATCAATATTCTTTAACGATTCAAAGTGGTAAACATGATACCCTGTTTCAACTCACTAAAGTTAGCAAGCCGAAACAGGGGGGGGCATATAGCTACCCTCAAATTTTCATCACCTTCCTTAGTAAGCATTAGGTGATTTTGAGATCTAACATGTGGTTTTGTAGGTTGTGGTTCCTAACTGTGTACTGCAGATACCGCTGGGGGCTTCGTTCGACAGACTTATGGATATATCCTTTTTCCAAATAATGTTTACTTTTCTGTACTTTAGCTTGCATATGCACGTAGTGTTCATATGACCACTAAAGTGGGGGCTAAATGTAGCATCGTAAATTGTACGCGCTTGCTAAAGCAGTACAATTTCACACCTAGTTTAGCACCCGCCTTGGCACATTTTGCATTTTGCATTGCATTTCCCGTTTAGCACTTAATTAATCAAATTAATTAGGTCTAAGGTCCTATTTCATCATCTTCCACATTATAAAGTTGGGCCCTTTCATTTAAGTGTGCCCCTTTCATTTTATTCCTCCAATACATCATTTAATCAAAAACCCTAATTAGGTCCTATCTTGAACTTGGGGGCTTGATTTCGGGGGTCAAAACATCTCGAAATCAGCTGTAACTTCAGGATTCTCTCTAAAATCATCATATCCGACGGCCCTGAAAATTTGGTGAAAAGTTGTCGGGACCATGGCGCTCGGCGTGCACACGGTCTCGGACATTTTTCCCAAAATTTTAGGAGCACGATCCAATCATAAAATAAAGCTTAACCCCAAGAAATTGGCAGGAGATTCAATCTCTAGGTTAGCCAAAAGTTGAAATTAAGACCTAGGGTTTCATATATAAGAGCTCTCTTTCTTCATTTGAAAGGATCCAGATTTTTGGTTTCAAGGGCCTTCTATGCAGTGAAAGAGCAGATCTTTGAGGACTTCAACAACATTCAACATCCATCCATCAAGTATTCATCAAATTCATTCATCCATTTAGGGCTTTGAAGACATTGAAGAGCAATAAGGGATCACCGATTGAAGATTGGCTTGTACCCCTCCCTTGGGGTTGGGTATGATTTCATGTTGTTTTCATGTCTTTGCATAAGCCTCATTATGTCACTTGTATTCATGCTTTAGATCTCTTTACATCTTGATTTGGAGCATTTACATTATCATTTACAAGCAATTAGGGTTTACTTTCTAGGTTGCTCTAGTTTGCTTACTTGCATTTTAGGATCTTGCACACACACAAGGTCTGCACACAAATTACTTTTACAATACAACTTGGCTATTCGTGGAGGTGGAAATCACCAAAGCAGGGGTTTGACTAAGGCAAAACCCTATATAGCCGCCCACCATACCTTTTCAGATATAAGTGCAGGTTTCGGGATTCAGACGACGCCGCAAGTTGCAGATTCGACAGAAGTGGACCGAGATAGAACAACATGCCAAATTGCAGAGAAAAAGACTAGGACAGGGGCGTGGGGCACCCTGGTCCTGCTAGGACAGGGGCACTGGGTCCCCTGGTCCTTCTGTCAGATAGCAAGTTTCAGCATTTTTGACAGCTTTTTAGGTTGCAAAACAGCAGTTTCAGGAGCAGTTTCAGGTGTAGAATCAGGTCAGTGGCGCATGCGCCCCCGTCCTGAACATTTCCACTCAGATTTTAACCCCAGGTACACATCTGCATTCTCTTTTTATCCTTGTGTTTACAACTTTTCATCACTTAATCTCAATCTTGCAATCTTGTTACTAGTTCATACTTACACTTTAGGGTTAATAGTTGAACTTGCATCATTTATCTATCATTTGCAACAAAGGAATAGAAATCCTAATAGGTAGCCCGTGGCTCTCTCTTCCATAGAAAGAAGTACCCAATTGTGTGATACGTCTAGGCTCTTTCGTATTCCACAAGTGTGTGATTGAAAGTGAGATTAGGGCATGTTTGCTTAGTGTCACTTTTTCCCCCACACAATAGGGATAAAAATATTGATTTTCAACAGAAATAAAAATCAATGCATCCCCACATACTCCATTTTTATTTACACAAATATCTTCCCTAATCCAATTATTTTTTATGTAACAGAGGTCGGTGAATCTGGCAAAATTTTTCCAGCATAATCCCTTATGATTTTCACAATACCAAAACTAAAACAGACAGGAAAGAATCAATAAACATGAGAATCTCCACAACAAAGATTGGAGATTCAAACAACTAAATTAATTTTATAGAAAGAAGATAAAAAATACCAGAAAAAGCAACCCAACCTATAAAGCTTTCCTGGAAGATTCACGTGGATGAGCTCTGTCCTGCAACAGGGTTTCCAAGCCAATCCCTCTTACCAGCAATACTCTGATAATTTCTTCTTCAACAAAATATTGCTTCCAAAATAATTTTTTTCTTTCCAAAATCTCTGCCTTCTTCCCGTGACTCCCAAAAAGAAAAGATATATTCCCTTTTTAACATAAAATTTTAGGTTGCATATATTTTTCCCCCAAAAACCTAATATTTAATTTTAGTAATAAAAAGGAATTTTATTTTCTTTTATAATTCCCATCAAAGGGATAAGTTAACATGCAATAAGCAAAAATCATAATCCTTTTTTTTTTTCTTTTTTGTTTCTTTTCTTTTCTCATGTTAAATAATTAATTTTCTAAAAAAGAAAATAAAGCAATACTTTAATTCTAATTTATTCTTTTATTCATTTATTTATTATTTTATTATTTAAAATTCTAGGAAACAATAAATGTAATTAATCTAATTTATTTTTCACTAAAATTTAAATAAGATATATTTTTAATACAATGCAACTTGCAACCTAATTTAATAATTTCTTTTAATTAATTAAATTTAAAATCTCAATGCATAAAATACATAATTCAAAAATACCAACTATGAGACAACTCTATAAATTTAATTAATTAATTAAACCCACTAAACACACAAATTGAGCAAACCCCAAGAAAAGACTCATAAAAAGTCAAACGACAAAATATGAAGGCCGAACAAACTGATAGGATGACCAACTGACAACACTCACAAGAGTGTAATAGGGTAAAATAGGGTCAACTACTACCTCCTCCACTTCCATCGGACAAATATAAGGCACGCTCAGACCTATGAAGCCAGGTGGAGACGATACCCCATACCTACCCGGTACTTTTACCTGCAATATCATGTATCACCGAACCACACATGCATATATATAATATAGAAAACATGACATGCACACCCAAGAAGGAGAATCGTGGCGTTCCCTGTCTCACCAGAGCAAGTGAAGGAAAATCATCCCCTTGCATCCAATACACTCACAGACATGCAACATATAATTTACATTGCATAGATAAAGTAAGGTGTCTGTACATAGCAATAATCCATAAAATGCCATAAATCACAAGTACTTAAAAATTGCGAATAAATTATGCATCTCATATCCAGATAAAGCATGAAATAATGTCATATAATTCCGAATAACACATTATGGTAATGTATCCACTGAAAGTAAGTAAAATTAAAATTAGAGTCTAATAAGTTCAAACGATGAGGGGTACTACATGCATAATAGTTTCCATTGAATCTATTGGATCTAGGAATATTATTTTGATAATAAGAAAAAATGTTGTAGGCCTTGGTTCTACACACATTAGCAGTATGTCCTTCTTTGAGATAGTTAATGCAAATAATTTTAAATTTTTGTTTACCTTTGTCCTTGGATGTCGGTTGCTTCTTTGATGTTTCATATTTTGTTCCACAGGTCTCACCTTTCTCATACCGAGAAAAACCAAGTCCAATGGTATTCTTTACTAGCTTTGTCAATTCTAGCTTTTGCTCTAGCTTAGCAGTACTCTAATTGAATTTGGCAAGTATCTCTTTTGACTCAGTAAGTTCCTTGGAAATAGCAGCATTGGATTCCATCAAGGTTGCATTCTTAGAAATAGAAATGTTTAGTTCACCTTGCATTTATTTTTTTTCCACTTTAATCTCTTGGAGATGAGCGGTAAGGGTACTGATTTCTTGCTTTAGCTTGGAGATCTCATGATCTTTGTCTTTAACTAGATCTTCAGCTCTCCTTTTGTTCTCAAGCTCTTGACACATTCTGATAGTTATTCCTTCCAACTCCCTTCTTAGGTTGGCATTAGATTCATTCAAATTTTCAACTTCTTGAACTAGGGCATCCATGTCTGCTTCATCAGAAGAGCTATTTTAAGTAAGTTCCATCATTTTCTCATCATGCTCTCTTCTCTTGGTCAAAGAGGCTTATACTTGGCTATTATAAGTGAGACAATGAGTAAGTTCCCTCACACTGTATTCCCCCATATCTCCTTCCAAGTGGTTATACTTAAAGAAAGGTTGGCTCTGATACCAATTGATGAATACTAAGAGGGGGGGTGAAATAGTATACCAAAAAATACTGTAATCAATCTCTTAAATAGTTTACCAGATAACCGATGCAATAGATTCACTAATAAACTGGTTAAGATAAATGCAAACCAAATAGAAAACAAAGAATTCACCCACAAAGGCACAATCACCATAACATAAGATATTTGACATGGAAACCCAAATGGGAAAAACCACGGTGAGAAGAAACTCACAAGTAACTATCTGTAGAATATAAACTAGACCGGTTAAGGTCATACAATATTCTGAACCAGAACATATCTTGTTAGGAGATAAGTCCTGTTAAAGACTGCCTTGTTAGAGGATTTCAGATCCACAGTTGTGAACCACCTTGTTAGAGGATTTACAAAGGCTTTGTTGGGCCTAACCGGTTAAGGGTTTTAGACTTGTCGAAGATGTGAGTAATCAACAAGTGGATGATCTAGCTAATATCAGAATGTGCTTAATTAGATCCTTGATAGCTCCTTGTTAATGCATTTCAGCATTACTTCAATCTTCAATATCTCCACACTCTATCTCTTCACATATACCTAATCTTCTCTTCAATGATCGTACATAGCCTTCTCTATTCTATGTCTCATACTCTGTCTCTTACACATGCAAACCCTAGACATGATGTCCTTATAAAGGAATCTAATTTCATGTCGGTCCAATAAAATTAGACTACAAGTTCCTAAGTACAGTGCATGTAGACACATTTGGTAAAACGACACAAACGCACCACCAAAGTGTCGATGGATGATAAATCATCACACATTATAGTAATACCGGTTGGTAACTCATCATAGAGTAATACCAAGTAATACAATATACCAATTATCGGTTGTCAAAAATGAAGACTGGTAGATCATAGTGTTCCGATCAAAAGTTGACTACCACTTGGGTCCTTCGTACCTCTTATGCTCCTCAAACTACTTGAGGTCCTTCATACCGCTTGTGACCCTCGAACCGCTTGAGGTCTTCATAGCACTTGAGGTCTTCAATCAATCTGTGACCGGTAAACATCTTCTGCAAAATACTGATAATCTTAAGACTAGACATTCAATAATACACAATACCGGTTGGAACAATTACCAGTTGAGCATAACTCATACATCAAGAAAGTGTGTGTCCATCATCAAGAAAGTGTGTGACCATCAATAACAATCAAAACATCATCACAATGCCAACAGATCTTACACCTATATATGCAAACCCTCGACCATAAACAATCGGGTCGGGCGCCAAACAATAAACCAATTACATAATTACAAACAATGTTGTCCTTAGACCAAACAAATAATATCAACACATAAGACATCCCAGAAATACATCAATAGGTCCAATCCACACGTTTCATTAAAGTCGGTCCATAATCGAAATCAATCGGGACCCAATATATGTCCACACGCTTCAACAATGATCTCCATCCACTAAGTCTCGAACATGATCACCAATAGCATCCTAAAACTCCACTAGAAGCTGCACCAACACCACTTATGCAATTCATAGAAGATCTTCACAAAAAAGCTCTGTCGGTGAAGCTGTCATCGGAACTAGAAACCAAGCTTCTAAGTAAGTAGGATAGCATCCAATGACCAGACCAAAACCAGTTGACCAAATATGAGTATAAATATCATGAACAAGCCAATGATAGTTCTGTTACTTAATATAAGTACAGATCCAATAGTCAACAAGATGAGGGGGGGGGGGTGAATCATACAAACTTAATCATCCATAAAAACATTAGATTCAACCTCAGTAACATATATATCAGTCATATAACCAAAACTGTCAAACATGCAAACTCAAAAGCATATGAACAATATAAACCTCATAACACCAGATTTAACGTGGAAACCCAAATAGGGAAAAACCACTATGGGATTTCGGACCCACTAAGAAATATACTCTTCTAGAGTATGCTCGATTAAAAGAAAATCCTATTAAAGATTACAAACACATTGCTAGATGTGACCCGGTTAAGGGATTTCCCTCAGATCTATTAGGATCTTCACTTTGTTAGAAGTGACCTTGTCAAAGGATTTCAAACACTCAATCAGAATGTTACCTTGCTAGAGGATTTTACAAATAAGACTGTTAAGTCCACTCGGTTAAGAGTTTTTCTACTACTTCTCAAAATAACAGTAATAAAGATATTTCTGCAACTTCACATCTAAAAAATGCTAAAGTAGTTTCCTATTTGTTCAATACAATCTAGACATAGAACTAATCTTGTCTATCTGCTAGGCTCTATACTCTGTTATCAAAACAGGTCTTGAAGCTTCTATGCTCGGTAATCACTATGTAGCATCCCTATGCATACACTTGCCCGCATACATTGTTTATCAATAGTTTCCTATTTATAAACAATCTTCTAACCGCTTAATCTCATTGATCACATTTCCCATGATCAATTATAGCCATCAGATCTTCAATCTTGTCTAGGTTCAATGTATTCGTCGATCTAAAAATGTTTTAGCCTACCTTGGAACTTGCATTTTCATCTTGGAACATGTGTTAGGGTATTGCAGTTCAATCTGAGCTATAGATATTCCTACCGATCTTTCTTTACCATAGATTCTTTAACAATCTTCATACACGGCTTACCAATCATTTAATTCGCTCCAGCTCATCAGCTTCTTTCATTAAATATCACATGTAAACATTTAATGCATTCTATTATAGCTCGGTTGTAACTCGGTAAATACTAAACTTCACTCGATAGACATTCTGCCTTCATTAACCGATAGTGATAACCTTAGGGTTTACCGACTAGGTTCATTACCTAATAACATAGTATAGTATTAACCTTTACATTTTACAACATATGTATGATGTTAAAACAATCTAAAACATCATGATCTCATCATTGTCTGGTTCGGTACTAGTTGCCCATTGAATACCTTATTCATCCCTTTATTCATCATATTCTTTCCTGTATCTTTTACCGACTTCTTTATAATCTTCATATCATACTTCTCAAGATATGGCAACATCATACTGAATTAGAAAATCAATTTCTTGACATCAATGACAAAATAATAATATCAAGATAGTAAAACATCTTTAATTAGTTATGTCCATAATCATCAACAACCTTCTCAATATCCTTATTGAGATGCCAACAATCTTTCATTGTCTGTTATAATGCAATATTGCCAACAATCTCCCCCTTTGGCATTGATGGCAAAACCTATTGATTTGACCTTTAAAAGATTTGGATTGTTGTGATTCTAAAATGCTGAAATGCTCTCCCCCATACATTAGACTTCTCCTATTTTCTCAGTCTTTATTTCAATCTATAGTCTTCTCTCAGTCTTCTCCCATATATTAGTCTTTTCCCCCTTTGGTAAGTCTTCTCCCATATATTAGTCTTTTCCCCCTTTGGTAGGTCTTCTCCCCCTTTGGTAGGTCTTCTCCCCCTTTGGCAACAATGCCAAAAAGTAAAAAACTAAAACATAATTTCTTTCTGTAAGAAATTATTTTCTGCTGTTGTATATCAACTGAGTCTTGGTCAGAGCATTTGTCTTCATTTCCTGTTTCCTATTTATTGTTTCCTGCACACCTTTAGAAAACCTCCTAAAGTGTGTAAATCAGCATCAACTCCTAAAAGGTATTTTGTAGAGTCATCGAATTGATGCTTTCACCGAACTTGGTCAGTGAATGGAAGATAGGGGTAGGACCCCTAACTTACTTCTGAGATATTCAAAAGTGTCCTTTGGTAGTGGCTTGGTGAAGATATTTGCTATTTGCTCTTTTGTGCTAACGTATTCCAACACCACTTTCTTCTCTTGAGCTTCTTCTCTAAGATAATGATATCTGATAGATATGTGCTTTGTCTTAGAGTGCATAACAGGATTCTTTGAAATATTAATGGCACTAGTATTGTCACAGAATATAGTTACTGGCTCGGTAAATTTCTCATTTATACCTTCCAACAGTTGTTTGATCCATGCAATGTTGGTACAATTCAATGCTGCAGCAACGTATTCAGCTTCTATTGTTGATTGTGAAACACATCCTTGTTTCTTGCTAAGCCAACTCACTAGTCTTTCTCCTAAAAAGAAAGCTCCTCCACTTCTGCTTTTCCTGTCATCAATGTTGCCTGCCCAATCAGCATCAGTATAAACTTGTAAATCAAAATCATTTCCTTTCTGATATACTAAGCCATAATCTTCAGTGCCTTTTAAGTATTTGAAAATTCTTTTGATTGCCATCATGTGTGTTTCCTTAGGATCTGCAGAAAATCTTGCAACAATACCTACTACATGTGCTATATCTGGCCTACTGTGAACAACATATTGCAACCTTCCAATCATAGATCGGTAAAGTGTCTCATCAATAGATGCAGATTCAACATTCTTTGATAATTTACAGCTGGTAGTCATAGGAGTACTTACTAGTTTTGAATCCTCCATTCCAAATTTCTTCAAGATTTCCTTTATGTACTTGGATTGGGTAATGAAAATCTCATTTTTCATTTGCAGTATGTGTAAACCTATAAAATACTTTATCTCACTGATTAATGACATCTCAAATTCTTTTCTCATTTCATTTCCAAAGTTCTTGCATAAAGAGTCATTTCCACAAAATATAATATCAGCAACAAATATGGCTAAGATCAGTATTCCATTTTCATCATTCTTCATGTACATGTTGTTGTTCCCACTTGTCCTTATAAAACCAATCTTAATCAAATAAGAGTGCAATCTTTCATACCATCCTCTTGGTGCTTGTTTCAAACCATATAAATCTTTGTTCAATTTACATACCTTATCTTTATTATTGTCTTCAACAAATCCTTTAGGTTGTTCAATGAAAACTTCTTCTAATATACCATTTCGAAATGCAGATTTGACATCCATTTGATATACCTTGAAGTTTTTGAAAGCACCATATGCCAACAATGTTCTTACTCCTTCAAGTCTAGCGATAGGTGCAAAATTCTCACCATAATCAATTCCTTCTTCTTGGGCATAACCTTTGCAAACTAGTCTTGCTTTGTTCCGAATGACCTCACCCTTTTCATTTAGTTTGTTTCTGAAGATCCACTTTGTACCGATTACATTTTTGTCCTTCGGTCTTGGGACCAGTGTCCATGTGTCATTCTTCTTGATTTGATCAATCTCTTCTATCATAGCATTTATCCAATCTTCACTGTTAAATGCCTCTTTCACTATTCTCGGTTCAAATTCAAATATCAAACATGTGTTCTGTCTCAGTTTGTTCCTTGTCATCACTGGATCATCCTTATCTCCTATAATTTGACTTGGTGATTGATGTCTTCTGACATACTTGGCTAATACAGGCTCTGTAGGCTCTGTATGATCTTCTTCATCACTCGGTAACTAGATATTTTCTTCATTTTCTTCAACAGTTTTCTCGGTAGGACTTCTCGGTTGCACATAGACAAATCCATCATAATCTTCTGGTTCTTTGGAGTTTCCTTCATCATTTCTTTCTGCAAATTCATCAGTTTTCACATTTGCACTTTCTACTAGTTTGTTAGATGATTTGATCAGACATTAATGCTTTGCTTCTAGAAGAATAACCTAGAAACATTCCTTCTTCACTTTTCTGATCAAACTTGCCATTTCTATCATCTTTATGAACATAGCATCTACTTCCAAAGATTTTGAAATAACTTACATTAGGTTTCTTGCCATACCAGATTTCATAAGGTGTCTTCAAAGTACCTTTCTTCAATTGAACTCGGTTCAAGGTGTAAATAGCTGTGCTTATTGCTTCTCTCCAAAATGTTTGTGACACCTTCTTCTCAATCATCAGTGTTCTAGCACAATCCACAATAGATCTATTTCTTCTTTCAGCTATTCCATTCTGTTGTGGAGTTCTCGGTGCAGAGACTTGTCTTTTTATACCATGATCATTGTAGAACAAGTTGAATTCATCAGATGTGAACTCTCCTTCTCTATCTGATCTAAGACATTTTAGTTGTCTTCATGTTTCATTTTCAACTCTTGCTTTGTACCATTTAAACATTTGAAAAGCTTCTGATTTTTCTTTTAAAAACATTACTGACATCATCCTTGAATAGTCATCCACAAATAATATGAAATATTTATCACCATAATAACTTTGAACTTTCATAGGACCACAAAGATCAGTGTGCACTAGATCTAAAATTCCTTTTGAAGTGTAAGACTTACTTGTAAAGCTAGATCTTGTCATCTTACCCATCTGGCATCCTTGGCACATAGCATTCTTAGGTTTTTCAAGACTCGGTAGACCTCTTACTTGATGCTTCTTACTTGTCTTGTTCAGGTTATCAAAATTAACATGACAAAACCTTTTATGCCATAACCAGGTATCATCAATCTTTGCATACAAACACTTATTGTGAGTTGAATCAAGGTGAAATGTATTACCTTTTGTTTGTGTCCCGGTAGCAGCTAACTTTCTATTCTTGTCATGAACTTTGACAATTCCTTTTTGAAGTTCTATTCAGTAACCTGTGTTGTTTAGTTGTGCTACACTCAACAAATTGTATTTCAAACCTTCAACCCAATGAACATCATTGCATCTTGTATTATCAAGAAGTGTTATGGATCCTTTACCTCTTACCAGACATGGTGCATCATTACCAAATCTAACATAGCCTCCATCATAATCTTCTAACATAATGAACTTGTGTTTATCTCCTGTTATATGATGTGAGCATCCACTATCTATAATCCAAGAATCATTAGTGTTTATGTGAGATATTAGGGCTTTTTCTTCATACCTTTTTTCATTTGATCCATCCTTGATAGCCACATAAACAACTTCCTCTGTATCAGTCTCATCTGATTTATCATCGTCAGATTCCTCATCAGCTATTAAGCATGTCTTTCTATCTCTTCTTAAGAAGTCTCGATGTCCTCTACAATGGTTATCTTTCTGTCTGTCATCTCGATAATCTCTCTTTTTAGTAAAATCTTTGTCAAGATAGTTAGAAGCCATATGTCCAATCTTATCACAATTGAAACATTTCAAAGGTAGTTTTCCTTTATACTTACCTTTGCATCTCGGTAACCTTTTGGCCAATAGTGCTTCAAACTCTTCTTGCTTTCTGATTTCTTCATATAGTTTGTGTACTTCTTCCATGTTCTTCTGAAATCTTTCACTTGCTCCACTATGATCTCCTTTAGAGTACTTATACATTCTTTCATTGTAATCATTAGATTCATTAAGATGAAAAGAACTAAATGCAGATTCAACTTTATCTACTGATGACCCACTATTATCAAAATTAGTTAACTCAAATGCATATAGCTTACCAATAGTAGCATCCAAGGAAACTGGCATATTGGGTACAAACCTCAATTCATTTATTGCAGAGACTCGGATTGCATAGGCAGGTAGAAGGGTTCTTAACAACTAACTTGTCACATCCTTTTCTTCAATAGTTCCTCTTGCTCCTTTGATTTGATTTACAATCTCCTTTAATCTTGTACTGTCCTAGGTTATGTTCTCACCTTCATTCATCCTCATAGATTCAAGTTGTCCTCTTAAACTATCCACTTTTTCTCTTTGAACATGTTCATCTCCTCCATATACAGATATGAGCTTAGTCCACATTGCCTTTGCATCAGTACATCCTTCTAGATCATTAAACTCTAAGTCGATCAATGCAGATGTTATTTCAATCATTGCTTGAATATGTTCTTGTTTTGCCTTTATCTCTTCCATAGTCAATGGATAGGTACTCGGTGTGATGAAATCGTTCTCCAGATAATAGACAACATATTCGCCAATTCCTGATAGATGTAGCTTCATCCTTTTCTGCCATGTAGAGAAACTTGACTTGTTCAGCTTCGGTGCCTTTAAACTTTCCTTTCGAAGTCCAAAGCTCTGATACCAATTGATAGTTCTGATACTTAATATAACTACAGATCTAATAGCCAACAAGATGAGAGGAGGGGGTGAATCATACAAACTTAATCATCCATAAAAACATCAGATTCAACCTTGGTAACATATATATCAGTCATATAACCAAAACTATAAAACATGCAAACTCAAAAGCATATGAACAATATAAACCTCATAACACTAGATTTAACATGGAAACCCAAATGGGGAAAAACCACTATGGGATTTCGGACCCACTAAGAAATATACTCTTCTAGAGTATGCTCGGTTAAAAGAAATTCCTGTTAAAGATTACAAACACATTGCTAGATGTGACCTGGTTAAGGGATTTCCCTCAGATCTATTAGGATCTTCACTTTGCTAGAAGTGACCTTGTCAAAGGATTTCAAACACTCAATCAGAATGTCACCTTGCTAGAGGATTTTACAAATAAGACTGTTAAGTCCACTCGGTTAAGAGATTTTCTGCTACTTCTCAAAATAACAGTAATAAAGATATGTCTGCAAGTTCACATCTAAAAATGCTAAAGCAGATTCCTATTTGTTCAATACAATCTAGACATAGAACTAATCTTGTCTATCTGTTGGGCTCTATACTCTGTTATCAAAATAGGTCTTCAACCTTCTATGCTCAGTAATCACTATGTAGCATCCCTGTGCATACACTTGCCCGCATACATTGTTTATCAATAGTTTCCTATTTATAAACAATCTTCTGACTGCTTAATCTTATTGATCACATTTCCCATGATCAATCATAGCCATCGGATCTTCAATCTTGTCTAGGTTCAATGTATTCTTCGATCTGAAAATGTTTTACCCTACCTTGGAACTTGCATTTTCACCTTGGAACTTGTGTTACGGTATTGTGGTTCAATCTGAGTTGTAGATCTTCCTGCCGATCTTTCTTTACCATAGATTCTTTAACAATCTTCATACACGGCTTACCAATCATTTAATTCGCTCTAGCTCATCAGCTTCTTTCATTAAATATCACATTTAAACATTTAATGCATTCTATTATAGCTCAGTTGTAACTTGGTAAATACTAAACTTCACTTAGTAGACATTCTGCCTTCATTAATCGATAGTGATAACCTTAGGGTTTACTGACTAGGTTCATTGCCTGATAACATCATATCATACTTCTCAAGATATGGTAACATCATACTGAATTAGAAAATCAATTTCTTGACATCAATGACAAAATAATAATATCAAGATAGTAAAACATGTTTAATCAGTTATGTCCATAGTCATCAACAACCTTCTCAATATCCTTATTGAAATGCCAACAATCTTTCATTGTATGTTATAATGCAATATTGCCAATAGCCAATTCCATCACCAAACTATACCAGAGCCTAATGGATCATGCTGGATCCAAGTTAACCAGAAACCACTCATCCTACCAGGACCAAAATGGTGTCAGTAAAGCATCCAAACAGCTAGTGTTGGCATCAATGAAAAAATATAATCAATTCCACCAAATCGCCAACAACATCACTATCAAAAATCTCGTCAAGATCAATCGCAAAACGCTACACCTCCAATAATATCGCATAACACAAAGAATATCACCATATCAACACAATCACCAAGAATGCACACAAGGATCAATGTGGACCACCAAAACAAATAGGACATGATCAAGAAACACCAACAAGCATGCTAGAAGCATCCACAATTGTTGCACCAATACAACTTATTCAAATCTTCATCGATCAACATGCTAACTCTTAGGAACACCAATCAACAACAATTCGGACTAGAAAGATAACTTGCAGAACACCAAATCATGAACCATTATCATGAATCACATGAAATGAAGATACACATGAACATCCAAAAAATTCTTCCAAAACTGCAACCAAAGATATAATCATACTGGAGCTCCCCAGATCAAACACCACACTTTGCCAACCACTGAACAAAAAGACAAAACTCCAAATTGGATCAAATAATATGATCAAGAAATATTCAGATCAGTGGAACCAATAAGGAATGAAGTATTCCAACATCCAAAATAGATAAACCAACCAAATAAACTCAATGCAATCACCAATGCACCAAGCAGCTCTTTGCAACACATGAATATGTTGACATCAATGACAACAACATATCCTAGCAGCAAAAAATCGAACAGTAACCTCATGTAAATGCAAGGTTGAGACACCATTTTCCCAACATTCTCCTACTTGTTGAACACCTTGAAAGAGGAAAGGGATTATCAATGTACAATAAATTAATTGCTAGGGGCCATGAGGCCCATAGAATTCGAGCACCATCTAAACTTCTTTTTGCTCATAGCTTTAGTTAAATAATATGCAACATTCATCAAAGTTTCTACCTTAACCAGCTTCACCTTGCCATTTTGAACCATATCTTTGACAAAATGATACTGAAAATCAATGTGTTTGTTCTGAGAATAAAATGTCAGGTTCTTAGCTAGGTAGATTGCACTCTCATTGTCAAAATAAATGGTCACTGCACCTTGTTTTATTCCAATATCTAAGCACGGTCTCGTAAGATAGATGGCTTCTTTACAAGAATGAGTAGATGCCATATACTCTGCATTTGTAGTGGAAAATGAAACCATGGCCTGTTGCTTACTCATCCAGCTAATTGAGCCACGAAATAAAGTAAACACATAAGCACTGGTGGATCTTCTTCTATCAATATCACCTGCCCAGTCTGAATCCACATAACCATGAATATCAAGGAAAATCACATCTCCAACTAAATTACCATGATAACACAAAGAATACTTTGAGGTACCCTTCAAATATCTGAAGACTCTTTTGACTGCATCCCAATAAACTCTACCAGGATTAGACATATATTTGGAAAGAACTCCCACTGCTTGGGAAATGTCTAGTCTAGTACAAACCATCTAGCATACATCAAACTTCCAATTGCACTCTTGTAAGGCACTTTTCTCATGTCCTCTATCTCCGATGGGGATGTAGAACAATTTGAAATAGATAATTTCTTTCCAATTGTAAAGGGAACACATAATGGTCTACAATCCTACATGTTGAACCTTTGTAAAACTGAGTCTGCATACTTACTCTTCCCTAGCCATAGCTTTCTATTCACTATATCTCTTCTAATTTCTATCCCAAGAAAGTGTTTTGCTGCACCAAGATGTTTCATTTTAAATTTAGCAGCAAGCTAAGAATTTAGTTCTGAAATCATACCTTTCCCTTTACCAATGAATAACACATTATCAACATACAATGCAATGTACAAGAAATCATCACCATCATATTTATAATAAACATAATGATCGATTTAGAACTCTCAAATCCCAAACTAACACACATGTATCAAATTTTTGGTACCACATCCTAGGATTTTGTTTGAGGCCATACATAGATTTCTTTAATTTATAGACCAAATTATTTTTACCTTTCACCAAATAGTTCTTTGACTGTGTCATATGAATATCCTTCTCCAAATCACCATGAAGGAAAGTAGTTTTCACATCCATTTTCTCAACCTCTAAATCATAAGCAACAACAATAGAAAGCAAAAATCTAATGGATGTCATTTTTTCAACAGGAGAAAATATCTCACCATAATCAACACCCTCAACCTGAGAGTAGCCTTTTGTAGCTAACCTTGCTTTATACTTCTCAATTCCTTCATCTGAACCAATCTTTTTCTTCAACACCCATTTACAACTAATAGGTTTTCATCCTTGAGGAAATGGTACAAGATCCTATGTACCAATTTTTTTCAAGACTGTCATTTCTTCTACCATAGCAATCTTTCAAGATTTTGTATCATTCATACCTAATGCCTCTTCTATAGATATAGGTTCATCCACATTAGTATTCAAAGGAAAAATATTTCTCCAATCATCAGGTAATTACCTTTTAGGTGGTTGCCTATGTCTTGTAGACCTTCAAACAAGCTAATTTGGTGGTTCTGCCTCCACTTTTGAAGATTTACAGTTATATGAGCTACCCCCAACTTCTTGCCTATCAAGTGGTCTTGATTCAACTCTTTCAGGCATAGAAAGGAATTGAATCACATCTTCTTAATTAGTTATTTAGGCTACAATGTAATAGAAGGAGACTCAATTTCTCTAAAAGTTACACTCATATTATGTATTACCTTTTGTGCAATGGGGTCCCAAAGCTTGTATTCATTCACACCATAACTATACCCAATGAAGATACATTTCATAGCCTTGTTCTCCAGCTTTGTTCACTTCTTCTCTGGCACATGCACATATGCCTCACAACCAAAAAATCTAAGTTGTCTCAATGAAGGCTTGTGACAAACCATGCTTCCATAGACATTTTATCAACAATAGTTGGTGTAGGACACCTATAATCAGGTAGCAAGCAATGACAACAACTTTATCCGAAAATTTTTTGTTCTAGAGCAACACCACTTAGCATACTGCTAGCCTTCTCCATCAATGTCTTGTTCATTGTTTCTACAACTCTATTCTATTGTGAAGAATACAGATTCATCTTATGTCTATTAATGCCATGCAGTGTTTACATAATCTATCAAAATTATTAGAGAAAAATTCATTACCACTATCAGTCCTCAAATATTTAATTTTGTTTCTAGTCTACAACTCAATCATTTCTTTAAACTCCTTAAAATGACTGAAAACTTTGGATTTACTCTTTAGAAAGTATACCCATGTCCTTCTATTAAAATCATCAATAAATGAAACATAATATGTGGATTTTCCAATGGAAGGAACATCTAGAGGACCAAAAACATCAAAATGAATAAGATCCAAAACACCACAAGATTTATGAGAACTCAAGTAAAAATTGAATGTTATTTTGTTTTCTATAAATGCAATACTAAGAGAAATCAAAGTTAAGTTTACAATCATTCAAACCTTCAACAAGGTTTTTATTTTTCAAGGTCCTTACACCCTTTTATCCAATGTGGCCAAGTCTGTGGTGCCATAACATATTCTTCTCTATAGGTAACTTTTCTTCAAAATAAAGAGCACCCTTAGGTAGCCAAAATCCATGTCCATCCATTGAAGGTGAAACCCTGAAATCTGCTGATGAAGTATCCACATATTTACCTTTTATAGAAGTGTTATTAAACTCAACAATGTATGCCTTTATCTTATACAAAGTGCCAAATATGACACCTATAGAAATCAATATAGAACCCTTAATCATTTTACATCCTTCTTTAGAAAAGACTACCTGCACACCTGCATCTATCAGCTAGCTCAATAATAATAATTTTTTTTTAATCAAGGGATATGAAACACACCACTAATATTTTTTATTCTACCACCAGGAAACCTGATTCTAACTTTACCATGGCCAACAATATCTAAATGTGAATCACCCACATACACCTTACCTCCATTAAATTCTTTATATTGAAAAAACCAATCTCTATTAGAAATCCTATGAAAAGATGAACCTGAGTCAATTAACCATGCATCATTACCTAAATGAGAAGTCAAAGCTACAATGAATGCATCACCATCTTCCTTTTGGGACTCAAAATCAAAATTGACCTTCTTCTTTTTCTTCTTTTCTTCTTTGCAGTCCTTACGGGTGTGTCCTTATGTACCTCAATTCCAACAAATGAATTTGGACTTTCTAGGAGACTTAAATCTCCCTTTGGAGTTGGACTTATTGGGATTCTCATTCTTCTTGCCTCTTTCCTTAGATCTTCCACTAAATGTTAGGGCTTCCTTTGAACTAATGGATACCTTCCTCTAGATCTGTTCACAAAGTAGGGCACCCACCACATCTTCAAACTTGAAAACAACATAATTACTACCGATAGCCATAACAAGACAATCCAACGAATCAGACAAAGAATGAAGAAGATCTGGAATTTCTCCTCTTTTTCCATCTTAACACTAATAGATATCTATTGAGCCACCAATGTATTAAATGCTTCTAGTTGGTCTATAACTCATCCAACCTCTTCCATTCTCAAGGAATACAATTTCTTCCTCAAAAAAACCTGATTCAATAAATATTTGGGTCGATACATTTCACCAATCTTAGTCCATAACTTCTTTGCAGAGTTCTCTTCATGGACATTGAGCAGAATAGAGTCTGCCAAGAACTTTGTAATCTGATTAGACCCTTATCTTTTTAGTCCATAATATCATACTAAGAAGCCACAGTAGGATTTGTAAGCCTTGAGACATTCACATCAACAACATCCCACATATCTTGATCTATTAGCAGATCTTCCATCTTTAGCTTCCATATCTCAAAATTTCTTTCACTAAATTTCTCCACCTCTATTCTCCTTGACAAACTTGCCATCTGAAAATTCATACAACAAGATAAAAAAATATCATCTACAAAATCTCCCTCTCAAATTTGGATTAGTTCAAACAACCCAACAACCCGCAACTGAAACCAAAGGTGATCAGGCTCTGATACCACTTGTAAGGAAGTTAAGTAGCAGAACAATTTCCTACAATAATCTTGAGAGGAAGGTAATGAAATTTTTTTAATAGATCATTATAACAGTTACATAAACTTAATATAAATAAACATAATATCATGCGTACCACAACATAGTGATTTACGTGGGGAAAACCCTTTCGGAAGAAAAACCCTACACTCCAAAAGAAGATCAATATATTATTCAACAATCAATAACAAATTACAATATGCTTGCAGAGAAATCTTTTTGCAGGAGTACCACTAATCAAAGATTCAGAGGTAATTCAATAGCCCTAAGACTCTTACACACAACCTCTATCTCACCCACCTCATATATAGGAGATACAATACACAAACCGTCAAACGATATTACAAAACCATGGCCTAAAACCACCCAATAAAGTGGAACCAGCCTTATCTCCAATATAGATGCCCTATGACATATCAAAGAACACATCAACACATGTTCCTCCCTTTTACAACTCATTTATGTATCTGATGCATTTTTGTATTTCTTATTTTAGGAGTCCAAACTTTCAGAGACCATAACTTGTGAACCGATTGTTCAATTGACAAACCATTTGAAGCATCATAAAACTTGTAAAGTTTTCTATCACCTTGTAACCCGCTATGCTAGTTATGCCCACATTTTGGGTCATTTTGGACGGTCTAAATTCCTCAAAATTAAATTTAAACCTTTCATCGGACCTTCCAAAAATGAAAACTTTAATGTCTTCAAAACTAACTATGATCTTGTGACAAAAATTAATCGGCATGCTTATCTAGCCAATCCAAAGCTTTGGGGAGAATTTCACACCTTTTCTTAATGAAAACTTACTATAATCATAACCTCATGTAAATACAAGGTTGAGACACCATTTTCCCAATGTTTTCATCATTCTATCAAAACTTTCAAGAATATAGTAAAATGGTAGTTGTAGGCACAGATTAGGGATTGAACTAAAGAGTGTGATGGATTCTCCAATTTTGTTGATGGCCTCCAAAAGACAAATGGCTTTTTTTAGAAAAAATATGGATAAAAGGTTGCAAGAAGTCCTAAATTATTCTCACCATGTAGTTGTCAAGGCAGTAAAAAGGATTTTAGGGGTTGATTTTCTTCTGGTAGACCACAAATATAGGGTTAATATGGAGATTCCTATGGTGTCTTTTGATATGCATCTTCATATGGGTTTATCAAAGGAGATGATAGAGAAACTTTGAAGGAAGATTTTTAAGATAGGCTTGTTGGGAGATTTTGGAAGTGCCTTCAAAAATATTGATGCTAATCTTACTATTCCTCTTCCTAAGGACCACATGGTAATGATTAGGAATGGACAACCAAAACCACATTTCCCTATCCTATATATAGAATATATGAAGCCATTTAAAGCTAGAAAGTTTGGGATAAAAGAGAACACAAATTTCCTTTGGAAATTTTTTTGTCTAATGAAGATTAAGGAGGGTTAGATCATGGAGTCCTTGGAAGATGATGGAGTCACTCTAACCATTTTAGAAGTAAGGTTAAAGAGTGAGTGGTTGAGATAGAGGAATTAGTTGAAGACTGAGGTCCTGAGCTAGAAAATGCTGAGGTTTGTTTCCTTGAACTTCCTCTCCTTTAGTTTATTCAGTTCAAAGATGAATCTACTGGTTGTAGTGGGACCACTCTGAGTGTTGGGATCCCTTATAGCTTGGGTCATAGTTTTGTTTCTCTTGTCACCTCCCATGCTTGGGAGGATTAAAAATAGGTGCTTTGTCTTTTTTAATATTTTATAAGTTTCTTAGTATTGATGTTGGGTTTCTGAGAAGATTTTGAAAAATTCACAATAAAATCTATAGTAATTTAGACTTTGTTAATTCTCTGATTTTATCTACCCTATTTGGGCTATAGACTCTAACTCATACAAAGAATGTTAGTAGCTGAAAGAAAGTAGACTTAGAGGGGGGGGTGAATCAGTCTTCACTGGATCTACAAACTTAATCACAAAAATAGATTTGATAAATTGCGGTAACAATAAAGATAAGAAAATTAAAGGAACACTACACAACACCAAGATTTTGACATGGAAAACCCGGTTAAGGAAAAAACCACAGTGGGAACCTACCCACAATAAGATGATACTATACAGCAGTATGTGAAAATATTACAATGGGAATGCACATGCATTTAGAGACACTGCCTAGAGATCACTGCTCAAATATAATGAACTAGAAGGCTACAACCCTCAGGGAAGTCTCACTAACTTACAACAAGATTCGGACTACAATCGAGACGAAATGAAATGAAAGAATAGCATCTCCAAATGCCTAATTATAGTTCCGATTAAGCACAGTTTTCTGCTTGGTAACACCGATCTTTCCTCAATCACAACACCGAAGGAAAAATCACTTGTTCGAACATATATCACTCTCTAATAATGTAGACACAACATCGACACATGAATTACATTACACTATCACCTATTTATACAATTCATCAACCTTGATAGCAAGGTCAACTAAACCCTCAATAACAAAATTACATCACACGATACAAAGATGAACCACTAGACCAATATGATGATTAACATGACATAACATGGACCTAATTCAAATTACCAAACTCTCAACTCTATTGGAAATCATGCCAAGATCAACCACAACACGCTACACCACCATAAATATCACATAACACGAAAAATCATCACCGTTTCATAGAAACCACCAAAACATTGCACAACAATTAATGCAGATCATCAAAATGAATAGCAAGCAACTAGGAAACACCAACAAGCACATTAGAATCATCAGGAATAGCTATGCCAACACCACTTATCAAATCTTCATCGATCAACATCTAAAACTCAAGAATACTCACATAGCAGAAATTGTCACAAAGAAAGATAACTTGCACAACACCAAATCATGAACCATCTAAAATGAAGATACACAAGACCATCCCAAACAATATCCCAAAATACCAGCACGAGATCTGATCACAACAGAATATACCAAAGGAAATACTAAGCTCTGCAAAACAACGATCATGAAAACAACACTGCAAACCGGATCATAAGATCTTCCCAAATACACTAGACAAAATCACAGGAATATGTTGACATCAATGACAACACCATATATTAGCAGCAGCAACGACCAACAATCTCCAAAAATCTCCCCCTTTGTCATTGATGACAACATATGAATGTCAAAAATAGTCAATGCAAAGCAAGAAGATATCTCCAACAAACTCCCCCTGAGATCAAGATATCTAAAGTAGTTTTTCACATGATCTCTCTCCCCCTTTGAAAGAAATTCCAAATATCTCAAAATATATAACCAAACTCTTTCTCTCCAAAATAGAAACATGAATCTTAGGAACCTCTCCCCCTTAAACATAGACTACACCAAAGAAGCAACACCAACTCATCAATCCAGATAAAAAGATAAAGTCTTAGTGAAAATATCAACTATCTGTTCCTTTGTAGATACATACTCTAGGTTCACCTTCTCTTCACTGACTTTCTCTCTCAAGTAATGATATTTGATTGACACATGCTTAGTCTTTGAATGTTGCACCGGATTCTTTGACATGTTAATAGAACTGGAATTAACACAGTATATAACAGTAGGCTCATCATAAATAACTCTGATATCTTTCACCATTTTCTTTATCCAAACTACTTGAGTACAAATTCTTTCTTAATACCCCATGAAACCAACTTCTTTCCCAAAAAGAATTCTCCACTGGTAGTTCTCTTTTGGTCATCAACATCACCAACCCAATCAACATCAATGTAAACACATAGCATGAAATCATCATTCCTTGGATACCACAAACCATAATCCATAGTCCCCTTCAAGTATTTGAATATCCTCTTCGTAGCAGTGAAACGCCTCTCTTTCAGATTAGCTTGATATCTAGGAGCCATGCACACAACATGCATAATTTCTGGTCTAATCTGAGTAAGATATAGCAATCCACCAACCATAAAAGATAACCCACATCATCTTGGAATAATCATCAAAAAAATATCTATCTCCTTGCACACTTCTTACATTTGTAGGTCCACATAGGTTAGTATATACAAGATCTAGCAGTCCATTAGATGTATATTGTTTACTCTTGAAATAAATTCTTGTTTTCTTACCCAGTTGACATTCCTTATATACCAGATTATTAGGATTAACAATCTTAGGCAAATCTCTAAAAACTTGTGTAGAAAAAATATTAACCATTGAATAAAAATTCATATGACACATTCTCCTATGTCACAACCAACTCTCATCAATCTAAGCAATCAAACAACTTTTCTCACCTGCATTCAAATGAAATATGTTACCTCTAGTCTTGAATTGTAGATCATAACCTTTATCAACCATATGTCCAACACTCAAAAGTTTATACTTCAAACCTTCAACATACAAGACATCATCAATGTTATGCTTACCATCAAAAGAAATAGAACCTCTCCCATGGATTACATAGGATTTGTCATCTCCAAATCTAAATATTCCACCATAATATCTTTCCATACTCACAAATGTTCTTTTATAACTGGTCATATGATGTGAACAACTACTATCAATCACCCATTCATTTTTCTCTTCTATTTTAGGAGCCAAAGCTTTCTCCTTAATAGTGTAGCTTATGGAATCAATAGGTATCGATCCATCTTCCTTAATGGAATTAAACACAACTTCATCTTCTTCTAATTCTTAATCTGTAATACCTTTATCAATAGCATAATAACATTTCTTTTGATTCCTATACTTCCAGTTAGGTTTGTAGGACTTATCATACTTATCATGCTCCTCGTATCTATCATTCCTATCATGCTTGTAGTGCCCCTCCTAGACTTACATTTTGATTTGCATCTTGATAGACTTATTTAGACATATGATTGTTACTTGGATGGTTATTTTAGACTCTTATGCTATATTAGATGGTATCATTGATACTAGGAATTTATGTGGATTCATGTTATCTATTATGACTATTTATGATTGGATAATTTTATGACTGATGATGATATTAACCCTATTTTGTGATGATGATTCTATGTGATGTCTTGTTATCATATTGTGTGATTGTCTTCATGAGTAGAGACAATGCCATATCACTCATTGCGAGCAGGACATGTTGTCATGATTCTCTATCACTTGTCTGATTATTGTGAGACATATGTATTGTATATGTCATGTTGGCTTTTGATGCAGGTTTGCAGGTATCAAACATCAACTCCACCAGGCTCCACAGGTCTGAGCGTGTCTCTATCCCAATGGCAATTTGTTGGAGATGACATAGTTTACCTCACACACTCTAGGTCTAAGATGTATACCTTGTTAATTCATCTTGATGTCTTTTTCTTGGTTTATCTTTCTTTAGGATCAACTAAGATATGTGGTGTATTGGTTAATTCTCTTCCACCTTGTTTCATAGGTCATGAGGTCAAATCTCTTTGGCTTCTTATTTTTCTCAATTGTGGCTTGGTTATTGGTTTTATTGCATGATTGGATTATTAATTTTAATTAAAGATTGGTGCAAGGGAACCTATTGAATGTGTCTAATTCATTTTGACATGTGTCTACATCATTTTGATTCATGGTTATGCTTAGTAATAGAATGTGTAATGTGTGTGTTTGAGGGACTATTGATTAGGCCTAGGTAGTGTAATAAGCCTTAAGGCCCCAAGGTGTGTCAACTTGGTCAAAGGACTTGTATGGGAATTTTATATGTATTTTTGGTGTTTAAGGTTCTGCAATATGTGGTACATTCATTCTTGACCTTTGGTGTGAAGGCAAGAATAAATTGTAGAAAGTTGACAAAAGTTGCAAAGTTGCATTATTGTCTTAAGCAACGTTTCTTGCAAGATTTTGAAATGTGGTTATCCCAATGGTTAGTTGGTTGATTATATGAATTGGATGTATTTGGAGGATTTAATTTGGATGATATAAACCTATAGGAATGATGCCTACTAGTTAGAGATGATATTGAATGAATTTCTTGTCTTCAAAGAAAATGGTTATTGTGATTTCCTGCATTTTTCTTGAATTTTTTGTTCTTGCATAATTCATTGTGAATGGTGGCCATGAATTAAATATTTTTAAAGTTGAAGAAGAGGTTCACCATCCATTTGGAATTTATCTTAGGTCTTGAAACCTTCGGGTTTGGAAGAAAGTGAATTTTCTATCCCACTGGCTTGACAAAACCCTTAAAACCAGGGTTTGAATGTAAACAGTGACACAAATCAACAGCTCTCTATGGGATCAACCTGAAACCTAGGAGGATTTTGATTTCAAATGTATACTAAATGTTCCTGGTGGTTTTTGAGACACAAACTGTCATTTGTCTTTCCTAAGATGATGCCCTAGGCTTGACATCGCTCAAGTGGCAAGCTTGTGCAATAGGAAAAGAGGGTGGAAACCCTGAACAACAAATTGAAGGATGGTAAAAATTGGCATGAGAAGGACCCTTAGACAAGTGTATACCCTTGTAAAGTGTTACCCTTTCATTCCTTTGTCACTGGTGAAGCTTTTGAGAGCTTAAACCCCAATACCAGCTAGAAGAGGCTAAATAGGGTCAGTAGGGTTTGACCATTTGTACTCAAAACCCAGTTGCATAAGATTGGAATATTGTAGGATTTCCATAAGGGTATTGGAATAAATAGGTTGTGAGACAAATAAAGAAAATTCCAAATGGAGGGCTAATTGCTTGTAGCCCTATTTCCTAGGTCCAAAAGAGGAAAAGATACAAAGGGCTAGTAAACACCCATCTAAGGGGTAAAGATCAGTGAAATGCCATATAACACATGTGTAAACACTCACATAGGTTAGATTCCACCTTTTGTGTAAATATCATGTTGCTTGGGGTTTGGGGTTGTTAGGTGTCCTTGGTTGATGGGTTGGAACCTTAGAGGTAGGGGACTCCTTGTCAGTTGTGAGTTGTCCTAAGTGAAGAGATCCTTTGGAAGGATCTAGGGAAAGCTATATAAACCTTGAGAAGACTAAGACATTGGTTCATTGGGTAATACCAAGTGGAGACCCTTTTTTGAGTAAAAACCAAGAAACTACTATAACATCCCAAACCCTCTGCATCAAGGATCTAATTAAGTAATTAATCTATTTAATTTAATTTATTGATATTTAATTAGGATTTATTTATTTTTTAATTATTTACTTTGTTTGATTTATTGTTGAAGATGAATTTTATTTATTTATTGTTTTTAATTTAATTTTTCTATGGGTTTGGATCCTATTTCTCAGTTTATGCTTGGTGGGAGAGGGATTTTCTTCTACATTAGAAGGGTCATTTTTGGTTCCTGAGACCCTTTGTACCAATTCCTTAGCTACAGGACTAAGACGGGCTCATTTTTCCACACTTCTCCCAGAAACACTATGGAAACACCTAGGAATGCTACAAAATATACCACAAACACCACCTTACATGCCAAGAATGTCATCCTACTTGCAAAGAATGCCATTGTTCATCCCATATGCTTTGACAAACTTACCATGAGAGATGAGGTCTTGATTTGCAGATTCAAGCATAATGACTAGAAACGCCACCCTAGAGACCATAACGTCATCATAATGACTAGAAATGCTATAATACATGCCAAAAATGTTCCCATACCTACCAAGAATGCCATCCTAGGTTTCAAGGGTGCTGAGTTGTCCTGGGGGTCTCTGAAAGTCAGATTTTAGCCTATTTAAGTGCATTTCTGATTGGTGTGAATGATCTAGAGGCTTTTGCAGTATGTATTGAAATTTTCATAGTGGATTATGATGTTGTTTGATACCTTATGTTGTTTCATATTCTCCGGTAAGAAGTTTCATGCCTTACCGATGAGAAGACTCCTATGTGATTTCATGCTCCGATGAGAGGGAGAATGCATCGATGTTGAGGAATTGATCTTATGAATCAAGTGGGATGCGCTATGCCTCAATGTTGAGTATTTCATGTTATTTATATCCCCTTTTATTATTTTCATCCATGATTGTCTTATGTTGATGTTGCAATTGTGAAGGTCTCCTTCCTTGAGTTGACTTATGAGTCCTTATTGCTCAGTTGTGCTCAGTTTGTTGTTATGGCTATTGTACCCTCTTGATATTTCATGATGGTGCTATTTTTTCATTTTATTTGTATCTTTACCATATGGGCTTGGTTCATGGATGGGAGAGTGGGCTATTGGATGTTTTGGTCTTAGGTTGTGAGTACTAGACCTCTAGGAAGGGGGTCTAAACCTAGGATACCACATGAAGAGTTGGTGGTATAATTGTAAGTGATGACATAATAATAATTGATCAGAGGGTTGGGTATTAGGAATACATCTAATGAAGATAAATGATATGATATTGTATGCCTCAATTGGATAAACCTAGGGAGATTTTTTTGGGATCCTAGATTGGGAAGACTATTGGAGCGGTATACCCTCCATGTGCTTGTTCTATGTACTCCTATGTATTAGGTCTTGATGAAATAGGAACAATGTTGTCATAATAAGATGAGGTAATGTTACTTGATTCATATCGAGGAAATGTTGATTATGCTAGGGTTGAGATACTATATTTAAATTATTAAATTATGTTTATAATATTAAATACGATTCTTAAAATTGTTTAGTAGTGTGGTATCCTATTTGGAGGATAATCAGTGCTTATTATTATAACCTTGCATAAGAATATGGATCATATTCTTGATGAGATGTATTATGGTTGTGATTAAGGAAATAAACAAGTCTTATGCGAAGGAGAAGAATAAATGTATTTAGATTCATGATACATTAAGTGATTGATGAATCAAGCTTCTACTTAGATACATTTGATTAGTGTTTTAAAAAAAACTTAAGGAAATGTGATGTGATGGGTTATGCATATGTATTAATTTTAATCTAGTTTCATGGCAAGTAATTGGTTATATGCATGCTATCTTATGATCTTCTAGATAAGTTTTATGTTTAGATGATGTGAAGTCGTGACATTAATATACTCTAGGGAATGGATGTGTTTATGAAAGTATAATCGAAGATATGTTAGTTTGAGTTATTCATCTTGCATAATGATGATCTATGCTTCCATACTTGTTTATATTTTATTTCTTATTAAAGATGTTATATGGTTGCATATTATAGATGATTTAAAAAAAAAAATCTCCATTTGCTAGTAGATTCTAGGTTATTCCTCTAGGGTATTTTGTCGGTCACTACATTTGGTATCTGAGCTCGTGTTACAAACACTAGGATCTCTGGTTAGGGTTTTTGCTCTTGTCCTTGCGTGGTGTACTATACTATTCTCTTATCTTGAGTTGTTATTTGAAATTTGAAATGGAGAACATCATGGGAATTTAGGAGACCTTATATGTGTATGCTTTGTGTTTCTCCCTAATCTCTCCTAGGAATCATAAGTTGTGTGCAATATGTGTATTAATTTCTTATGCATTCCTCTTAGATGAGTGTAACGTCTATACGACTCTATGTGGTCTTTCTTTCTTCTAATTTCTAGTGTTTACCCAAATATTCAAGGTTATTTTTCCTATATAATTGATCATGCTATAAAGTGAAGAAAAATTGTGTGTGTTCTTTTATCTAATGTTATGTTTTAAGATTAGCTTGTTACAAGATTTTGTTATGAATAGCAAGAGGGAGCATTTGTATTATACATTTAAGAATGATTTAGTGTAGACCATGCTATGAAATTGAATAACGTGTTTGGGGTGCACCTATATAATAAAATAGTAGTTTAAAGATGCTTTTATATTTTTCTTATTCTCCTATGGAAGAGGTGAGGAAGTTAATTAGTATATAATGGATCCACGTGTACAATTATACATTTAAGAAAATATTGTTTGAATAAAACATATCTTTCAATAACGACTTGAGATTTCTAGCTACATTTGTAATATTAGGAGACCTTATGGGAAGTTAAATTTGCATATCTTGGGAACTGATGTTAATAGTTGCATATAATTATAAATTAGAAATGCTTGAGAATTTCAAATTTGTTCATGCATAATGTTGTGCGCACATTGGTTGATTAGCAATGTTCTTTCTCCCTCTCCTCTTATTTGGGTAAAAGAGTCATAGTGCTTATGAGTATATTTATAATGAGTAGAAGCATTGGATATTTATTGATGAAGTAAGGAACAACATATTTTTAAGAAGTTGGACAAAATGAAATTGTTTGAAGATTGAGATTTGTGCATTGTACCCATGATTTATTTTAAGGAAAAATTGATTAGATAGGATCTCATTTTTTTGCATAAATAATGTAGGAAGTTATTATAAACTCATAGGTTACAAGACAATGTTATAATATGTATGTAGAACGAAGTAAAAACTTGGTGCATTGCATATATATAAAATTTGAGATCTTACCATTATGTCTTTACTTGGTTTGGAAAGATAAAAGACTTAGTCTTGAGTAGGAGCTGTATGGTTGATGAAATGATCTATTTGATAAAATGGATGGATTGAGATTATATTCTATCTCCTTATCCTATTCAACTTTTAAGAAAGCATTTGTTCCATGAATTTTAGCAAGATGAAATGGCAGTGCATTGAGTGAAGTTGTATTGCGTTCTAGATGGCTATGCTTCTTGTTTTCTAGGAATTCTTAGTTTGCAAATGATTGTAATTAAGTGATGGTAGAAGACGGGATTGAATAAGTAATATATATGTTTGTGGTTGAAGTGAAAACTAATATTACATCTTTCTTCAAGTAATGAGATTTATTTGAGTAAATCCACGAATGACCAAATGTTAAAATAACATCATGCAAAGCATTCTAATTCTCTTTACTATTTATTGAGCACTGATCTAGAAATGGTGTATGTATGTCAAAGTATATCATCAATTGAATAAATTAAGTTCTAATATTTGTTTCTATTATACTTGGTAAAGGTGATCATTTTATAGGTTGGATATCTTGAACATTACTCATGATTGAGTGTATTCCTTGGGTATGTATGAGACATCTTATACCTTATTTCCTTCTTGTATGTGCTATCTTTCATGAAAGATAGTTGCCTAGATTATTGTAAAGAATTGTTTTGCAATAAAAATGATAAAAGAAATTTGGAGTATATGAACAAATTTATGAATTTAAATGTCTAGTATGCACTCTGTAACACATTCAGGGCATTGTACCCTTGGATGTTGTGTAGCGGTTACTCCCTCTTGGTGTGATTGATATTGGTCACCTCGTGATTTGGATTTGGATGAGTTTGTCATTTTTTTTGAGTGATTTTGTGATTTTGTGAAGTATCATTGGGGTTAATTCAATTTTGGACCTCTTTCTTTTGACTGACCACTAATTTATTCTTTATTTATTTTGTTCATGTAGTGGCACTTGTCACACTTTATTTTCTTAATAGATTTCGCCAACAAATTTTCTTTCTTTTTTGTGATTTAATGATTCGTTTCAGAAGTTTTCCTTTCGACTTCCTCTTTGTTGTCCATGGTGGTCATTTTGTATGTTGAATCGTGGGACCTCATTTTGTGTTGAGTGTAGTCTCTATCATGTTCACTTTGAACCTTTGATAGTGTGTGTAAGGGAGGACACCATGGGGAAGTGCACTAGCCCTAGTGAACAAATGAGTAATGATGATATTAGTGGAGTAATGGAATATGTTCAAGTAGGATGACATGTATTCAAATCATCTAGAGTTCATGAAATTTTTAATAGAAGTGCATTGAAATTTGAAGTATTTGTAATATGTGAAGTTGATAAATGCAAAATAAATCATTGCTTTCATATCTTCATTGAATGTTTATGTATATATATCATGCAAACTGAATGAATTAGAGTGCCTTGTAATAACTGATTGGATGATAGAAGTGTAGATGCTTGCATCAGAATAGCGTAGCGGAAGTATGGTAGGGATTGCGAAGTTTGAGTATTGTAAATTTTTCTTTTCTTAAGAATTATAGAGTATAGATTTCTGGTAATTGCGAGATTCTCTTTATTTTATCCAGTCATGAAGGGATTTTATTCAACCTTTGTCATATAGGAATATGATTGGTGGCTTCTTAAGGTTGTTCCTATGTGTGAATTAATGTGTAAAATCTATGTACTTGTCTTCCTAATTGCGTTCAATTATACATTAAAGGAAGTGTTTACATGCTTGAATTGTGTGAGTTACTATGATTTTTGCTTATAAATGTTAACTCAGACACAAAAATTACAATTTAGTCATTCAAACTGTGATTAAATAAAGTTCTCTTGATGATATGTCAATGACTTATCATGCTTGTTGTAACTAGTAAGAGTTTTCCATCTTGTTTTTATCTCTTATCTAACATATTTTTTTGGATAATTAAACCATAGAAAGGAAACTTTTGTAATCATTGCCATATTTGGAGTTAGAAGTTATTTGGTTGTAGAATTTCAGTGTTGATGTGTGTGTGTTTTCAACTTAACCCTTGGCAACTTCAAGGAGTAAGTTGAGCCTAATGGGGGAGGATGTAGTGGCCCTCCTAGACTTGCATTTTGATTTGTGTCCTAATAGACTTATTTAGACAAGTGATGATTACTTGGATGGTTATTTATGACTCTTCTGCTATATTAGATGGTATCATTGGTACTAGGATTTTATGTGGATTCATGTTATTTGTTATGACTCTTTATGATTGGAGAATTTTATGACTACTAATGATACTAACCCTATTTCATGATGATGATTTTATGTGTTGTCTTGTTATCATATTGTTTGATTGTCTTCGTGAGTAGAGACGATACCATATCACTCATTATGAGTAGGATATGTCATCGCAATTCTCTATCACTTGTCTGATTATTGTGAAATATATGTATTGAATATGTCATGTTGGATTTTGATATAGGTTTGCAGGTACTAGATATCGACTCCACCTGGCTCCACAGGTCTGAGTGTGTCTCTATCCCAATGATAAGTTGTCAGAGATGGCATAGTTTCCCTCACGCACTCTAGGTCTAAGATGTATACCTTTTTAGTTCATCTTGATGTTTTTTTCTTGTTTGATCTTTCTTTAGGATCAACTAAGAGATGTGGTGTATTGGTTAAGTCTCTTCCACCTTGTTTCATAGGTCATGAGGCAAAATTTCTCTGGCTTCTTATTTTTCTTAGTTAGCGCTTGGTTATTGGATTTATTGCATGATTGGATTATTTAGTTTAATTAGGGAACTAATTAAGTAATTAATCTATTTAATTTAATTTATTGATATTGAATTGAGCTTTATTTATTGTTTAATTATTTAATTTGTTTGATTTATTGTTGAAGATGACTTTTATTTATTTATTGTTTCTCATTTATTTTGGCTTGTTGGTTGGTGCACGGGTTAATCGTCTGACAGATCATTGCAAGAGGATTTTTGAATTTGATTTGAAGATAGAATAGTGATTTGGATTTGGGAAGGCATGACAATTTGAAATTTCAATTTCAATTTTGGTTTTGCGAATTGCAGGTTGTTGGTTCTTACTTCTGTATTTTCTTTTCAGAAAAAAATTGTCTCGTCCATGTCTGCAAATTTGAATTAGAATTTCTCTTGGGGATTGATTTGTTCTAGAAATGATCTTCCTTAGCGGGTTTCAATTTCTTATGCAAGTTTGGAATGGGGGGAAGTGCAGATTTGACTTTATGTTTTCTTTGTGCTTACTGTGTTTTCTCTATGACTACTCTATGAGCATGTAGGCCCTTCCTCCCAGTTTTTTTGGATGTATTTTGACCTTGTCTAGCTTGTTTGAGATCCTTTTTTTTTATTGTTACTTTGCTCCTTCTCTCCTCTGTTGGGAAAAATGGTGTCTCAACCTTGCATTTATGCGAGGTTACTATTTATAGTAAGTTTTCATTTGAGCACAAAATGGTGCGAAACTCTCCCCGAAGCTTCTGGTTGGCTAGATAAGCATTCCGGTAAAGTTGCGTCGCAAGGTCATAGCTAGTTTTGAAGATATTAAAGTTTTCGTCTTGGAGGGGTGTAATAAAATGTTTAAACTTAATTTTGGGGACTTTAGAGGCTTTGAAACACCCTAAAAAGTGGCCGTAACTGGTGAAGGTGATAGAGCACTTCGCGAGCTTTCCGGCGCTTCAAATGGTTCGTCAATCGGACACCCGGTTCTCAAGTTATGGCCTCCGAAAGTTTGTACTCCTGAAATAGGAAAAATAATTTGTATTGGATACATAAATGAGCTGTAAAAGGGAGCGACACATGTTGATGTGTACTTTAACATGTCATAGGGCATTTAGAAGGGAGATAAGGTCGGCTACACCTTATTGGGTGGTTTTAGCCCATGGTTTTGTAATACCGTTTGACGGTTTCTTGTATTGTATCTCCTATTTATGAGGTGTATGAGATAGAGGTTGTGTGTAAGAGTCCTATGGCTATTGAGTTGCCTCTGAATCTCTGATTAGTGGTACTCCTGCGAAGAGCTTGCTCTGCAAGTATGTTGTAATCTATTTTTGATTGCTGAATAAAATATTGAGCTACTTTTGGAGGGTGGGGTTTTTCTCTCGAAAGGGTTTTCCCCACGTAAATCACTGTGTTGTGGTATGATTGCTATTATATCTATTTCTATTTTCTATAACTGTTGTAACGATCTGAAAATTTTTTGCATTACCCTCCTCTCAAGGTTAGCGTAGGAAGTTGTTTCCCCTACTTAACTTCCTTACAAGTGGTATCAGAGCCTGATCACCTTTGGTTTCAATTGTGGGCAGTTGGGTTTTTTGAACTAATCCAGATTTGAGTGGGAGCTTGTGCAGAAGACACTTTTTGATCTTGTTGCAGGAATATTCAGATGGCGAGTTCATCAGGGAGAATAGAGGTGGAGAAATTTAACGGAAGTAATTTTGAGATGTGGAAGCTGAAGATGGAAGATCTGCTAATAGATCGAGATCTTTGGGATGCTGTTGATGCGAATGTCCAAAGGCCCTCAGATCCTACTGCGGTAGCTCAGTATGATGTTATGGACCGAAAAGCCAAGGGTCTAATCAGACTGTGCCTGGAAGACTCTGTTCTAATCAATGTCCATGAGGAGAACTCTGCAAAGAAGCTATGGACTAAGCTTGGTGAGATGTATCAAGTGAAATCTTTATTAAATCAAATTTTCTTAAGAAAGAAATTGTATTCCTTGAAGATGGAAGAGGGTGGACGAATTGCAGACCACCTAGAAGCATTCAATATGTTGGTGGCTCAATTAGTATCCGTCGGTGTTAAGATGGACGAGGAGGAGAAATGTCAGATCTTGCTTTGTTCTTTGCTTGATTTGTGGGATTCTCTTGTTATGGCTATCGGTAGTACTTCTGTTGTTTTGAAATCTGAAGACGTGGTGGGTGCCTTACTCGGTGAAGAGATGCGAAGGAAGGTATCCATCAGTTCAAAGGAAGCCCTAACTGTTCATGGAAGACCTAAGGAGAAAGGCAAGAAGAATGAGAAGCGCGACAAGTCCAAATCCAAAGGGAGATCGAAATCTCCTGGAAAGTCCAAAGTCATTTGCTGGAATTGTGGTAAACTGGGTCACATCCGTAAGTACTGCAAAGAAGAAAAGAAGAAGAAGAAAAAGAAAAAGTTCGATTCTGATTCTGAGTCCGAGAAGGAAGATGGTGATGCATTTATTGCGGCTTTGGTGACTCATGCAGGTAATGATGCCTGGCTAATTGACTCAGGTGCATCTTTTCATATGACTTCCAATAGAGATTGGTTTTCTGAATATGAAGGATTTAATGGAGGTAAGGTGTACTTGGGTGATGATTCACATCTAGACATTGTTGGTCGAGGTAAAGTTAGAATCAGGTTTTCTGATGGTAGAATAAAAAGGATTAATGGTGTGCTGCATATCCCTGGATTAAAATGAAACCTGTTATCTGTGAGCAAACTGATAGATGCGGGTGTGCAGGTAGTCTTTTCTGAAGCAGGATGTAAGATGATTAAGGGTGCTATGGTAGTTGCTAGAGGTGTCAGGTTTGGCACTTTGTACAAGCTTGAAGCATACACTGTTGAGTGTAATAGCACTTCTGTAAAAAGTAAATCTGCGGATACTTCACTGGAAGATTTGAAGGTTCCACCTTCAGCAGATGGAAATGGTTTTTGGGTACCTAAGGGTGCTCTTTCGTCTGAAGCAAAGTTACCTGCAGAGAAGACTATGTTATGGCACCAGAGACTTGGCCACATCGGAGAAAAGGGTCTAAGGACCTTGAAAAATAAAAACCTTGTTGAAGGTTTGAATGACTGTAATCTTGACTTTGATTTCTGTGAGCATTGCATTTATGGAAAACAAAACTGCATTCAGTTTTACTTGAGTTCTCATAAAACTTGTGGTGTTTTGGATCTTATCCATTCTGATGTGTTTGGTCAATTAGATGTCTCTTCGATTGGAAAATCCACATATTATGTTTCATTTATTGATGATTTTAGTAGAAGGACATGGGTTTATTTTCTAAAGAGTAAATCTGAAGTTTTTAGTCGTTTTAAAGAATTTATAGCAATGGTTGAGTTGCAGACTAGAAAGAAAATAAAATGTTTGAGAACTGATAATGGCGGTGAGTTTTGCTCTAATGATTTTGATAGATTCTGTAAAGACTGTGGAATTAACAGGCAGAAGACAACTCCGTATTCTCCACAGCAGAATGGAGTTGCAGAAAGAATGAACAGGACACTGATGGAGAAGGCTAGGAGTATGTTGAGTGGTGCTGGTCTCGAACAAAATTTTTGGGCTGAAGCTGTTGCCACTGCTTGCTACCTGATTAACAGGTCTCCTACATCAGCTCTTGTTGATAAAACGCCTATGGAAGCATGGTCAGGTCACAAGCCTTCATTGAGACATCTTAGAGTTTTTGGTTGCGAGGCATATGCACATGTGCCAAAGGAGAAGCGAACAAAGTTGGAGAACAAGGCTGTGAAATGTATCTTCATCGGGTATAGTTATGGTGTGAAAGGATACAAGCTTTGGGACCCTGTTGCACAAAAGGTAATTCACAGTAGAAGTGTTATTTTTAGAGAAATTAAGTCTCCTTCTATTACATTGCAACCAGAACAGACTAAAAAAGAAGATGTGATTCAACTTCCTTCTACACCTGAAAGAGTTGAATCAAGACCCCTAGATAGGCAAGAATTTGAGGAGAGCTCGTCTAGCTCTGAATCTTCAGAAGAGGAGGAAGAACCTCCAACTCAGCTTGTTCGAAGGTCTACAAGACATAGACAACCACCTGAAAGGTATTCACCTGATGATTGGAGATGTATTTTTGCTCTGAATACTAGTGTGGATGAACCAAAATCTGTAGAAGAGGCATTAGGTATGAATGATGCAGAATCCTGGAAGATTGCTATGGAGGAAGAAATGGTAGCTTTGAAAAAGAATGATACATGGGATCTTGTACCATTGCCTGAAGGACGAAAACCTGTTGGTTGTAAATGGGTGTTCAAGAAAAAGATTGGTTCAGATGGAAGCATTGAGAAGTATAAAGCAAGGTTGGTTGCAAAAGGCTACTCTCAGGTTGAGGGTGTTGATTACGGTGAGATATTTTCTCCTGTTGCAAAAATGACGTCCATTAGATTTTTGCTTTCTATTGCTACTGCTTATGATTTAGAGGTTGAGCAAATGGATGTGAAAACTGCTTTCCTTCATGGTGATTTGGAGGAAGATATTTATATGACACAGCTGGAGCACTATGTGGTGAAAGGCAAAAGTAATTTGGTCTGTAAATTGAAGAAATCTTTGTATGGCCTCAAACAAAGTCCTAGGATGTGGTACCAGAAATTTGATACATATGTGTTGAGTTTGGGATTTGAACGTTCTAAATCAGATCACTATGTTTATTATAAATCTGATGGTGATCATTTCTTATTCATTGCATTGTATGTTGATGATATGTTATTCATTGGTAAAGGGAAAGGTATGATTTCAGAACTGAAGTCTCAGCTCGCTACTAAATTTGAAATGAAAGATCTTGGTGCAGCAAGGCACATTCTTGGGATGGAAATTAGAAGAGATAGGGTGAACAGAAAGCTATGGCTAGGCCAGAGTAAGTATGTGAATTCAGTGTTACAGAGGTTCAACATGCAGAATTGTAGACCATTGAGTGTTCCTTTTACAGTTGGAATGAAACTATCTATTTCAGATTGTCCTACATCCCCATTGGAGATGGAAGACATGAGTAGAGTGCCTTACCAGAGTGCGGTTGGAAGCTTGATGTATGCTATGGTCTGTACTAGACCAGATATTGCCCAAGCAGTGGGAGTACTTTCTAGATATATGTCTAATCCTGGTAGAGTTCATTGGGATGCAGTGAAAAGAGTCTTTAGATATTTGAAGGGTACTTCAGAGTATTCTTTGTGTTATCATGGTAATTCAGTTGGAGACATGACTTCCCTTGATATCCATGGTTATGTGGATTCAGATTGGGCAGGTGATATTGATAGCAGAAGATCCACCAGTGCTTATGTGTTTACTTTTGTCGGACCAAATATATTGATGTTCAGTATCATTTTGTTAGAGATATGGTCGAAGATGGTAGGGTGAAGCTGGTTAAGGTGGAAACTTTGATGAATGTTGCAGATGCTTTAACTAAGACTGTGAGCACAGAGAAGTTCAGATGGTGTTCAGAGTCTATGGGCCTTATGGCCCCTAGCAATTGATTCATTGTGTTGACATTCCCTTCCGCTCTTGCAAGGTGTTCGACAAGTGGGAGATTTGTTGGGAAAAATGGTGTCTCAACCTTGCATTTATGCGAGGTTACTATTTATATTAAGTTTTCATTTGAGCATGAAATGGTGCGAAACTCTCCCTGAAGCTTCTGGTTGGCTAGATAAGCATTCCGGTAAAGTTGCGTCGCAAGGTCACAGCTAGTTTTGAAGATATTAAAGTTTTCGTCTTGGAGGGGTGCAATAAAATGTTTAAACTTAATTTTGGGGACTTTAGAGGCTTCAAAATGCCCTGAAAAGTGGCCATAACCGGTGAAGCTAGTTACGAGGTGATAGAGCACTTCGCGAGCTTTCCGGCGCTTCAAACGGTTCGTCAATCGGACACCCGGTTCTCAAGTTATGGCCTCCGGAAGTTTGTACTCCTGAAATAGGAAAAATAATTTGTATCGGATACATAAATGAGCTGTAAAAGGGAGCGACACGTGTTGATGTGTGCTTTAACATGTCATAGGGCATCTAGAAGGGAGATAAGGTCAGCTACACCTTATTGGGTGGTTTTAGCCCATGGTTTTGTAATACCGTTTGACGGTTTCTTGTATTGTATCTCCTATTTATGAGGTGTATGAGATAGAGGTTGTGTGTAAGAGTCCTATGGCTATTGAGTTGCCTCTGAATCTCTGATTAGTGGTACTCCTGCGAAGAGCTTGCTCCGCAAGTATGTTGTAATCTGTTTTTGATTGCTGAATAAAATATTGAGCTGCTTTTGGAGGGTGGGGTTTTTCTCCCGAAAGGGTTTTCCCCACGTAAATCACTGTGTTGTGGTATGATTGCTATTATATCTATTTCTATTTTCTGTAACTGTTATAATGATCTGAAAAATTTTTGCATTACCCTCCTCTCAAGGTTAGCGTAGGAAGTTGTTTCCGCTACTTAACTTCCTTACATCCTCTGTGGGTTTTTCTCCTATTTCTTAGTTATGCTCAATGGGAGAGGGATTTCCTTCTGGAAATTTTTATCAGTGATTATGTAGTGAGTAGGGAGGTTGTCCTTGATGTAATTTGAGTGTTTTGGACCCTCTTTCTGCATTATGGGGGTTGTTTTTGGTTCCTGAGACCCTCTGTACCCTTTCCCTAGCTACAAGACTCAAACAGGTTCAGTTTTCCACACTTCTCCCAGAAACGCTATGGAAACACCCAAGAATGCTATAGATTCTACCAAAAAAACCACCATGCATTCCAAGAACACCATTCTACTTGCCAAGAATGCCACTGTTCATAACATATGCTCTGACAAACTTACCATGAGAGCTGAGGTCTTGATTAGTAGATTCGAGCATAATGACCAGAAATGCCACCCTAGAGACCATAAATTCCATTGTAGTGACCAAAAATGCTATCATACATGCCAAAAACATTACCATACCTACTAGGAATGCCATCCTAGGTTTCAGGGGTGTTGAGTTGTCCTGAGGATCTCCAGAAGTCATTTTCTAGCCTGTTTAAGTGCATTTATGATTGGTATGAATGGTCTAGAGGATTGTGTAGTATGTACGGACATTTTCAAAGTTGATTATGATGTTTTTTGATCCCTTATGTGTTTCATATTCCTTGGTAATAAGGTTCATGCCTTACCGATGAGATGATTCCTATGTGATTTAACACTCCGCTGAGAGGGAGAATGCCTCGCTGTTGATGGATTGATCTTATGAATCTAGTGGGATGTGATATGCCTCACTATTGAGGATTTGATGTTATTTCTAACCTATTTTATTATTTGCATCCATGATTTTCTTATGTTGATGGTGCATTTGTGAAGGTCTCCTTCCTTGAGTTGACTTATGAGTCCTTGTTGCTTAATTGTGCTTAGTTTGTTGTTATGATTATTTTCTCCTCTTGAGATTTCATAATGGTTTTATTTTTTCATTTTATTTGTATATTTACCCTATGGCCTTTTTTCATGGATGAGGGAGTGGGCTCTTGCATGTGTTGGTCTTAGGTTGTGAGTATTATACCCCTATGAAGGGGATCTAAACCTAGGATACTACATGAAGAGTTGATGGTATAATTGCAAGTGATAACATAATAATAATTGATTAGAGGGTTGGTTATTATGAGTACATCTAATAAATATAGAGAATATTATATTGTATGCCCCAATTGGATGAACTCAGGGAGATGTTTTTGGGATCCTAGATTAGGAAGACCGTTGGAGTGGTATACTCGATCTCCCTTGAGTTACTCAAAGGTGGAGACAGATGCCACATGAGGTTATCATGTGATGACACTCTACCCCACATCTATCCATTTCCCATATTCCTTGTTTGATTGATTTTCCTTGGGAGGATGATTTCATTGGTTTAGCCACTTGTTGTACTTTGGTAATGTATCCTTGTGTTTTGGATTCGTTAAGTCATGTTGTATCCTTTCATTGATAAGTTTTAGTTTAGGTCTTGAGTGTGAGTTGAAACCTTTGTCATCTCCTAGCATGGGAGGTGGTTCCTTCATTGGTTCCATGTGGTCGAGTGGTTGATTTCCTTCTTCCATTGGGAAACTCTCCTTGGTGTTGTATGTGTGAATTGGAATTCTTCATGAGATTTTGCTTTGGAATTGATTTATATGATCATGAATGGAAGATATTGTATCGTGATGAAATGTTTATGTAAAAGAAATGACATATTCTTATATATTATAATATTATGTATTTGAGAAGAAAGTTGTAATAGGACTTGATATTAGAATTGGGTATAGTTCTATGGCTACTTCATGTTGTAAGAGACATTTTATTTAAGTTTAAAGTAACCATAAGATTGGAATAGTTTATAGGTATTTTATTTGTACTACATTTATGTGATGAGAAATATTATGTTATGGTATAGAGTGAATGATAGTAAAATGGAATGGTTTAGCATTAATCTATACTTGAGTGACTAGGTGATCATTGACACTAAAGGTTACATGATTTGTATAATATTCTAATAAGGTATACTGTGTGTTTGGAACTTTTCATAGTAGGAAATGATGACTTGACTAAGTAAAAGATTAAGCATCTTTGTGTTAGGTACCTAAATGAAATGAGGAAGGAATATGATGTAGAGGTTAGGAAGAATGCTTTGATGTTTCCTTGATCTATAGAATGATTAATATGTAAAATACGCTTATGGGTTTAATGTTAAATTATGAAATGAGTAAGTTATATGAATTTGAGTTGTGTTTATATTCATGCATTGGGATTGAGTTATGTTATGCGTTAGGATGAATGATGAAAATAATAGAATAGATGCATTGGATCTTTACTTGAGTAGTTAAGAATGTGTGAGGAATGAATGGTTAAGTGAAATCTATGATGCAATATGATAAATGGAAATAAGATTGCGTACTTATGTTACTTGTGATATTCAACCATTAGGCTATGATGCAAAAAAAGAGACCATGTGCTTGTTCTATTTACTCCTATGTATTAGGTCTTGATGAAATAGGAACAATGATGTCATAATAAGATGAGGTAATGTTACTTGATTCATATCGAGGAAATTTTGATCATGTTAGGGTTGAGATACTATATTTAAATGATCAGATTATGTTTATAATATTAAATATGATTCTTAAAATTATTTAGTAGTATGATATCCTATTTGGAGGATAATTAGTGCTTATTATTATAACCTTGCATAAGAATATGGATAGTATTCTTGATGAGATGTATTATGGTTGTGATTAAGAAAATAAAAAAGTCCTATGTGAAGGAGAAGAATAAATGCATTTAGATTCGTGATGCATTAGGTGATTGATGAATCAAGATGCTACTCAGATACATTTGATTAGTGTTATAAAAAAAAACTTAAGGAAATGCGATGTGATGCATTATGCATATGTATTAATGTTAATCTAGTTTCATGAAAAGTAATTGGTTATATTCATGCTAGCTTATGATCTTCTATATAAGTGTTATGTTTAGATGATGTGAAGTAGTACTGTTAATATACTCTAGGGAATGGGTGTGTTTATGAAAGTATAATCAAAGATATGTTAGTTTGAGTTATTATGCTTGCATAATGATGATCTATTCTTCCATACTTGTTGTTTATATCTTCTTTCTTATGAATGATGTTATATGGTTGTATATTATAGATGGTTTTACAAAAAAATTATCTTCATTTTCTAGTAGATTTTAGGTTATTCTTCTAGGGTATTTTATCTTTCTCCTCAATAGTGTAGCTTATGGAATCAATAGGTATCGATCGATCTTCCTTAATGGAAATAAACACAACTTCATCTCCTTCTGATTCTTCATTTGTAACATTCATCAACAACATAATAACAGTTATTTTAATTCATATACTTCTAGTTAGGCTTGTAGGGCTTATCATACTTATCATACTTCTCATAGCTATCATTCCTATCATGCTTCTCAAACTTATCATGCTTGTCATACTTAGTTGTTCTTTCTGGGCATCTAGAAGAAAAACGTCCTATCTTATTACAAGAGAAACATTTCAAAGGAAACTTTCCATCATACTTACTGACTCCTTTAGGCAATCTCTGGGAAATCAATGCTTCAAGATCATCCAACTCCTTTTCTTTCTCTTCCATCTCTCTTCTCTCTCTTTCATATCTAGATATTTTGCATTCATCGGGATCATACTTATGCTTACCGGATACAGATGTAGATGCCCTAAATGTTGTCTCTAACTTCCATGTGATTCTCCAAATTTGCTTAGCTCAAATGCAACAATCTTTCCAACCAGCATATCTCTTGTTATAGTAGTCACACTCTGGATCTCATCAATAGAAGGAATCTTATGCTTATAAGTAGGAGGAAAAGATATCAGCACCTTAGAAACTATTTGATCTTCCTCAAGGGTTCCACTAGCACATTTGATACCTAGGACTAGATCATTCACCTTAGCCATGGAAGAGTGTATGTTCTTATCATCTCTCATCTTCAACATCTCATACTTTCCTTTCAAGCTTTGTAACTTAGCAACTTTCACTTGTTTATCACCTTCATACAGGATTTCAAGCTTTTCCCATATCTCATGTGCAGTCTAAAGTCCCGTTACATTTATCATCTTAGGATCAGACAAGGCACTAAGCAATGCTTTCTTTGCTCTAATATTATGTTCAACCTCCTTGATCTCATCAGCAATAATCGGTCCATTCGAAGGAGCAAAATAGGCATTCTTTTTAATCTTCTAGTAATCTTCACCAAGACATTTCAAGTGAACTTCCATCTAGTTCTTCCATATAGCATAGTTACTTCCATCAAATCTCAGACTATCCTTCTTAAAGAGAACACCTTGAGGTGCCATCTCAGATCTCCTCAAGCGGTCAAGATTCTACCAGAGGATCTAGCTCTGATACCAATTGTTAGTAGCAGAAAAAAGGAAGATTGAGAGGGGGGGTGAATCAATCTTCACCAAATCTACAAAATTAATCATAGAAATAGATCTGATAAACTGCAGTAACAAAAAAGATAAGAAAATTGAAGGCACAACACACAACACCAATATTTTGATGTGGAAAACATGGTTAGGGGAAAAACCATGGTAGGAGCCTACCCATAGTAAGATGATACTCTATAGTAGTATGTGAAAATATTACAATGGGGAATGCACATGCATTCAGGCACACTGCCTAGAGCTCACTACTCAAATATAATGACCCGAAAGACTACAACCCTCAAGGAAGACTACAACCCTTAGGGAAGTCTCACTGACTTACAACAAGATTTAGAATACAATTCAAAGGAAATGAACTGAAAGAATAACATCTCCAAATGTCTAATTATAGTTCTACTTAAGCACAATTGTCTGCTCACCAACACCAATATCTCCTCAATCACAACACCGAAGGATAAATCACTTGTTTTTACATATATCATTCTTTGATAATGCAGACACAACATCAACACATGAATTGCATGACAACATCACCTATTTATACAATGCATCAACCTTGATAATAACAAAATTACATCACATGATAATAATAAAATGGACCTAATTCAAATTCTAAACTTCTCAACTCCACTTGAAATCATGCCAAGATCAACTACAACACGCTACACCTCTAGAAATACCGCATAACATGAAAATCATCACCGTTTCATAGAAACTGTCAAAAAATTGCACAACGTTCAATACGGATCATCAAAATGAATAGGAAACAACTAGGAGACACCATAAATCATGTTAGAATCATCAGGAACAGCTGTGCCAACACCACTTATCAAATCTTCATCGATCAACATCTAAAACTCAAGAATACTCAAACAACAATAACGTTCACGAAGAAAGATAACTTGTGGAGCTCCAAATTACAAACCATCTGAAGTGAAGATACACACGACCATCCGAAACAATAGCCCAAAATCTTAGCACAATATTTGATCACACCACAATATACCAGATGAAATACTGAGCTCTGCAAAATAGTGATCAACAAAACAACACTACAAACCAGATCATAAGATCTTCCCAAACACACCGGAGAAAATCACAAGAATATGCTGACATCAATGACAACAAAATATCCTAGAAGCAAAAATGACCAACAATCTCCAACATAGAAGAGATTGGATGAAGGTTTGTTAAAATTGTGAGACTATATTTATGTTTTTTGATCTTTTAATCTATTATATATCAACTTCAACCCTTTATTGACCAAAAAAAGAAATTATCTCCATTCCCACCTAGAAAATATTTTCTTATACATTTACACATGTTGATATTCATTAATTGTGGTTGAGAGTATGTGGAATGACCATTGTACATCAATGGTTAGCAAGAATATTCAAAATTTAAAAATTAATCGCAAGGAAAAAGAGCCAAATTGTCTGTTGAAAAATATATTGGGTATTGATTATCCTACATCAATGTTGGATTTTTATCAAGTCATGTTTATCATAATCTTCCTTTCTCATATTGATTTTATTATTTAATATGCTTCCATTCTCAATTCTTCTTCTATATTATGTTGTTTGCCTCTTATTTATATTTGACATGGTACTTTTATCATAATATATATTGTCACTCCACATTAATACATTCCATTTATGTCATCTTGTCTCCTTCATTATTCTTACAATTACATGATTTATATATTATCATTAAATGTTTACATATCAAATGCTTAGCATGCTAACATATAATATTTTAACACTTAAATGCTTGTATTGTTATCTTATAATAACATTCTTATAATTTGACATGATTATATGATCATATATTAAATGATAACTTTTATTCTTATATGTCTTTTCTATCATCTTGGCTATTATCATTTGATTCATACTCTCTACTATAGTCTTTCTATTTTCTTTTCGAGGGCATATCTAGTATTATGTCCTATTTCTTCAGTTGCTTTTATGAGTGACATATTTTTGTATCCTATTCATCTTGGTCAATGTTTTTGGTTCCTTTTAAAACTAACTTCTATTTCATTCCTCTAGTCAAAAGTACTTTTTATTTTATCAAAAGTAATATGGGTCGCTATGCACCCTATTGTCTATTATTACATATGATTTCATCATTACGTTTTGGTTATCTTATCTTATAATTATTACATGAAGATATTCATGGCATATGTTCAATGATTACTAAGTTCTAGATGGTCATTCCTTTTGGGTACATGTTGGATCATGAGGGGCCAAAAAGTGGTGATATTCTGACTAAAGTCTTGATTGATAGGCTGATTGAAAAATATTTATAACTTTAAAATTGTATCACTTTTTTTGAATCCGAAATATGCATCACATTCTATGCTTCACATACTATATAATTAATAAATTAAATTAAATTTCATAAAGTTTTGACCAAGTTATGGTGGTCAGACATGCAAGTTTTTATATTTTTAAAAGTTGTAGTAAATCAAAATTATATATAAATATATATATATATATATAGTATCCAAACATGAGTCTTCTATGTATATCTAAAATCTTATAAAAAAATATTATGATTTGATTGTGGTTAGGGTGGTCAGACAAATACTTGTTTCTTATCTTTTTCCTCAGATTTTAGTACTACTACATTGAAATTTCAATTTTTTGTCAAATAGACTTTTGTTTTTTCAAAAAAAAAAAACTAGTATATTTGAAACTACACTCAATTTGCTACAAATTTTGGAAATAATGTTGGTAACTTATTCAATTTTTTACGTCAAGTTGTCTAACTCTATTTTCTGAATTTTGATTGCAACACAAGGGCTTGTTTGACCCACCATGATCTTGCACATACCCTTTTACAAAATAAATATCAAAAGGGATCCTTTGAATCCCTATATTAATTTACGCTTGTTGTAGGATCCTTCATACCTATATTATGATTTTGTTTAGGATTCTCCACAACAATATTCATTGATTATTATTACAAGCTCCTTCATAACACCATATACTAGATTTTATTGTAGGCTTCTTTGTAAAAATATCTCTTTTTAGTTTTATTTTATCTACATCAATATTTTTAAGTCCTAATGAATTCAAGTTGAATATATTTCTATCAAATAATATGCATGGAGATTTTGTTTCTAGATTTTAGGATCGACTAAATATAATGAGTATCTTTAGATCTTCTTACATACCCATATCATTTTTTTATGTGTTATTTGCATTAACATTTGCTATTGTGTTAGTGTAGAGAAGTGCAAGGAAAAAAGGAGGCCTTAAGTGATCACTTTTCCCCTAAAACAAACTAAACATGATCTTTTATTACTAGTATAGATGTAGGTGGTGTTCTTCATAATATATCAAATTGCGATATTTTATCAAATTTGAACTATGTAGTTTTTTAGTCAATAAATTTTGATTAAAAAATAATATAGATAAATCCTACTACAAAATACACTTTTATGAATAATCTATGTTGCTTGAGCTCAAAATATAAAGACATGATAAAATAAAGCTAATACTTGAAATCTAGTTTCTAAAAGTACTAAATTATTAAATGTTGAATCTTAAAATAAATAAATGTTCAAATCATAGAAATTTATTCTATACCTAAGATTTTTTCTTTTATTGATTTAAATTCTAACAAATACATGATGATTTAATTTTATTTTAGTACTATGATCATATTATATCTTAAAACATACTTCTTGCCACCGTGTGGCTTACATCTACATGGGCATACCCCCGCTTTTTTTTAACATGCATAATTCAAAATGTTCACAAAATTTAAAGTGGAAACAAAATGTAAGCGTGAAAAGTGATTATATTTTGGAATTTTCGTTGCTATTTTTACCCACTTTGGTCCAATTATATTGGTCCCTAAACTTACAAAATAAAATTTAATTATTGGCACAAGCTAGCCTCTTTTGTACTCCATAAATTGAGGGTGAAATATGTGATTTGTATGCTATGGCATTGTATATAATTTATTTTTTCTGCTGATCAAAATAAAAAATATAATTTATTTTTAAAGTATCATATAGCATTATAGAAGATCATGGAACATCTTATGGTAGCATGAACTATTATTGCACTTGTATTATAATGATATCTTCAACTAGATATTTTAAATATTTTCTTTTATTGTTTTCAATTTTTTACAAATCATTAAAATAACTCAAGGGTTTGAACTTAAGAAAAAATCACATACACAGAATAATCCAATGATATCTATAAGGAGTGTAGTCACATAAATATGTTCACTCAATTAAATGAATACTTACTATTTATTTGATTATTTAACCATCAATAATCAGTTAATTAAATTAATATTTAATTAATTTCATCCCCAACCTCTTCGTCTATTAACTAAATAAATTATTCATTAAGCCACACTTTAAATCAATTAAATGAATAAAACACATTTACTTAATTTAACCCCCTTTCCTCTTTTAAATTAATAATAAAACATTTATTTAAAACCCTAAGCTACCCCCCCACTTGCATCCTAAACCCATTCTAGTTTCTTGTAAACCATTCCTAATTAGCCTAAACCCATTCCCTAATTATTGTCACATTCCTAAGCAACTTGAAGTCACTTCTCAAAGCCTCCAAAGTCTTTGAAAAGCATTAAATGCTTTATGTCTCCAACAAGTTAACCCCTAAAGTCTTCCAAACCATTAATTGCTCTTACATAACCATTAATAGTTAACTCAACTCACACACATGGTTAGAGAATTTCCTTCTAACTCAGCCTCTATTTAACTCATGGGTCTCTTCAAGCATTCATTACTTTGACCATGGTTATCCCCACTAACTCTTGCACAAGAGTTTGTCCATTGGATAAAAGCATTATTCATTAGATAAAGGCTTTATTCATTCAACTCAAGCCTAACCTTACCTCCCAAGCTAACCTTCATGTCATCTCAAGCATTTAATGTTTCTTCCCTCTCCTCTCAAGCCATCTCATGATGACATTTGTCATCCCGGGATTGGGTTGAAAACCCTCACATGGATCATAAACCCATCAATCCTGACCCTTGTTGAGATTACTCAATATCAACCATCCATTTCTCTATTTTTCCTATAAATAGAGCCCATTTCCTTCATATCCAGATCCATAGATCTTGTATGCATCTAACCTATACTAAACTTGAGAGATCATTTAGGAGAAAATCATATCTAAATTGTTATTTTGGCGAAAATCAATATAGATTAATTAGTTATTTTCTCATACCTAGTTTGGTTGCATTTGCATAGTCTTTTATCTTCATTATTCATAAATCTTGAATCTCCATAAGACATCCATAGTAGTGCAAAAGTTGAGGGCTACACTCATGTGGAACTTGGAGAGGAGAGGAACAAGGGAGGAGCAACTATGAGCATGTTTGAGAGCATTTCAGAGGGTTTAGTGTCTTTTCTCCTTTTTTGTATTCTTTCTATAATATGTTTGATATCTCACTTGATATGCATGCTTAGGATTGTAGTTTCTTTTGTATTTCGTTTATGATTGATACTATTAACACTAATGTTTTGACTTATCTAGTGTTCCTAACATCCTTTTTGAAGTTCATCATTTGGTGAACTCGATGTGAATCAAACACGCAACCTTCTGATCTGAAACTACTAACTTTTTTTTTTTTAAATTACCAAATTTCCACACAGGGTGCGCTTTAGCACTATTGAATGTGTTTTAGTACTTTCAATAACTGAGGAATTAGTGCTTTTGTCAGAGTTATGATGCTTCTGTCAGATAAGTAGCACCTTTGTCTAAGTTATAGCGCTATTATGTTAAATAGTGCTATTGTAACTCTTTTAGCGCTTTTGCGCTCTGTGTATAAAAAAGATTTCAGTTTGTTTGATAGTTTTAAGTAGCGTGTCCATTCATATAGTAGCATTGTTGGGGTTCTTTTAGCACTTTTGTCAATATTTCAGCACGTCTGTATCAAAGTAGCGCTTATGTGTTTACACAGAGTAGCGCTTATGTAACAAAGAGTGAAAAAAAATATTATGTAATCGAAAATCAAAATTTTAGGCTTGTAGAAGCCCTCCAAAAACTTTCTATTTCACTAACTGTTTTGTTTTTTTGTGCAGGTTTTTGCTAACTTCTTGTTTTGGAGGATTCGAGGAGTTAGGGAGTTTATTTTCTTTTTTCTTTTTTTCTAAGTTTTGCTTTTAAAGTTGGATTAAAAGGAACTCACTTTATTTTTTGGTTTAAAATCAACTTCATTTTTCCTTTTGGACTAAAATAAAGAAAATTTTCAATTTGGGGCTTAAAAGGAATTCCACTTTGCAAAGTTAAAAAGAAACACAAAACAAACAAACAAAATTTGCTTTCTTTTGCAAGTTAGGAACAAAATTTTTCATTTTGGTGCTTAAAACAAACAAAACAAATTTCATTTCTTGCAAAGTTAAAACTTCACAATCAACTTTTTATTTTGCAAGTTAAAAAGAATAAACAACTTATCCCTTTCTGTTACAAAGTCATTTTTACTTTGAGCAACGTGCCTTCAATTTGGTTGACTAGGATTTTTCAATTTCCTAGTTAGCAAATAAATTGCCTTGAAGTTAAAAAGAACACCATGGTTGTTGGAGCAAAATATCCAAATAGCATATAGATCAAATTGCAATAAACTAGTTAAAAAGAACAAGTGTTTTCAGTGTTTGGCACACTTGTGCAAAAAATCTGTAGAGTGGTCCCACTTCTAAAAGACACTATTCTATCCCTTGGCTCTCCTGGTCCTAGGTGCAAGAGAAAAGTGTTAGAAACACTAAAAAAAATATATTTTTAAGAGAGGCATGCCAAGAGACACATCACTCTTGGGAATGACCTTGCACGGTAAATCCTTTGAGTCATTATAGAAATCAGGCTAGAGCAAAAGTTGTAGCCATGGGTGTAGTTGTTCCTATAGTGTAACTTGCCAAAAGGACATATGGCCCCACCACAAGTTACAAGGCTCTTAAGTGAGTCACTGCAAAATGAACTTACATCCAAAGACATCGAACATTACTAAACACTTTTTATTATAGAAGCCCATTCATTCTATTGATTGAGAATATTTGTGAAAAGTTCAGTGCAAGAGTATAGACAGTTTTGCTCCCTAGATACTCACCATACATATTTCCTTGAGTAGAAACAGGGCTTTTTGAAAGGCTACTTGTAGCTTGATAAAAGTGGTGACTCCCCCATCATGGGGATCATCTATCTTTTATGCTCATGCAAGAATTAGTATATCACATCCTTACCTGCCACAACGAGATTGATAAGGTATGTAGTACCAAAATCGAAGAAACATCAAGATGTGGGCTGAAAATATTGCAGCTGGACATTGACCTTATGGATAAAGTGTGTTTGAGATGTATTCATCTTGTGTCAAACCAGTAACAATTTGAGTTGACTTCAGGCTTTGGGAAACATAAAATACATTTGTAAAAAGGGTCAACAAAGTTCATGATTGGGTTGATTTAGACCCACACCTATTTTTTACTTTTGTTGAAAAGGGGCAAGGTTATTGTGCTTGTGTGCTTGCTATGTTTTCTTGTCAAAGAAAAACAAAACAATTTTAAACCAAGTATTCATCCAACAAATTTGCATCCAACATTGGTAAACAAAACAACATCAACAAGTGAAACAAGTATCAAGTTTGTATGACCATCACTCACATCTTGAGAAAAAAGAGTCTTCATCAAAAGTCCACATTGAAAAAGAGACAACTGAGTTCAAAAGCTCTTATCAAAAGAAGGAAGTTTTTCTATATCAATAGGAAAATTTCTCTCACATAGTGTTGATATGTGGCGGCTGATCAACAAAGTAATGTTTTTGTTGGATAATAAGAAAGGTTGGATGGCTGTGTATGGTGGACGTAGCCCATTCACGGTGAACCATGTTAAATCGTTGTGTTGTCTGTGTCCCGTTTTATTCCTTTATCTTTTGTATTTAAATCTGCATATAATTGTTAGTCTGTATTTGCTTCAGATCTGCTTGAAACCTAACAATTGGTATCAGAGCCAAGTTTTCTGTAAATTGGCATGACTTTTAGATTTGAGTGAGAGAAATGGAGGATTCCAAATTCAAAGTTAAAAATTTTAACAGCCAGAATTATCAGTTTTAAAAAATGCAGATGGAGGATTACTTGTATCAAAAGGATTTGTGGCGGCCGTTGGAAGGAAAGGCAAAGAAAGTGATGAAGAGCATCATGAAAAACCACTCACAACTCTAGGATAATGTTGATCCGTCTATATTTTAATCATTATAACAAGTCATTAGAGGTATATTTCATCATTCTTCAACTATCAATCAATCAAGAAAACTTAATCTAGGTATCAAACTTGCCAACTTGCTGCCCCTTTGGATAGACCTATACACAGAGGTCTATAAATTTTTAATAAGATGTAAACATCTCAATCCCTTCAGTCAGACCCTGAATAACTATATTATAAACAACATATACAAAATTCATAAAGATCCAACAGTGCAATAAAAAGTTATCATCTCTGCACCGAGACCAATTTTGACTGTCATAAATATGGAAAATGTATGCTTGCTGCCTGCTAGGGCATCATATTTCACAACAAATAACTAACCAAACTAAAACAATACAATACTCAAATGAAAGCCCTCTGAGTCTACTTTCATAATATTCAAGTCATTAATTTTTCCAATGGTGAAATCACAAGATAAGTACAAAACCATGGTTGTTGGAGCAAAATATCCAAATAGCATATAGATCACATTGCAATAAACTAGTTAAAAAGAACAAGTGTTTTCAGTGTTTGGCACACTTGTGGAAAAAATCTGAAGAGTGGTCCCACTTCTAACACACACTATCCTTTCCCTTGGCTCTCCTGGTCCTAGGTGCAAGAGAAAGTGTTAGAAACACTCAAAAAAAATTATTTTTAAGAGAGGCATGCCAAGAGACACGTCACTCTTGGGAATGACCTTGCACAGTAAATCCTTTGAGTTGTTATAGAAATCAAGCTAGAGTGAAAGTTGTAGCCATGGGTGTAGTTGTTCCTATAGTGTAACTTGCCAAAAGGACATATGGCCCCACCACAAGTTACAAGGCTCTTAAGTGAGTCATTGCAAAATGAACTTACATCCAAAGACATCGAACATTACTAAACACTTTTTATTATAGAAGCCCATTTGTTCTATTGATTGAGAATATTTGTAAAAAGTTCAGTGCAAGAGTATAGACGGTTTTGCTCCCAAGATACTCACCATACATATTTCCTTGAGTAGAAACAGAGCTTTTTGAAAGGCTACTTGTAGCTTGATAAAAGTGGTGACTCCCCCATCATGGGGATCATCTATCTTTTATGCTCATGCAAGAATTATTATATCACATCCTTACCTACCACAACGAGATTGATAAGGTATGTAGTACCAAAATCGAAGAAATATCAAGATGTGGGCTGAAAATATTGCAACTAGACATTGACCTTATGGATAAAGTGTGTTTGAGATGTATTCATCTTGTGTCAAACCAGTAACAATTTGAGTTGACTTCAGGCTTTGGGAAACATAAAATACATTTGTAAAAAGGATCAACAAAGTTCATGATTGGGTTGATTTAGACCCACACCTATTTTTTACTTTTGTTGAAAAGGGGCAAGGTTATTGTGCTTGTGTGCTTGCTATGTTTTCTTGTCAAAGAAAAAAAAAAACAATTTTAAACCAAGTATTCATCCAACAAATTTGCATCCAACATTGGTAAACAAAACATCATCAACAAGTGAAATAAGTATCGAGTTTGTATGACCATCACTCACATCTTGAGAAAAAAGACTCTTCATCAAAAGTCCACATTGAAAAAGAGACAATTGAGTTCAAAAGCTCTTATCAAAAGAAGGAAGTTTTTCTATATCAATAGCAAAATTTCTCTCACATAGTGTTGATGTGTGGCGGCTGATCAACAAAGTAATGTTTTGTTGAATAATAAGAAAGGTTGGATGGATGTGTATGGTGGACGTAACCCATTCAGTGTGAACCATGTTAAATCGTCGTGTTATCTGTGTCCCATTTTATTCCTTTATCTTTTGTATTTAAATCTGCATATAATTGTTAGTCCGTATTTGCTTCAGATTTGCTTGAAACCTAACAATTGGTATCAGAGCCAGGTTTTCTGTAAATTGGCATGACTTTTAGATTTGAGTGAGAGAAATGGAGGATTCCAAATTCAAAGTTAAAAATTTTAATGGCCAGAATTATGAGTTATAGAAAATGCAGATGGAGGATTACTTGTATCAAAAGGATTTGTGGCGGCCATTGGAAGGAAAGGCAAAGAAAGTGATGCAGAGCATCATGAAAAACCACTCACAACTCTAGGATAATGTTGATCCGTCCATATTTTAATCATTATAACAATTCATTAGAGGCATATTTCATCATTCTTTAACAATCAATCAATCAAGAAAACTTAATCTAGGTATCAAACTTGCCAACTTGCTGCCCCTTTGGATAGACCTATACACAGAGGTCTATAAATTTTTAATAAGATGTAAACATCTCAATCCCTTCAGTCAGACCCTGAATAACTGTATTATAAACAACATATACAAAATTCATAAAGATCCAACAGTGCAATAAAAAGTTATCATCTCTGCGTCGAGACCAATTTTGACTGTCATAAATCTGGAAAATGTATGTTTGCTGCCTGCTAGCGCGTCATATTTCACAACAAATACTTAATCAAACTAAAACAATACCATACTCAAATGAAATCCCTCTGAGTCTACTTTCATAATATTCAAGTCATTAATTTTTCCAATGGTGAAATCACAAGATAAGTACAAACCCATGGTTGTTGGAGCAAAATATCCAAATAGCATATAGATCACATTGCAATAAACTAGTTAAAAAGAACAAGTGTTTTTAGTGTTTGGCAAACTTGTGCAAAAGAGCTATAGAGTGGTGCCACTTCTAACACACACTATCCTGACCCTTGACTCTCCAGGTCCTAGGTGCAAGAGAAAAGTTTTAGAAACACTCAAAAAAAATTATTTTTAAGAGAGGCATGCCAAGAGACACATCACTCTTGGGAATGACCTTGCGCGGTAAATCCTTTGAGTTGTTATAGAAATTAGGCCAGAGTGAAAGTTGTAGCCATGGGTGTAGTTGTTCCTATAGTGTAACTTGCCAAAAGGACATATGGCCCCACCACAAGTTACAAGGCTCTTAAGTGAGTCACTGCAAAATGAACTATTGTCCAAAGACATCGAACATTACTAAATACTTTTTATTATAGAAGCCCATTCATTCTATTGATTGAGAAAATTTGTGAAATGTTCAGTGTAAGAGTATAGATGGTTCCGCTCCCAAAATACTCACCATACATATTTCCTTGAGTAGAAACAGGGCTTTTTGAAAGGCTACTTGTAGCTTGATAAAAGTGGTGACTCCCCCATCATGGGGATCATCTATCTTTTATGCTCATGCAAGAATTAGTATATCACATCCTTACCTACGACAACAAGATTGATAAGGTATGTAGTACCAAAATCGAAGAAATATCAAGATGTGGGCTGAAAATATTGCAACTAGACATTGACCTTATGAATAAAGTGTGTTTGAGATGTATTCATCTTGTGTCAAACCAATAACAATTTGAGTTGACTTCAAGCTTTGGGAAACATAAAATACATTGTAAAAAGGGTCAAAAAAGTTCATGATTGGGTTGATTTAGACCCACACCTATTTTTTCCTTTTGTTGAAAAGGGGCAAGGTTATTGTGCTTGTGTGTTTGCTGTGGTTTCTTGTCAAAGAAATCCAAAGCAATTTTAAACCAAGTATTCATCCAACAAATTTGCATCCAACATTGGTAAACAAAACAACATCAACAAGTGAAACAAGTATCAAGTTTGTATGACCATCACTCACATCTTGAGAAAAAAGAGTCTTCATCAAAAGACCACATTGAAAAAGAGACAACTGAGTTCAAAAGCTCTTATCAAAAGAAGGAAGTTTTTCTATATCAATTGGAAAATTTCTCTCTCACAAAGTGTTGATATGTGGCGACTGATCAACAAAGTATTGTTTTTGCTGGATAATAAGAAAGATTGGATGGCTGTGTATGGTGGACGTAACCCATTCAGGGTGAACCACGTTAAATCACCGTGTTATCTGTGTCCCATTTTATTCCTTTATCTTTTGTATTTAAATCTACATATATTTGTTAGTTCGTATTTGCTTCAGATCTGCTTGAAGCCTAACAATTGGTATTAGAGCTAGGTTTTCTGTAAATTGGCATGACTTTTAGATTTGAGTGAGAGAAATGGAGGATTCCAAATTCAAAGTTAAAAATTTTAATGGCCAGAATTATCAGTTATAGAAAATGCAGATGGAGGATTACCTATTGTAGACACTCAAAATTGTCATGTCTAATTAAATAAATATTTTATTTATTTAATTATCTAAGCCTAATTCTTCTATTAATTAAATAAATTTTTATTTATTTAATTAATTCATTTATCCTCTTCTAGCCTTATTTCTCATTTAAATAAATACATTTATTTATTTAAATTATCCCTTTCTTAAATTAAATAAATATTTTATTTATTTAATTGTCCTACTTCTTCTATTAATTAAATAAATCTTTATTTATTTAATTAATTCATTATCTTTTTCTACACATGACACATGTCATTCATCTCTTATTTCCTACACTACCTACCTCTTTCATTATTTTGGTATTTCTTATACCTACCCTCTAATCCTAGCCGACCTCTCTTTTTACACCTCTCAATCTTAACCCTCCATTTCTTATTGTGTCTTCTATTTAAGGAGATGCTTTCTTCATTGTCAAACCCTAATCCCCAATGAGACATGCCTAACTACTTGATCAATTGACTACACTACAATTCCACTTGCAACCACATTCCGTTCTTTGTTGAGCTCTTGTGCATATAAAAATCTGAGAGCAAGTATATCAAGCAAGATCAATGGAGATAGGAAGAATGGAGATCAAAACCCTATTGGACATGTGATGGTATAATCTTTGTGATTTTTGAGTTATTTGCATTGTCTTAGGTTATCTTCATATGTTATGGTGGATCTTTGTTCATTGTTAGGCTAGGGTTTAGTGGTTGAATCCATTTTAGTCTTTCAATATTGTTGTTCATTGTTATCCATTTTCACCATAAACACCTATATCAAAAGGATTTGTGGCAGCTGTTGGAAGGAAAGGCAAAGAAAGTGATGTAAAGTATCATGAAAAACCACTCAAAACTCTAGGATAATGTTGATCTGTCCATATTTTAATCATTATAACAATTCGTTAGAGGCATATTTCATTATTCTTCAACAATCAATCAATCAAGAAAACTTAATCTAGGTATCAAACTTGCCAATTTGCTGCCCCTTTGGGTAGACCTATACACAAACGTCTATAAATTTTTAAAAAGATGTAAACATCTCAATCCCTTCAATCGGACCCTGAATAATTGTATTATAAACAACATATCCAAAATTCATAAAGAGCCAACAGTGCAATAAAAAGTTATCATCTCTGCATCGAGACCAATTTTGACTGTCATAAATCTAGAAAATGTATGTTTGCTACCTGCTAGGGCATCATATTTCACACCAAATACTTAACCAAAATAAAAAAATACCATACTCAAATGAAATCCCTCTGATTCTACTTTCATAATATTAAATTCATTAATTTTTCCAATGGTGAAATCACAAGATAAGTACAAACCCTTTCCAGCAACTCCATTTAAGACAATTTAAAACTAGTTTTCACCAAAATCTTCATAACTTCCACAAATAAAAACAAAAATGTCTCAAACCAAAAAGAAAAGAAAGAAGATTCACATATACTTCCAATAAGTCTATTTATAGATCTTAATAATCTCATATGAGTTCATACCATATGCTGCAATGTGACTGTTCTCAGGAAGTATCAAATCTGCAATTAACAACTTTCACCAAAACTTCCATATCTTCTTCATTTCTAAACATAATAACTCCAAAAAAAAAGGAAAAGAAAGATAATTAACATATATAACTATCAATTATACATATACAAAGTTTTCCATGCCATACATGGTTGTACAAGGCCTAGAACTAACACAAAAATGGGAAAGCCAATCAAAATAACAATAGTAGAATGCACCAAAATGTATCCAAAATGTTCTCCTTTCTTCTCTATTCTTCCAATAATGATTTGGTTCGACCAATAAAACATATTTATAGAATATTTGGTAGTTATAAACCATCCAACTACCTTTATGACGCTTCATCTTCCCTTTTACAACTTTATGTGCAATTTTTGCAATTTTCCATTTTTGCAAATGTTGCACTTTTGCAATTTTCTTGCAACTTTGACACTTTTTTCCTAATGACTCTCCAAATTGTAAAAACCCCCAAAACATGTCCAAATAATATATTTAATACCTTTTACATACTTGATAGCCTTCTCATGGCCTTTTATACAATTTTGACCATCTTGACCTATAAGGGCCTATATGGACAACTAGGACATAATCAGGACTTGCTTACATTTTTAGGCTTCCAAGCCTTACAAATCATTCCAAACGGATTCAAATACATTATAAATGACCTTCAAATATCAATTATATTTCAAATGATGAGTTTGACCATATATTTGCCTTACACCATGGGTGCTCCTGCACCAGAAAGCAATGACAATGTCAGATGAAGAGTGGGACATTTTAGATAGAAAGGCATTGGGATCCATTCAATTGTTCCTTGCACCGTCTATAGCTTTCAATATAACAAAAGAAAAAATGACTATAAATTTGATGGTGAAATTAGCTAAGTTGCATGAGAAACCCTCGGCTTCTAATAGGTGTTTCTTATGAAACGTTTGTTTAATTTGAAAATAAGTGAGGGAGGATGCAGAGCACTTAAATAAATTTAATACAATTACCAGTCAATTGTCTTCGGTAAAAATTACTTTTGTAGAAGAGGTTAGGGCTCTCTTGATTTTATGTTCTTTGCCAGAAAGCTAGAATAGATTGGTTATGGTTGTAAGTAACTCTATCTCTGGTAAAAGTACTTTGGTGTTTGATGATATTGTTGGTGTTATCCTAAGCGAGGAAATGCGAAGGAAAAACACAAGTGAGACTCTAACATCAGCAAGTAGTGTTTTGAGTGTGGAGAACAAAGGAAGATCAAAGGAAAGAGGAAAATGCCCTGGGAATGAGAAGTCACGATGGAAGTCAAAGAAAGGATGCTCTCAATCTCGAGGAAATAAAGATTGTTGGTACTGCAGAAAGCCTGGTCATCTAAAGAAAGATTGTTGGTCTCAGAGAAACAAAGAAGGAGACAAAAATGAAAATGATAGTAAGGAAGCTAATATTGCAAGTAATACTTTACAAGATGCTTTAATCTTATGTTTGGATAATGTTAATGATTCCGGGGTAATAGATTCTGGGGCTTCATTTCATGCTACACCCCATAGAAAATATTTTCTAGATTATTGTTCAAGGTGATTTTGGACAGATATATTTGGGTGATGATGAGCCCTGTCAAATTGTTGGAAAAGGAAAGATAAAGATCAAGTTGCAAAATGGAAATGACTGGTTTCTATAGAAGGTAAGACATGTTCCTAACTTAAGAAGAAATTTAATTTCTGCAGGGCAACTAGGTAGTGAAGGTTGCACAGTTACCTTCTCAGACAGTATCTAGAAGGTCACTAAAGGATCATTAGTAGTAGCTAAAGGTGCGAAGGTAGACACATTATATCTTTGTATTGGTAACACTTACTCTACCTTAGCTACTACAGATAAAGTTACTTCAGGGACACCAACAATAGATGTTGCAAGAACAGATTCGATAATGTGGCACCATAGGCTTGGGCACATGACTGAGAAAGGGATGAAAATCCTTCACTCCAAAAATCTATTTCCAGGACTAAAGAAGATTGATTTAGAGTTCTGTGAAAATTGTGTTTATGGAAAATAGAAAAGAGTCAGATTTCTCAAGGTTGTGAAAGAGAAGAAGAGTGAGAAGTTAGAGCTTGTGCATTCAGATGTATGGGGACTGGCTCAGATATCATCTCTTGGTGGCTCTTGTTATTATGTTATTTTTAGTGATGACTCAACCAGAAAAACATGGGTATATTTCCTAAAACAAAAATTAGATGTTTTTGAAACTTTTAAGAAATGGAAAGCTTTGGTTGAGAATGAGACAAGAAAAAAGTTGAAGTGTCTCAAATCGGATAATGGAGGTGAGTATTGCAGCAAAGCATTTAAATATTACTGCTCCTTAAATGGGATTCGAAAACAGAAGACAGTTCCAGGAACTCCACAGGAAAATGGTGTGTCAGAGAGAATGAATAGGACTATCATGGAACGCGTGAGGAGCATGAGATTGCATGTTGGATTGCCCTTACATTTTTGGGCAGATGTTGTACATAATGTTGTCTATTTGATAAATAGATGACCTTTAACCTCTTTGGATGATGGTATTCTAGCGGAGGCATGGACTAGTACAAAGGTAAATTATTCTTTTCTAAAAAACCTTTGGTTGTGAAGCTTTTGTCCATGTTGATAAAGAAAATAGAACCAAGCTTGATGCTAAATCTCAGAAATGTACCTTCATTGGATATGGGATAGATGAATATGGCTATCGGATATTGGATTTTAAAAATATGAAAATAATTAGAAGTAGAGATGTTATATTCAATGAGAAGGTTATGTATAAAGAATAGATGCAGGAAAAGAAGCAAGAATAGGACAAACAAGAATATGTGGTGTTGGATAAGATTCCTGAAAATGAAATGCCACAGGTACCTGATGCTCAACAACAACAGATTGTCCCACAAACTCTTGCAAGTTTTAGACATTCTAGGAGGTCAAGTAGACCCCCTAAAAGATTTTCTCCTTCTTTGTATTCTATTTTATTAACTGATTATGGTGAACCAGAAGAATATGAAGAAGCAATGCAAGTGTATGCCAAACAACAGTGGGAGCTAGGCATGAAAGAGGAGATGGACTCCTTGATGAAAAATAAGACTTGGGACTTAGTCCCTTTACCTGCAGAAAAAAGAGCCTTGCCTAACAAATGGGTTTATCGGCTGAAGGAGGAGGAAGGAGGTCAGAAAATATATAAGGCCAAACATGTGGTAAAAGGGTATAGATTATGATGAAATATTTTCTCCAGTTGTAAAAATGACTTCAATTAGAACCGTACTTAGTCTTGTGGCTGAAGATGATTTACATCTAGAACAATTAGATGTCAAAACAACTTTTCTCCATGGAGATTTGGAGGAGGAAATTTACATGTTGCAACCACAGGGATATGAGGTCAAAGGTAAGGAGAACTTGGTGTGCAGGTTGAAGAAAAGTTTGTATGGCCTAAAGCAAGCACCCTGACAATGGTATTTAAAATTTGATAGTTTCATGGCTGAACACGGTTATCATAGATGTCATTCTGATCATTGTGTATATTTTAAGAGATTGGATAATGCCAGTTATATTATCCTATTGCTATATGTTGATGACATGCTTGTTGCTGGGTTTAACATGTAACATATAAATGATCCTAAACAGAAATTAGCCAGGTCATTTTCTATGAAGGATTTGGGTGTAGCTAAGCAAATTCTCTGTATGAGAATTACATGGGACAAGAAAAATAGAACCTTGAATTTGTCGCAAAGTGAGTATATAAAGAAGGTGTTGTAAAGATTTAACATGTAGGATACAAAAGCAGTTAGTACACCTTTGGCTAGTCATTTCAAATTGACTAAGGAGATGTGCCCAAAGGCGCAGGAAGAGGTAAATAAAATGTCTAACATCCCGTATTCATCAGTTGTTGGCAGTTTGATGTATGCAATGGTATGCACAAGGCCATATATTGCACATGCAGTAGGAGTTGTGAGCAGGTTTATGAGTAATCCGGGTATGGAACATTGGAATGCTGTGAAATGGATTCTTCGGTATTTGAAAGGAACTGCTACGAAAGCATTATGTTTCAAAGGATCTAATGTTGCTTTGAGTGGATTTGTTGACTCTGATATGATAGGTGATATTGATTCATGGAGGAGTACTACAAGGTATGTTTTTACTATAGGGAGAAGTACAGTTAGTTGGATTTCTAGGCTGCAAAAGGTTGTTGCACTTTCAATCATTGAAGCTGAGTATGTTGCTGCTACAGAAGCCAACAGGAAGATGATTTGGTTACAATGTTTTTTGGAGGAATTGGGTCGGACACAAGAGGATCGCCCATTGTATACTGATAGCCAGAGTGTCATTCATCTTGCGAAGAACTCTGCTTTTCATTCAAGGACAACACATTCAACTCAGGTACCACTTCATCTGGACTGTTTTGGAGAAGGGTCAGTTATGGCTTGAGAAGATTCACACAAGTGACAATCCTGCCGATATGTTCACAAAGGCAGTTCCATGGGAGAAGCTGATTTCTTCATCAGTTTCTGTTGGTCTTCTTGATTGATAATTGTGGAATTTATACTAGTCAAGTCCAAGTGTTTTATCTAGCAGATGTTGTAGGTACAGTGGTGTTGTTTGGTATTAGTCTCCAAGTGGGAGATTATTTAGTGTGGATCCTGATCAGTCTCCAAGTGGGAGATTGTTGATATGTGGTGAGTGATTAGCAAAGTACTGTACACTTAGCACATATCCTCGCCATTTTTTGTTGATGAAAATTGACATTGTAATAAAACCCTAAAAAGGTCGACTTTGTTTGTTGCCCTAAAAATGCATGTTATAAGTGACTGGGATGCTTAAGGCATGAGACGTTGATGTACTATTTTTGCTGGATAATAAGAAAGATTGGACAGCTGTGTATGGTGGACGTAACCCATTCTGGGTGAACCACATTAAATCTTTGTGTTATTTGTGTTCTGTTTTATTCCTTTATCTTTTGTATTTAAATCTACATATAATTGTTAGTTCATATTTGCTTCGGATCTCCTTGAAACCTAAAACATAGAACCTTCTTGCACCATATGCACTTGTATCTTCAAGGAAAATCAAATGAATTTCATAAGGAGCCTTTATAAAATAGAGCTTTTACTCAGTATAGAGCCTTGGATTATCACAAAAACAAAGGGGGTAAGATCAAACCTGCTTTCTTTCCAGAAATCTATATCACCTACAATGTAGCTCGAGGGGAACTACCAACCCCTAAGAGAGAGGAAGAAGTAGAAACCCCCTTTGTGACAAAATGTTTTTCTTGAGGTCCATATTCTATCCACTTTCACCTTCACACATCACAAAACCATTCACCTCTCAAAAAGAAAAAGGGTCTTGTCCTAAGTTCTTTTAAAAATATTGCTTAAATCAAACCAACAAATCACTTTTAGAGTATGTCTACATCTAGGATCAATCATCCTAAGAGGCATTTCTACACAAGTTAAAACTAGTTTATGAGTGCATCCTCTCATTCCTAGGTAGCTTGGTTTGTAACACATCTCAAACCTAGCTATACCTTATCACATCAAAATTGTTGAAAACACAAAAGCAATTCACAAAGAACTTTGGTAACATCCAAACTTCAGTGCAAGAGATCCATCTTCTAAACATTCCATAAACACTTACCTTTCATCAAACATTTCAACACCACCTCATTATCACTTTCACCAACCTCAAACTTTTAACAACATGGATCAAACAAGATTGATGAGAAACTAACAATCAAAGTTTGAAGATGAGGAAGAAAACCTCAATGATTTCTGTAGACGTATAAAAATGACCACATTCCTAAATGAATATTTTATGTTCATTTTTCTATTTGATTAAATCCAATTTAATTAAATTATCCACATTCTTCTATTTTATTAAATAAATTATTCAATTTATTTAAATTAAATTCACTATACCCATTTATTGAATAAATCATTTTATTCAATTAAATCCCCCCTATCCACTTTTAATTAAATTCAAATTTAATTAAATAAGTTATCCCAAATTGAATAAATCTAATTCCTCCGAATTGTAACCAAATTCAATGAAATTCATTTAATAAAATTAAATCCTATTATCCCCCCATCCACTTGCAAAATCCCAAACCCCTTCCTAATCCCTTCTAGAATCTTCTAATCACTTCTAATTAACCTAACCCTCCTCTAAACTTTGTCACATCCCTAAGCAAAGGGAAGTCACTTCTCAAAGCCTCAAAGTCTTTGATAACCATTAAAGGCTTTCAACCTTCAACCAATAAATGTCTCAAAGTCTTTGATAACCTTTGAAAGCTTCCAACATTCAACCACTTAATCCACAAAGTCTCCAATAACCATTAATGGTTAACTCAAACCCTCCTACATGGTTAAAACATTTGTTTTGACTCAACCTCTATCCAACCCAAGGGTCTCATCAGGCCTTTAATGCTTTGACCATGATTATCTCTTAATCATTTGCACAAAGCTTTATCCTTGGATTAACTCTTAATCCAGTGGATAAGCCTAACTTAGACTTGACCCTTAGCCTTTAGATAACCATGAGGTCTTCTCAGGCCTTTAATGCCTCCAACCCCTTTTCTCAACCCAATCCTATGTTGACACTTGTCACCATTTTATTGGTGCCAATTGTGCACATGGATCCCCAACTTTCAAACTTGGCCCTTGATTAAACCTTTCAATCTTGACCATCCATTGCCCTATTTATGCTATAAATAGAGCTCTCATTCCTCCATTCTAAACAATCATCTTTCAAATTTGAAGCATCACACTTATGCTCAAATTCTTTCAAGCTTTCATTTCATATATGCTCATCACTTAGCCTCTTTTAGATCAGAAATTAGACTAAATATGCATGTTAGAGTACTTCCTTTATCATTTTAGCTCAATCATAGACTAAATATAGTATGTTAGGATAGTATTCATACTAATCTCATCATCTTATCATCTAGTTTATTGCATTCCTAGAATCATACATAGCTTACAACACATTTCATACTAAATTTAGCAAAAGCATCTCTCGTTCTCATATTTGCCATCCCTAAACCATTTTGCTCAGTGATCTGAGAGCAAAACTGTTGGTTTGAGGGACATTGTGAGATAGAGAACCATGGGACCCTCCTTGGGAAGTTGAGTAACACTACGTTACTCCATAGCTTGCACTAAGAAGTCCTCTGTGTGTGTGTGGACTAGTATTAACTAAATTTTCATATATTAAGTTTTATTCGCCCACTTTTCCCGCATACAATTTCCATGAGACCATTGGAGGAGGCACAAATGATGAAGATCCTAGCACTCCAACTCTCAAAGATATAGAAAGAGAACAACACAATCCCAAGTTCAATAGACTCTTTGATGAAATGCTTAGAAACAACACAGATGCTCAATTTTTGAGACTTGCTCAAGAGGGTGCCAAACTACCCTCTAACTTTGATACCACACAGATACATCAAACATATGAACAACATAGCCGTATCGATGGTGGAAGAGGTAGAGATTACTTTCACTATAACCTTAATCATCAAGGGAATCCCCCACCTCCTCCTCCTTCAAAAATAGACATGTTGAGACAACAAGTAGAAAATCTTGCTCAACAACTCAATAGTGGTGTGAAGACTACTCAATTTTCACTTAATGATATTTGTCCCTATAATTTTGATAGGAACATGCATATGCCACCTTTCTGCGAGGGTTTGAAACACCCAAGTTTGAAAAGTACAAAGGAAAAGGAGACCCTAGAGATCATGTAAGAGAATTTCACTCAGCTTGTTTAGAGGTGGCCTATGAGGACACCTATCTAATGCACCTCCTTCCTCAGATTTTGAGAGGAACAACCATGCAATGGTTTTCCTGATTACAAGGTGGCATTAGAATATTTGAGGAACTAGTTCAAAAATTCATTGCTCATTACGCACATAACATATAATGAGATGTTACCATGACAGATCTATGCAACACCAAACAAAAACCAAGGGAGTTATTCTCATCATTCCTGCAATGGTGGAGGCAACTATCTAGCAGAAATTCTCTTCATTTGACTAAATAAGAATTAGTGGAAATATTGATTTCCAAATTGAATGAAGGGATGGAATTCCATTTAGACATGAAGGGCACAGAGTCCTTTGAAGAGATGATCACTCAAGGATTAAAATGTGTATGGGCCCTTATCAAAAAGGGACTTATAAAAATATACAATGAACACAAAGATGACCCTCATCCACATTATAATAGTGATAAACCCAATTTTTGGAACACAAACAAGAATGTTGTCAATGATGGGATAGTAGATGCATGAACAGTAAAAATCACACAACCCGTGGTCAGTTTTGCAGGACAAAATCCCCCTCCTAACAACAACACCATCACTCATCCACAAAATCAAGGTCACAATGTGCCACAAGAGGAACCAAAATAAAGGCAATAGAACTACAAACCAAAACACACGTACACACCCTTAGGGGAACCCATCGAAACAATATTGCGTCAATTGGTCTCTTCTAATCTTGTGACCTTACCGAAAACATCAAAATATGAACCTCAGGTCAAACCTCCATGGTGGAGAGATAATGAACATTGTGAATTCCACCAGGGAAAAGGGCATAGGATGAGCAATTGCCATTGATTGAAAGATCTTTCTCAAGATCTTATTGACAGAGAAGAAATTGAAATAGAAGGACATGACCCTAAAACATCCAATGATGATCATCTAATCTTCAAGAATCCAATTTCATCGCATGATCAAAGGGGTCCTTCCACCTCTGGGTGAAACATAGATACTACAACTAATTATACACAAGATTCTTATAATTATACTATGAATCACCTCTATGATGTTGATGAACAAATTGCAACTCTCACCATCAAAGATCCAAATCCTACATGCAAAGTTGTTACACATCATAGAAAAATTACCATTCGAGCAGCATCACAAGGAATGACACCCCTACCCAAGCAATATAATCTTGTGGAACAATTGGATAAAACACCCGAACTCATTTCCATATTAGAGATTTTGCACTTATCCCCTTCTCATAAAATAATCTTGGATCAATCTCTCCAAGAAGCGTCAATCCCCGCCAACCTTAACACAAATCAATTTCAAGCCATGGTTGGCAGTCTCAGGTCATCACCATGCCTCACTTTTTCTGAAAGTGACAATGCTTCATTCCAAAAACCACATAATGCATCCCTTCACATTGAAGGATTTGTAAACCAACACAGAATTAAGTGAGTCTTGATTTGTAATGCAGTCGGCTTGAATATATGCACCTTATAGTTGGTCACAACATTGGGGTATGCGGTAGAATCAGTGGATGCCAATAAAAGGAAAACCATTAAGGCCTATGATGAGGCAGAGCATTCTTCCAAAGGAGTTGTTGTATTACCTGTCAGTGTGGGGCCAGTGGTAAAACATATAGTCTGCCAAGTTCTGGACCTTCCTTTTCCATATAATCTTTTGTTAGGAAGACCTTGGATATATGTCATGCAAGTCGTTCCATCTACCTATCATCAGTGTATCAAGTTTCCCCATAATGGTGTACAAATCACAATCCTTGGTGATGCAAATCCATTTGTATATTGTAACAATATTAACCATCAGCCAGAGATCACCATACCTAACAATAGAGAAGCTATCCCTTCCACATCATATGTTAATCCAACCTCTCTTTCCAGTTTGATCACCCCTATACCAAAGCAAGAGAAATTGAAAATGAAAATGACCGAGGAAGGTCCCGAGGAATATAATCTTAGCCAACTCTTTTGTGTTGGACAATTACCCACCTCCCCTGGAACTCATGGCAAGCCTCAAAAGTTGCTTCAACCACCACTGGCCAAGCAAGCATGCACTTTGGTGCAATTCATCTCCAGTAAAAGTCAGGAAGACGAAACTAGAGATGAGGAATTGGCAGAATGGATCTACAAAGACCCTATCAACACAGAAATTCCAAAGGCTAGGATTCCCACTAATAAATATGGCAAAGGCCTCACTATCATGCAAAGAATGGGCTATGATGGCTAGAGTGATTTGGGACATTGCAAACAAGGATGACACGAGCCCTTACAACCTGAGTTGAAACCCAAAGATAAAATTGGAGTATGTTTTCGAAAGGAATCTCTTCCTAAGCTCAGATTCAAAGGTAAACCTACCAAACCCATGTATCAAATAGTTACTCGAAGGAGGCCATCCTTGATTATCTCTGCAGCACCAACAAAACCCATTGCACCAACAAAAATGATATTCCCATCAGTAGCATCAAAGCCATTAGTAACATCAACAACACCACTAATCCCATTAGTAGCAGCAGTAGCACCAACAACACTGATACTCCTAGTACCAGCATCAACAACACCGATCATCCTGCCAGCAATCACACCTCCAAAAGTGCATTAACCCGTGACCAATACACTCTTCAATACAAAAGACATCCCAGCATGGTACAATAATCAGATGCTAGAGAGTGATTTAGAGATAGACTCACATGAGTGGGAATTTGATTCAGTGAATCTAAATACTTCAGACAAGGAAGACACATCACCTCCACCGCCTCATAAAGATATCCCAGTTTATGGAGAGCCATGGATTAAAACCTTTTGGGTTCCTGAGAAAGAAGCAACTTCCACAGGTCCTATGTCAGATCCTACACTAGAATATCACAAGGAGAGTACTATCGATGAACTTCACTCCTCCATATTAACCCTCACCGAAACCTCCTCTGAACTCAACTTAATTGATGAGGTCATGCCCATCATCCACCCTGAACTCATTGACTGGAACTAGCAAAATCCCCCATGTCTTGATCACTTCCAAAACAATGAGGCACTCATCAACGTTTTAGAAATACGGGATAACATACCCAGCGGGGATCATAAAACTAGATTTGCCATCGAACTTAATAGTGCAACATACTTTGGGGTAGATGCCAAACCTTTTAGCTGCAAAAACATCACAATAAAACATGGATCTTCTAGTGAAAACCACACAGTGGTACTTGTTGATGCCAAAAAAGTAAAAATAAAGAGCGTATACAAAGGTGAAAACCTCTCTGAGGTGCCTGCAGATGAAAGGTTTGACATCCTCCCCTTTAGTACAAATTAGGAGAGATTGACAATCCTAATCAAAGAAACAAAAGAATATAATGTGTGGACCCCTGAGACTCCTCACCAAATACATTTGGCATCTCTATTAACTCCAGAGGAACAACCAAAGTTTGTGGAATTCTTCCAGAAGCATCAAATCAACTTCACATGGTCTTATGCAGACATGCCAGGTTTAGATCCTAATTTGGTCATGCATCACCTAGCCATCGCAGAAGGAGCTAAACCTATAAAACAAAAGCTCAAAAAGATGCACTCATGGATTGTTGTCCTTGTCAAAGTGGAACTCAAAAGTCTCTTGGATGTTGGTTTCATCAGACCAATTTATTATGTAGATTGGATGCCCAACATTGTACCTATTGGTAAACCTAATGGGGGCACCTATATTTGTACAAACTTAAGAGATTTGAACAAGGAATTCCCTAAAGATGACTTCCCCTTACCAAACATTGACATGATTTTTGATCTAACAGTGGGTCATGCAATGCTTTCTCTTATGGATGACCTTTTAGGGTACAACTAGATCAAGATTGCTCCAGAGGATCAACATAAAACTGCTTTCACATACCCATGGGGAACCTACTATTGGAATGTGATGTCATTTGGTCTGAAGAATGTACGAGAAACCTATCAAAGAGCTATGACTACCATCTTTCATGACATGATGCACACCATAATGGAAGATTATGTTGATGATTTACTAGCTAAACCATTAACTAGAGAGGGTCATTTGGAAATACTGGGTCAAATCTTTGACAGATTAGAGCAATATCATGTCCATCTTAATCCAAAGAAATGTCTTTGGAGTAACCTCAAGGAAGCTCCTAGGATACATTGTCTCAAGCAATGGCATTGAAGTACATCTGACGAAAATGACATGCCACCTCCAAAGAACATCAGTCAATTAAACACACTAGAAGGGAGACTATAATCAATTCAGAGATTCATTGCACAATTGGTTGATAAGTGTCATCCCTTCACACATCTATTACACAAGAATATCCACTTTTAATGGGATACAAAGTGCTAGCAAGCATTCCAAATACTTAAAGACTACCTAGTGCATACACCATTGTTGATCCCACCAGATCCAAATAGACCTCTATTTCTATATATTTCAGCTACAAATATGACATTAGGAGTATTGTTGGCACAACACAATGTAAAAGGAAAAGAATGTGTTGTATACTATATCTCTCGCACATTGGTATGCTATGAACTTAATTACACACCTATTGAGCGAGCTTGCCTATTAGTTATCTGAGGAGCCACCAAATTGAGGCACTACATGTTAACGTACAAGGTACAACTCATCACCAAAATTGATCCACTCAAATACCTACTTAGCAAGGCAACATTAACAGGCCGCTTGTCCAAATGGGTTATGATCTTGAGTGAGTTTGATATAGAGTATGTGGATCGCAAGGCTATCAAGGGGCAAGCTATTGCAGATCAGTTGGCCGATGCACCCCTCGTAGGTGACCATCCTCTTGTTTCCAATTTTCTAGATGAAGAGATCTTCATGATCACAGCTACACAACCTTGCAAGCTCTCTTTTGATGGCTCATATACAAGACATGGTTCGGGGCTAGGTATTATTTTTATCACACCTCAAGCTGACAACATCCCAAAGTCATGCAGGCTCACTTTCCCATGCAACAATAATATAGAAAAATATGAGGCCTTGATCACAGGACTCAAATTGGCTATACACTCACACCTAAAAGAGCTATAGGTATATGGAGATTCTTATCTAGTCATCCGACAAGTCACAAATTAGTATCAAAATAAGGATTATAAGCTCATGCCGTATAAAAGGATAGTGGATAATTACAAAGAATCATTTACAACTATCACATTTGAGAAAGTACCTAGAGATTAGAATCGAGCTGCCAATACAATGGCTATAATTGCATTTCTCTTAGATCTTCCACAAAATTTGACACGCTACGAGTTTTTCGTAGAACAACTTTGGATCCCAGCATATGAAATCCCCAAAACTAAAATGATATGTCACCTTGTCAGTTTCGAATCCCCATGGTATGGTGAATTCTTCACTTACCTCTATGATCACACACTTCCTCCCAACCAATCCAATAACCAATAAAAAACCTTCATCCACCAAACCGCTCGATACACCCTCATTGCTGAAACCCTATACAGGTGAAGTCTTGATGATGCTCTCCTTCGATGTCTGGAACAAGATGAGATAACAAAGGCCTTGGAAGAGGTACATGAAGGAATTTGTGGGGCTCACTCAAGTGGTCCTTCGCTAGCAAAGAAGATCATGTGCGTTGGATACTATTGACCATAAATAGAAAAAGACTCCTACTATTTTTTCAAAAAATGGATGAAGTGCCAAGTTCATAGAGACTTGATACATGTACCAACATGGGAATTGCAACCAAGCACAACACCATGGCCCTTTTGTCAATGGGGACTTGAACTTGTGGGTAAAATCCATCCATCTTTATCCAACGGCCATAAATTTATAATTACCGCCACTGAATACTTCACAAAGTGGATCAAATCCATTCCACTTACCCAAGTCACTAGTAAGCACATCACCTTAGTCATCCTTAATTACATCATCTACTGGTATGGTGTACCCATGTCCATCATCACAGATAATAGGCTCCCTTTCAAAAATCAAGATGTCCGTGAGCTCTGTGAGAAATTTCACATTCAACACTGCTTTTCCACCCCCTATTACCCACAAGGTAATGGTCAAGCCAAAGCATCAAACAAGATCATATTTAGGATCCTTAAAAGGACAGTCAATGATGTTGGTCATGATTGGCACATTCGATTAAATCTAGCACTATGGGCATATTGAACTAGCATTTGAACCACTACAGGCACAACTCTCTACTCATTGGTCTATATTGTAGAAGCCATCCTACCTATTAAGGTTGAAATACCATCTCTAAAGGTCTCTTTACACAATCTAATAGATGATGAAGCATATCGAGCCTCCCATCTTCAGGACTTGCAACTACTTGATGAATGACGACAAGCTGCATACAACCATCTCAAAGCCTATCAACAGTGCATGAGAAGAAGCTACAATCATCAGGTTAAACCTCATACATTTGAGGTAGGTGATCTTCTCCTTAGGGAGAATCCTCGCAACCAACCAAATAGAGAACATCAGGGTAATTTTGAATCCAACTGGTTGGTTCCATATGTTATCACTGCTATATTTGGGTTTGGGGCATATGAGCTGGCAACTTCAAAAGGGGAACCGCTAGCAGATCCAACCAACAACATGCACCTCAAACGGTTTCATACATAAGTTGCACAAAGAATTAGGCTCCTCCAACTATATCCAAAAATACCAAAAACATTCAGAAAAATGTCCTAAAGAAAATACAAAAAAATAAAAAAAAATAGTAAAGAAAAATCATTCATCCAAATGGTGAAAACCACTACAGTGGCACTTTGGGTAAGTATGATGGTGAAAACCTAGCAAACAAGCACCACTCATAAAAATCTATGGCTCCATTGTCTTTCAGACTTGTTGCAATCACATCCATTCATTTGTTATTCATACCATGGCTTATTATTGATCTGCAATCAGGGTTAATACTTCATGTGTCCTACATCCCGCTTTCATAGCAACATCTAACTGGGGGCTAAACTCTTCAACCTACTGATGGAAGTGAATTCTACATTATTTGTGATTCATTGAGTTCCTCACTCAAAATTGGCTAGAAATAATACCAAAAACATTCATCAAAACTCAGAAAATACCAAAAAGGATTAAAAAACACTCACAAAATCCAAAAACATGATAAAACATAAAAAATCAATCAAAAACATTGCAAATGCATATAATATTCTTTATACATACATATCACAACAAACACCAAACAAACATTTTGAGCTACTCAAATGATGATCACTTATCAAATCAACCAACCAATCAAAATATCTACACACAACTGTCTTCACAAGGACGCATCTTTCCTCATAGATAAGAAATGGTAACATTTTCTTTGACAAGAAAATTTTGTTTAAGCTACCAAGTACATGATCATTTTGTTTGTTATTTATTTATTCATATCAGGTTCCTATGCTACTCTGGGATATCCACAAGTGATTAGAATAGCCAAGATGGCTCCTGATATCTTTTTCTTTGTTTGTTATCTGTAGATTGATCCAATGATGTTTAGGGGCATGTAGTAAAAGTGTCTACGTGGGAAGTTCACTAAGCTATGTGATCCTATGCAAAATCTAGTCATGGATCACTATGGCTTACTGACAACAGCATATACCTTGACCATTTGCACATGAACCAGAATGCAGGGTAAGTTTTCCTTATCTATAAATGCTTGCTTATAGGTGAAATGCTCAAACTTGGTTCTTGCAACCTCGGCCAAGAACAATACTACCATGTTCAATGAGGAAAATAAAGCATTATGAATACTCTATGGATCATCATTCAATCTCATTTGTATATATTGCATTCCATTGCATATCACCCATCCATTTGATCATTCATTGTTCATATCTACTATTTGCATGCAAGTAATTTAGGCTTATATGAGAAAGAACATGATGGAGTTCTTTGATTCATCATCTCACATCTGCATTCCACATCTGCAAATTCTCACCAGCTTGCATTCATCTATCATGAAGGCATGCCATTATCATGTTAGTTACATCAACTGCATTCAGTTCATTATCATTTAGTCACACTTTGATTCATTTAAATATTCATTTAGGTACATTGATTTATTCATCACATTAGGGAATTTAACACATCATATGCATTTATTATCATTTACTAGCATTTCATTTAAGTTCATTTGTTTCTTTGTTATCAAGAACATTCATTCATCCTTTTAGTGCATTCATTTAAACATTAAATATGCATTGCTTTCATTATCCTTTAAGTTCATTTAGAGTTCATTTAGTAGGTGCATTTTTAGTTTCCTCTAGATTAATAAGATGCATTCATTATCCTTTAATTGCATTAAGGTGCAGTTATTCATTATCCTTTAATTGCATTAAGGTGCAATTATTCATTATCCTTTTAATTGCATTAAGGTACAATTATTCACTATCACTTAGTCGCATTTGTTTTCATTATCATTTTAATCTCATTTATCACTTAGTTATATTTTGAATCATTTTAGTCATTTAGATTCATTTAGATTCATCTCAACAACATCACATCATTTAGATACACCTATTTAAGGGTATTCATACATAACATTTGTTCATCCATTTAAGTGCATTCATCTAGTTCCATACATAAACATTTGCATAAACATTTGATCCACTTAGATTCAGTTAAATTCATCTTAAAAACATGCATCAAAAACTCATATCATCAACATAAGCAAGTATTATCTATCACAAATATTATTTTATCTCATCTCATCATTTAGCATACATCATCATCATTGCATCACATTTATATCATTACACAAGCATAATTCATTTTCTACCTGCATCCACATGATTAGCAAAATCATCCATAGCATGCATATAAAAATCATATCATCATCAATGTACATATACAAAGCAACTCATCCATAGCATGAATCTAAGCATAAACTCATAATCATCATCCTACATAAAAACATACATGTCATCATATATATGGATATCATATCATCACAAAACATGGGATCTCCTCATATATCGCATCACAAAAGAATACATGTATCATAGTAGAATGATGTAAAAATATACTGGCTACCAAGAGCCATCCAAGTCATAGTCCAAAAATTAAAAAAGTTAGAAGTGCATAGAAACTCTCAAATAACACTTTGGCCAGATGTTGCTCCACCACTACCCCTTGCTCCTCCCCCACCATCTCGCCGATGAGGACCCAAAACACCACCACTTCTCTAAGCCCTTTGCGATTGCTCTCATCTCGCCTACCACATCTAGGAATAGCTCAGTTCTCGCTGACTTACTGGAACAACCTACTCATATAGTCTCCGCCAATAGTCAATCTCTCTACCTACCAGTCGCATCTCCCTCATCACCACCTCAGTTGGACCCTGTTCCTATGCTCCCTCCAACACTCAGACTCTATCCTACACCTCCCTCAATCTATCCACCAGATCATCTCTCTCTCGCACCACTACCCTCAACTCAGCCTCCTATGCAAAAAGATGGACATCTCTGGTTGCAATCTCTACCTCCCTATCCTCTAATCGAGTCTGCAACCATATAATCATAAAATATCATAGATCTCCCTCTCCTCCACTTGTCGCTCCTCCTCCCATATCCATAGGATCCTCTCCTCCACCAGTGGCTCCCTCTCCCATCTCCATAGGCTCTGCACCCCCACCAACATCCCTAGCTCCTACTCTAGCTGCCCCTTGTATAAGTGGACCATGTGATAGTTGTAATGACTATCCCCCTCTACCTCTCCTCTATAATTGTCCTCCTCCACCACATCCACCTCCAAATAGACACCCACCCCCAAAACCCCCAACCCCACCACCTCCACCTCCTCCTTCTCCACCAAAACCTCCCCCATATCCTCTTCCTCCACCATCACCATCTCATCATCCACCACCCCTGCCTCCTCTCCTCCTCCATCATCATCTCTTGTCATCCTCCAATGGTGGTATGTACTTGGCCAGATCTGAAATGCATGGAATCGGATGCACAATATGGTACTGTGTATACTCCTCTATCACTGCTGCATCAACAATCTCTAGCCTCATCTGCCATGATCTTGCCTGTAAGGTCCAAAAATCTACTAGGGCCTGATCATAAGGTAACACTGGTCCTTGCTGAAACCTCTCCTGCACTACCCGTGCATACTCCCCTAAACCCCTCGGCAAACTCTTCCTCTATCCAAACTACCTCATCACTCTCCCTGGCACCTATCTCTCCATCGATTAGGATGTCCACCCAATCAAAAACTGTGTCATAAAAACATATGGTAGCGTACTCCATTATCCTCCTAGGGCTCTCACTTAAGGTATGACCTCCATATGACTGCATCTAAATCATCAAGAGCCCACTGCCAAAAATCTAACTTCCCCAGATGGGGATGGCTCATCAACCCTCCATACATATACACATAGGGATGATCTATTGCCCTAAACCTCAAGTTGACCAATCATGTGACTAGCAGGTGCTCCCAAGCCTAGACATGCGGCAATGTGATTCCTATCCCTAGTGATCTAGCCTCTTAGTACACTACCTCATGTAAGTCCCTGTAAAGGTGTGCTAGTGCACATGGTCCCCATGCATAGTGGGTCCCCTCTATCACCATCTGCTCTATCACCTGACCCCACCCAACTGCCAATCCATGTGACCATCAATCGAGGCATAACAAACCCCCAATGATACCTGCTAACACTGCGGGTAAAGGCTCATATAGTGCCACTATATCCTCCCATGTTGTCAAGCCATCCTCGATGTATACATCATCTATAAAAAATCCTCTGTATGGCTGCTGTCCCTAAATGGCGATCATATGTGACCAGCTCCCCCCTAATTGGGATGTACAAAATCCTCCATACATCCTCAAAAGTCACTATCATCTCTCCTATCGCTAAGTGAAACGTGCATGTCTCATTGTGCCATCACTTCGCCAAGGTCGTCAGTAGACCGCGATTCATTCGAATCACGGGTAGGTACATCATGTCATACAAACTCGTCGCACAAACGCAATCTATCTTTGCCTTCATCAACTGCGCCCATAGCCATTGTGTGACAGGATGCCTCTCCTACATCTATAACATGAGAAGCTCCTCCTACACATATCGACACACATATCAGTTGTTTTGTTACAAACTTTCTTAAGTTTCAACCTAGACTATCAACAAATACTTTGATCGAGTATCTTCGGGCCTCAATAGCTAATCGATCATGGCAAACCTAGACTACAATAGGAATTTATCACAAATGACCTAGTATCAACAAGGATGCTATGATTCATTAAAAAATCTCATCAATCAATCAAACACAGGCATTGGGAGATATTTCTCTAGCACTGGGGCATTTTTCTACAATCGCGCTACTATGCTGACAATAGCGCTACAACTTGTGCACAACAGCACTACAAAAACAAATGCACTAATTGAACTATACCATAGCTCTATTACATGACAAACGTGCTACAACCTTTACCCGATCACGCTAAAAGTGCAACAAGCCAGAGATTACTTTAGTGGCGAATATTCGCTAATGGCGAATTTTTCACATCGGTGACTTGGGAAATGGCTAATATTTTGTACCAACTAGGGGTGGCCATGTCGCCAGAACATTATTAATTTTCGTCAAAGTCACAGCTCGATCGCCATATATTTTATGCAATTAAATTTTTCTATGCGATGATTTCTCCAGTACAATATACAATATACAATGGACACATAGTAAATTTAATTTTTTTTTCTACACTCTCCGAGGTTACCTTAATAGATGACCATAATTCTCCTATAGGCATGTGAAGATTTGTTAGCCAGGAGGACCCAATTCACCTGACATTTTGTCGACGCGTGTCTCCATTCACCCCAACTTTTGCCAACTATATTGTATTTGCCAATTATTTGGATGACCTATAATCACCTTGAAAATTACATAAGTCGTATTTGGATGACCTATAATTGCTTCGAAAATTACATGTCATGTTATAGTTATGCGGGATTCGCCAAACATTTGTTTACCATATAAAATTCCCATGGAATTCACCATATAAGGATTGGTATAAATACATGCAAAGATCAGATCTATCTCAACACAATCTGGTGGGTTCTACGCTCTGAATTCTGATCAATAGCAAAGTTTCAGACCAACGAAAATCATTGTTGTTCACTGCATTGGTGACTGCTAGTGACGTAAAGGTGAGAGATCATATTTTTGAAGTGTTATAATATTATTCTAAATTTATTTGTATTTGTTTGCATTGTTGAGTTCATTTTTATTCAGTGGCGACCCGTCAGTGCCTAGTAGTCAGGACTCAGGGGGGACATTCAGACATCAGACATCTAGATTGTAGGTCGTAGGGCCAATGAAACATATATTATATATTATAATATATTATTGCTTCTTCAAAAAATTGATATTTTTTTGGCAACCTTTATTTTGTTGGAGATGTCGAACAGGAAGAGGGGTAGGAAACCTAAATGTGGGGAAGGCCATGAGAGGCCAATAAAAAGCAGAACATTGTCTTTGTACTTTGGCATTGGAAAAGATTGTGGTGAAAATTAGGAAGGTACATCATCATAAGTACAAGTACAAAATTTCCCACCTACACCGCATGTTGAAGATAGCAGCAAACCTGATATGTTAGACCAAGATGATCTTGAAGAATATTATTTGGAAGATGCCCAAGTTAGCCGGAATGATATAATCAACTTGGGTGATAATGCTATTGATGATAATGCACGGAAGGGGAAAAGAAAGGCCAGATCAAAAAAGGGTGAATCACAATTAAAAAAGGATCGGGAGTGGGATATGTCAATGAGGAATTTTCAAATTAATTGGGAATCAAAGTATCCATTCATTGAACCAGTGCAGAATCCAATTAAAGGCGAGCCTCCAATAGAATGTAGGTGTAAGATTTGCACTTGGGAACATAACAAGGAAATTAGGTTTCAGCTAAAATTTGACACCATAGAAAAGCATATGAGTAAAGTTTATGAAAAACAAATGATAGATGGGGTTGAAAAATCAGTTATAAGATGGAAAACAAGGGAGGAATGTAAGCATGTGAGGAATTCTGAAGAGTATTATTTTCAGGAGAAAATATAGACAAAGCCTGTTGGAGTTAAAGGTTCTATTGAAGCTACTTTTGGAAAAGCAATGCAAATAGAACAACTGGGAAAAGTTGTTCAGTTAAGCGTTGTTTTTTATATTTTGAGCAGAGGGCATGCTATGACATATTTCCCATCAATTAGTGGTTTATTACACTTTTTTAAAGTTCCTAACTATCCTAGTAGACACTGGTTAGTAAATAGTGGATGGGAATGGGCAAGTTGTTTTGCTGAGGTTGAAAAAGAAGATGTAAAGGAAAAAATAAGAGAGTCAAAATTTATTGCATTTTCTTTAGACAAAGTTACAGAAGTAGACAATACTTCATGGGTATGCATGCATGTTTATACTATAGAGAATTGTACTCGCAAACCTCATCTACTATCTGTTGCTAAAATGAAAGAGAGTGCGACAACGAAAAAAATTATTTCAAGTTGTAAAGAGAAGTTTAATTGAATATGGAGGTATGGATGACATGACGATAGCCAAAAAATTGGTTTGTGTTGGAGCAGATGGAGCTTCAGTAATGGAAGGTCACAGGACTGGTCTTTGTACAAAGATTGAAACTTCATTTGCACTGCACATTACTACAATTCACTGCATGGCTCACAGAATGAATCTAGCTTTTAGAATTGTGAGCAAGTTTGCTTCAATTTAAAAAATTGAAATTTTAATTAAAGAGCTCTACTCATACTTCTGTTGAAGTTCCAAGTGATTCATGGAATTTCAACACTTTGCTGATGGAATAACTGATAGGAACAAGCTTCTCAAGGATAATGATATCAGATGGATCTCTTTGGATGGTCCAGTGCATCAAGTGTTTTCATAATATCCATCCTTGATTGGACTATTTCACACAACTCGCAACGAATCAGGTCAACCAAAATTTCCTGACCTTCTTTGGTGGTTAAGTAATTTAGAGACACTCTTAACTTTAGCATCTCTTCTTCCCAAAAAAGAGCTTTGTCTATTGCAGAATATGCTACGTTGCGTAAGATGACATGCATGACCCTCGACAATCTCTATCGAAGTCAACCAACACTATCTGATGCAAATTTTGTTAAGTGGTGGGCACTGACAGATTTGAACAATCCTGATAAATTTTTACTAATCAGTGCAGATGGGGAGGTATGTGCCAATGTATGGGGAGTTGAGATACCAATGCACTTCTATGCCACGGTTGACCCTGAGGAACCAGGAAAGCACCCCAGGAAGCAACTAGCAAGAGTTACAAGGGAAGATTTCGACAAGATTGTTAAAACTCTAACTACTTCTGTGAAGAAAATTGTGTATGATCTTTCCTCACAAATTAGAAGCAGATTCCCTCTTGACAACCTTCTCTAAGCCATGTCTATTGTGTTTCCTCATTATTGGAGCCTCGACATTGCATCTGATTTTTGAAGTAAGCTACTAATTTTGATAAAACAATTTTGCACATCCAGAGAATTGAATGGAGTAACTATAAATGGAATATTAGACGAAACTCATCTTCGAGAGAAATCATCTCATTTTTCATACACTATGAGAGAACAATATGCGAAAATGGAGAACCCCTGTGAAGAGGGATCAGTAACAAGGCTTTGGAAAACTATAGCTGAGAACCAAGCATTGCATGATTCAATGCCAGAATATGTGAAGCTTGTTGATTTATGTCTTACCATGATATTGGGTTTGGAGGAAGATGAGAGAGTTTTTAGTGCTTTGGGGCTCCTAAAATCAAAGATAAGAAATAAACTAGACAAAAATTTGGAAAATTGCTTGAGGCTCTATACTTCAAGGTATGATGTCGACACTTTTCCTTATGATAGGGCATTGCAAATCTGGAGGTCCAAATATGAAAGAAGAGGCTTGGGCGACACTTAAAACCAAAGTTCCAATGGGACTATTGACTCATGTATTGGACCTACTGGTAGCATTGAGATGCAGTTCAGCGAAGGTATGCAAACTTAGAGTGAAGAAACCACAGACAATAATCAAGAAAGCTCTAAATTTGATGAGGATGAATGGCAACTGTAAGAGATTGGTATTTATTAATCTTATTACTATATCTCATCATTCATATTACAAAAGCATTTTACTTTTTGCCATTAGAATTTAATATTGATTTGTAATTGTATATTTCAACTTTCTATTTCCAATTTTCCAGATTTAAAATAGCACAAAAAAAAAGACCATAATGTGTTTATTGATACAAAGTTGTTTATTGTTTATTTAGACATGTTTGAGTTTCAAATTTGTGTGATACATTTTAGAACCATATGATACAATTCATTCAATAGTAATACACATGCCCAGAACTTATATTTTCATTAATTCATGTCCAGAACTTAGATTTTCATTAATTCTTTCAAAATTTAGCCATATGATACAATTCATTAAATAGTAATATACCAATCTGTGTGATTCTCCATAAAAACTGCAAAAGTGAATACAAAGTTTCAGAACCCTTTGCAAATGACCATGAATTCCCTTTTATAGAAACAAGAGAGCAACAATAGCTCATGTGTGATTCTCCAATGTCCATGCAAAAGTGAATACAAAGTTTCAGAACCGTTTGCAAATGACCTTGAATTCCCTTTTATAGAAACAAGGGAGCAACAACAGCTTTAGGTCGAATTGCAAGTTTGCAACATGTGAAGATCAACATCAAAATCACAAACTCAACACAGATTTGTATGGCCATCACAGGCCGTATTAGCAATTTAACATCTGCTACATGTCTCATGTCTCCTGTTAAAAATAGAGTTCAAAATTAAATATTAATTCACATCATGACAAATTAAATATAGATAATAGCAGTGCCTAAAACCTAGTAATCAGAAATAGAGAAATGCATAAATGTTAAAGCAAGGGAGAATTTGAGAATACAAATTTACTGGCTAAAGTTTTACAATGTGCATCATAGTTGTGCGAGTGCTAGTTTTTTCCTATTCACAAAACAGAGTTATTTCAAGCGATGCCAAATTCCAAACAAAAAAAACATAAAACCTTGAAATTAAGAGTAAATGAAGGAAATTGTGCAATACATACTATGATTCTTAAGATTTATGTGCCAGTTTTTGTAGGGTGCTCCACTCTTCGTCTGATGGAAGGTCAATATTCTCTAAACTATGGAAAGTCAACTGCAACTTTGTCAATATTCCATATTTAGAAGATTGACTTGACATCACTATTTCATCCAATACTGAATTTAGAGTTGTAAATGGTTGGATGAATTCCATAAATCTTTGGGGAGTTGTGTACTTAGGAAGCAAATCTAAATCAGACCTCATTTTTATCTCCATGCTTTTTTTGTAAGTTTTTTTTCGACTAAATTTATTTGATGGGTCAATGGTATTAGGCAAACCAAGTTTAATAAAATTATTTTTCTTATCTTTCAGCTTCAATATCCTTTTTCCACAATTTTCCATAACTTCTGATGTTTCCCTTAGTTTATGGCATTTTTGAATGATAGATGATGTCTTAACTATGACATCAATGTGGCTCTTAATTCCCTTGGATGCCAAGTAGTTGTCACTGGATTTGTAAACTACTTGCAGAATCATTTTTGCCATATCCTCTTTTGAACAAACATGTTTTCTCTTCTCAAAGTGCCCTTTGATTTTCATATAAATTACTCTCAGACTTTCATTCAATTCAAACCATTCCCACAACTTGTCACTCCTCTGCATTGTTTGCCGCCAAATGTTTTCTTGAATATACTTCATTGTATTTTTCATATTCTCTTTCAACCTACCCTCCAAAGTTTTTATTTTATCATTTGCATTGTGCAGGTCTTCTTTCATTTGTACACATTTTTTTCTTTCTTCCTCTACTTCCTCTTGCAAATGTTTTTATTTTTCCTTCCCATGATCCAATAGGTCCTATAATTTTCTCATTTCGGTAGAAGTAGACTCATAACTTTTGTATAATTTTTGAAAACTTGCTTTTTCCTCATCAAAATTTTTACTGCTTTTAGCCAGTTTTTCTGTCAGGTCCTTCAATTTTGCATCCATCTTCTCCTGCTCTACAATTTCTACTACAGAGCCCAAATTTTTTATCCTTTTCTATAAATAATTGCACTTGCTATCTGCTGCTTTCCTCCTTGATTTTTCGTTTGTCAGGTCTACCTGTAACTTTTCTATTTGTTTCTCCAGTTTATTTTTCTCTCTATCCACCTTTAGCGGTGAAGTGTAGACCACTTTGTTAGTCCTTTTTGACACACTAATTTTGTCCACATTATGTACTTTCGAAAATTACATTTGGAGGGTGCTAACTTGAAATTCAGAGGGATCTATCTAACCATGTGGTGGATTTTTATCTTTAGTTGGGGCCGGAGGCATAACAACCATGAACTCCATCATATCTTTTTGTGGGTCATATGTTGGAAATACCTTGTTCCTTGCAAGCTCTTCATTTAAAACTTCAATCAAAGAAGCCCTATGAAATGCTTTCTTTTTTTCTTTATTTGCTTTTGTTGTGAGTTAATATTTTTCATAGTAATCACGATATTGAAAATCTGGGCTTGCTGAAGCAATTGAATGTTTTAAATGTGACATAGGAATACCAAAGGGTCTAGTTCCACTTATTCCTGTGGTTTTAAATAATGCTTGACTAGGATTACCAACAAAAATTCTTGATACTGTCCCACTACCACTGACACGTTCATGTGTAGTTTTCATAATCTTTTTTAGGTGTGTGATCTAAAGCTGCAAATGATTGTTTTGTAGTGTCAGTGGCACTTGATATAGGATTTTGAATAGTATTAGTATCTACCACTAGTGGTCTCTTGCAAGAGATATTTTGTTGTAGCCCTTGTCCAACATCTAGACAACTAGTATCAGTAGTACTAGTAGTACCCATGCCAACCCCACCAATCAAAACGTCACTTGACTGAACAGTAATGGGAATACTATCCCCAGATTCCCCACCTGTGGCAATGGCACTTGATTAACCACCAATGGGAATACCATAATATGGTGGTGGTTGTGGATTTGAACTTGGAACAAATGCAGGTGGACCCTAAGGGTAATGAGTAGTACCCATCCATGATGAATCTGAAGAATCATGTCCAATAAATGGTTTAATAAGAGCTTTTGATTTTGACCCCGATGGAAGTTGTACCTGAGGTGGATACCAAATGCCCTCTCCTCTGGGACCTAGACCACCACCTTCAAAACCCATTTTTTCCACAATGCTTGCCCCTTTGCTATATTTTTATTTCGTCGACTCATGGACTGCACCTAATGTTTTAGGGATTGTAGTAGTTGTTTGAGTGGGCTCAACCTCATAATCATCATCATCATCACTCTTGTCATGTGTTGTTGTGGGATGCTCCATATTCCACAATCTTCTAAACTCTCCATCCTCATTGATGGTCTCAAATTCTGCATTGGTCTTTGGTTCACCGAGATTCTTCCTCATAGTCCAAAAATCATTTATTTTGGTTTGAGTCCAAAAACTCTCTTTACAGTCTTACAAAATTAATTTGGGAATAGATTTATTAGATGGATTAGTAGATTTTAGGTAGAAATTGTAGGACCTCCTATTTTGGATGCCCTGGACCTCCTCTACTGTCCTCTGTGTGTGCAATGCCATAATTTGTGATGAAATTTCTTCTATTGAAATGTTATTGTCAGCTGAATTTTCTCCATCTCTTTTTTAACCTCATCTCAAGAGTCCATGTTTCTAAGCTTTTCTAGCAATGGTTTACTTTCATGTTAACATAATGTTGAAGAGTTTCCATTTTTCTTAAGCTTTTCTTGAACTACACCAATTGGATCATACTGCCAGAGACCCACATCACCAAACTTAAAAAATTTCAAAAAATCATGTGCCACATTGAATTCTTTTCTCTCAAATGTGAACCCTCCACATGATAAAGGCAAGGAAGGAAATATGCTCTTCTTTTGCTGAACATGGAAGTGCCTATCTGTGCTCTCCAATTTCTGTACATACTCCAATGCAAATACCCTCTCTGTCACATGTATTGGAAGTTTGTATGGTTTTACTATCGATCCGTAAAACCTTAACACATTGAATTCTTCCATGAAGAACGAGTCAGCCAATTCTATTTGAATTCTAAGTTGAATAAAATCTCTACAAGACACATGCAACCTAGGCATTGGAGTGCTTGTAATTTCATTATACATTGGTGCCAACAAGAAGTCTACAAAATGGTTATAGTTCTTTCTGTTATCATGCATCCTTATCTTTGGTGTCCATTCATATATTGGACACTCTATTTTCTTCCCAGTCTTCTCATCAATCTTATAGTTCACAATTTGAAGCTTGCTGGTCTCGAATATTGCACGATACTTGGATAGAAGGAGATAGCACAAGTAGGATGAGAACCTAAATGTCTTATGAGAACGTTTTTTAATCATTAGTAATTGTTTATGCATGGATTGAACAATGTGTTCAATAAAGTTATATCTTAGAGGCTAACCTACACAATGGATATTATAAATCATTTCAAGAAGGCTTGCACCCATTTCCCTATTATTTTCCAATCCCAGGCAAAACAACAGGAAGGAAATGGAATCTCTAACCCATGGAATAAAAATGTTAGAATCATAAGGAGGCTTATGATTCTGATCCAACACAATACCAGTACCACTCTTTATTAGAGCTTTGATAAATGAATCTCTGCAATTTGGATCGAGACTCTCATAATTCCCTGCCAACTTTCCAAGGTCAATTTGGACATTTGAGTTTTGGGCTTCAAATCCTAGGTTCAAGAAACGAGCAAATTATCCCTCGTTTGTGGATAGAATTTCCTCTTTTGTATTTTTATTGACAATTGCTTTTTTATCTTCATCATAATTTTCAACACAGACCATCACAAAATCAGGGCAAGGGAATACTTCAAATAACACCATGCTTCCAAATCCAACATCCCACGATGCAATTTTATGTGTTTTTTGTGTGTAAAATTGGGTTAAAAACAACAATTTTTTCCCTGCATGCATCTGCTGCCTTACTAGACAATGCATATCTAGTATCTATGATACGCTTTTCATCATAGATAGTAGGGTCGTACATATCATGGTATTCATCAGTGAAACCTGGTGTTTTAACCAGTTCAGTTAGGTAAATTTTGTTTTTCACTTGGCTTCCTATTGAACTATTGCTTCCCGTTTTCCCCATCGCTGTTATTATTAATAATTCAAAATAATGCTAGATAAAAAATTGAAAATACTAACCCTCAAATTGGACCACGAGATTAAAAAAGAAAAAGGCAGCATGTACGTGTTGTAGATTTTACCCAGAATTTATATTTCACTAGATTGGTGTAGACAGTCTCTATTGCAACTTGCATTCCTCAATCTTGTAGTTGTTTTTGAATCTCCCTCGATTTATAGGTTTGTCCATGAAATGAAATATGATTATGATTTATGAGTCTCTTATTTTGAAAACTTTGAAAAGTACAAAAGTAATACCTAAAGGACAAAATATCTACAATCATGTTGTAATTTTATTAATTATTATTAATAACTATTACATGCTGAAGGACAAAACATTCATTACTTTAGTATAAATTCTGAGGACATTAAATGTAAAACATTCAATTCCAGGCGAAGTTCTCACAAATGTGTTCACTTCCCACAGTCGGGCCGAAATCCACCCTAAGCCGTTGATCTTAACTTATCCAACGGACAATGGAAAAATATCTAGAATCATGTTGTAATTTTATTAATTATTATTAATAACTATTCCATGCCGAAGGACAAAAAATTCATTACTTTAGTATAAATTCTGAGGATATTTGACTTAGTTATATTTAATTAAATTTAAAGCGTTTCAATTGAGGGCGAAGTTCACACAAATGTGTTCACTTCCCACATTTGGGCCGAAATCCACCCTAAGTTGTTGATCTTTTCTCATCCAACAGACGATTGTACCTGTTGTCAGATGTCGTCGGTCCCATGACTTTTGCCATTTTTCTGGCACGTCACCATAGTCATGTCACTTTTCGGGTTTGTTTTTTAAGTCTATTTAATCATTTTAAACTTCTGCCCAAAAAAGAGCTTTATAGACTTAATTATATTTAATTAAATTTAAAATGTTAAATTCTGGGCGAAGTTCTCACAAATGTGTTCACTTCCCACATTTGGGCCGAAATCCACCCTAAGGCTTAAGCCATTGATCTTTGGTCATCCAACGGATGATGGTACCTGTTGTTAGATGTCGTGGGTCCCATGACTTCTACCATTTTTCCAGCACATCACCATACTCATGTCACTTTTCGGGTCTGTTTCTTAAGTCTATTTAATCATTTTAAAATTCTGCCCAAAAAAGAGCTTTATAGACTTAATTATATTGAATTAAATTTAAAATGTTGAATTCTGGGCGAAGCTCTCACAAATGTGATCACTTCCCACATTTGGGTCGAAATCCACCCTAAGTCGTTGATCTTTGCTCATCCAACGGATGATGGTACCTATTGTCAGATGTCGTGGGTCCCATGACTTCTATGATTTTTCTGGCATGTCACAATACTCGTGCCACTTTTCGGGTTTGGTTTTTAAGTCTATTTAATCATTTTAAAATTCCGCCCGAAAAAGAGCTTTATGGACTTAATTATATTTAATTAAATTTAAAATGTTAAATTCTGGGCGATGTTCTTACAAATGTGTTCACTTCTCACATTTGGGTCAAAATCCACCCTAACTCGTTGATCTTTGCTCATCCAATAGACGATGGTACCTGTTGTCAGATGTCATGGGTCCCATGACTTCTGCCATTTTTCTGGCATGTCACCATACTCGTGTCACTTTTCGGGTCTTTTTTTAAAGTCTATTTAATCATTTTAAAATTCCACCCAAAAAGGAGCTTTATAGACTTAATTATATTTACTTAAATTTAAAATGTTAAATTCTGGGGGAAGTTCTCAGAAATGTGTTCACTTCCCACATTTGGGCCGAAATCCACCTTAAGCCGTTGATCTTTTCTCATCCAACGGACGATGGTACCTGTTGAGTGTTGTCAATGTTGTCGGTCCCATAATAAGAGACATTTAAATTTTAAAGATGTGCAATAGTTTGAGATGACTATTAAATCCAATGTTAATATTATTTGTAAAAATATGAAATTTAAAAATAGTATAAAACATGAAACTTAGTTTCTAGAATAAAACAAATAACTAAATAAAAATATAAATTTTAATATACAATTTGAAAGGTAAAATTTAAATATAAAAAAGAAAACATTCAATATTAAATCTAAAATATTAATTTAAAATTTAACAAAATTCTTTACAAATATGTTTACGATATATAATTATAAAAAATAGCTTTAAAATATATATAAAAGTTCAACATAAATCTAGTGTATTAATTTAAATTTAACAAAATTCTTTAAAAATATGTTTACAATATATTAATATAATTTTAAAAAATAGTTTAAAAATATATATATAAAAGTTCAACATAAATTTAGTGTAATATAAATTTTAATTTAATAAATAAATAAAGACTAAAAATATATATAAAAGTTCAAGATAAATTTAGTTTAATATAGATTTTAATTTAATATAATTAAAATAAGTAAATTTAGTTTAATATAAGTAAGATGGAGTTTTAGTTCAAATCTTAACTATATATTTATAAAATTATAATCAACCATAATCAATCTAAAAATAATTAATGGAACAAACTAATTTTTTTTTATATTAAATACAAAGGAAGAAGCATTACATAAAAAAGATCACAATATTAAATTTATTTCTATTGTTTAACAAATAATTGAAATAACGTACCTCATATACAAATAGCATTTGAAAAATTTTAATTAATAAAATTGAAATAGAATTATAGAAAACATTTTTAATATTTATATCCATAAGACTCTAAGAGGCAAACTAAAACAAACTGGAATTTGAAAAATTATCATTAATATTTATGCTTTGGAAATTTACAATTTTTACGTCTGAGACTTGAGTCCCTCAAAAACTTAAAAGCCAAAATGAGTGAGCCATTGGCACTAAGCCTGTTACAATTCGAGGAAATAGGAAAACAAAACTACTAGGGGCCCAGGGGGGTAGGGTTAGGGCACAGGTAGTGGAATTGTTTACAATTTTTCCCTAAGAATCTGGCCCTCCTTCATGTAGAATTCTTCAGACAACATAAGCTGAGACAATTCTTCAAGCCACATGTAGTTTGGAAAGTCATCCAGGACCAACCATTTTGGGAGGAAGTCCCTGCCAATCCGCGCCCATTTCCTATGACACATCAACTACTCCACATTCAGGTTCAGGAGAAACGGTTGCCTGACCACTGGAACTATTTGGTCAGGGAGGAGAATCTTGGATAATTCACTCGCCCAAGGGATCCCCACCCCTACTACTACAAGGACGACAAGAGTAATGCCATCTCCATGGAAGTCTTCCTTAAAAACCTTCCTCAACAGCATCAGCATATCCACCTTTCCTCCTCCGAGGTCCAGAAGAGATGCTAAGAAGCAGGATGTAATGTCCATGTTAACATGGTACCTATTTCCATTTCACAGAAACTCTCTACACAGCCTTATTGGTGAACGACCCAACCTCCTTGCAGACTGATTGGAGGGTTGGGTCTCTAATGAAGCCTAGAAAGGCCCTCTAGTCCTCTGCAGAAATGCTTCTCAAGCGGATGGGAGTGTTCATCTTGAGAAAATAGATTAACAAATTAAACAGCTTGAGCCTATAAACCTAAACCAGAGGAAGAATTTTAATACAGCTCAGACGATTTATCTACCATATGGAAAAGGCTAATTGAAGATGAAAGAAGAAGAGATCGTATATAAATAGCTGAAGGTCTTGATTGTAACAATTACCTCTTTAACCGTATTAATTGCTTTAAATTTTTTTAAATCTTTCGTATCTTTGCAAATCTTTCCCATAAATGCACTATTGTGTGAACATGGAAACAACTATAAACCAGTACCAAGTTGGCAAGTATCAAATTGGAAGTCGTGGGCACAGAGTGGATTGCAATTATTGAAAAGATATTTATTAAATGAATGAAATTATCGATCGTGATTCGTGACATTTGATATGTGTCTATTGAATCCAATTCCATTCTAGGCACTTTCTGGTGAGCTATGTTCTCTTAAGAAAATTGGGCCGAAATAAAACTTCAGCCATTGATCTACGATCATCGAATGGTTTAAAATCATTGATAGATTTTAAGTATGTATCACCCTTTACATGTCAAAGGGGCCGCGCTTATTGATACATCGTGAAAAGTCCGAACTCAATGTATTATGTGATATGTGCCTTGTCTATTAATGGCAATGAATTCATGAAATCACCAATAAATTATATATTTTTCCATAAATAACAAAATATTCGTAAAAACAAATTAAATAATTTTCAAGTGGTGGATAAAAATTGCCAATACATTTAAATAATTTTCAAGCGGTGGATAAAAATCGCCAATATATTTAAATAATTTTTCCTTCGGAGTAAAAATTTTCACTCATACATTTATATATTTGTTCTTTTTAACAAAAATTATTCACCTCCCACAATAAATATTTTTCCCATAGAACAAGGTATTATTCACCAGAAATTTATGGAATTTTTGTACCCTAGAAAAAAATTGCCGACATGAAATAAATTTTTTTCCTATTTTAAAAAAAAATTTCGCCATCAATATGAAAATTTTCCCTTGAAAATAATGTCCGATTCGCCAAGATTTTACACAGTTGCTCAGGGGGTGGTTTCTTATAGTTATCCCTGAACAACACTATTACTATGATTTAATTGCACTAAACTTGACAATTGTGCTACAACTACTATCCAATAGCACCACTGAGGTACAGTAGCACTATTTTAGGTGACAAAAGTGCTAAACCATCGTTTTAGCACTACTGTCTTGCTTGTACTTTGACGCTTGAAAAAAATAGACAAATATGCATTAAAAAAAAATTCAAAATTTGCGTACCACTGGTCCGTAGCCGTCTAGCCCCTGGAATCGACGGATCCACTCTAGCCAGTGATCAGCTATAGGCACAGAGGCATGATGACTGCTCCTCACTCCTTCGCCAAAAGTCACTATTAGAGCTCCAAACTGTCAGGGAGATAGGTGCAAATGAGCCTGCTTTTACCCCTCCCCACCCATATATACCCTCCAGCCCTAACCCTAATTCACCCCGCTCACCACCATGGTCCCTGTGAACTTCCAACACCTCTCATTTCTCCGTTTTACCCCCATTTTCTCCCATTCTTTTGCCATTATTGCTAATTTATTCTATTCTACCTCCCCCCCACTTCTCGTTCTTTTTTTTGAGAGATAGCTCGCTTTTCAAAAAAATTTGGCCCACCTCTCGAGGGGGCATACCGCCCACTAAATTAACATTTATGGGGCATATTTCTTCACAACTATGTTTTTTTCTTTGAAACGATGCGATAAACCGCACCATCTCAAAGATGGGCAAATGTAGTCACATAAATCTATCCACTTAATTAAATGAATATTTACTATTTATTTGATTATTTAACAATCAATAATCAGCTAATTATTTGATTAATATTTAATTGATTTCATCCTCAACCTCTTTTTCTATTAACTAAATAAATTATTCAATTTATTTAAATTAATTCATTAAGCCACACTCTAAATCAATTAAATGAATAAAACACATTTAGTTAATTTCACCCCCTTTCCTCTTTTAAATAAATAATAAAACATTTATTTAAAACCCTAAACTACCCCCCCACTTGCATTCTCCTACAAATGCAAGTTGCACCTATTTTGTTGAAATAAAGTAATTTTATTTTAATTAAAATCTTATTTTCTCTCACCCACCAAACCCACTTGCATCTTAAACCCATTCTAGATTCTTCTAAATCATTCTTAATTAGCCTAAACCCATTCCCTAATTATTGTCACATTCCTAAGCACCTTGAAGTCACTTCTCAAAGCCTCCAAAGTCTTCCAAACCATTAATGGTTAACTCAACTCACACACATGGTTAGAGACTTTCCTTCTAATTCAACCTCCATTTAACTCATGGGTCTCTTAAGCATTCATTGCTTTGACCATGGTTATCCCCACTAACTCTTGCACAAGAGTTTGTCCATTGGATAAAAGCATTATTCATTGGATAAAGGCTTTATTCATTCAAATCAAGCCTAGCCTTACCTCCCAAGCTAACCTTCATGTCATCTGAAGTATTTAATGCTTCTTCCCTCTTCTCTCAAGCCATCTCATGATGACATTTGTCATCTTGGGATTGGGTTGAAAACCCTCACATGGATCATAAACCCATTAATCCTGACCCTCGTTGAGATTAATCAATCTCAACCGTCCATTTCTCTATTTTTCATATAAATAGAGCCCATTTCCTTCATATCCAGATCCATAAATCTTGTATGCATCTAACCTATACTAAAATTGAGAGAGCATTTAGGAGAAAATCATATCTAAATTGTTATTTTGGCTAAAATCAATATAGATTAATTAGGTATTTTCTCATATCTAGTTTGTTTGCATTTTCATAGTCTTTTATCTTCATTATTCATAAATTTTGAATCTCCATAAGACATCCATAGTAGTACAAAAGCTGAGGGTTGCACTCATGTGGAACTTGGAGAGGAGAGGAACAAGGAAGGAGCAAATATGAGCATGTTTGAGAGCATTTGGGAGGGTTTAGTGTCTTTTCTCCATTTTTGTATGCTTTCTATAATATGTTTGATATTTCTCTTGATATGCATGCTTAGGATTGTAGTTTTTTTTGTATTTCATTTATGATTGATACTACTAACACTAACATTTGACTTGTCTTGTGTTCCTAACATCCTTTTTGCAGTGCATCAAGGAGGTTACTAAATTTTCATTTACGAGATTAGATAATGGAAACTAGTGTTCTATTATAGGGACCTAGTCCTTTGATGCTTGTGAAGGTTTTGGATGGTATTGGACATCTTGAAAACATTCTATGGGAGAGGGAAATTATTTTTAAATTTATTTCTACTAATTTTAAATCTTCTAAATGTAATTGCGTTGTAGAGAAAATTAGTGTTTGATTGAAATAAAAACTGAATATTATTGCTCACTTGAATTCCTTTAAAAAGGTTATAATTTAAGAAAAAAAGAAAAGCACCATGTAAATGTTATGACGTTAGGATTTAGGTCAAAGAAGGTTGATGAAACATTAATTCTAACAATATTTTTTATTAATTTAATTTGAACAAATTTGTTTTGACAAATTTATTTTACTTTGAATACTGAATTATTAATATAAAACAGGTTTCAGTACATCAATATATATTTTAAGATTACTTGTAGCCATATTCTGTCTCGCGCATTTCGATGTTTATGGAAAGTAATATTACTTAATTATACGGTCCACAACCTTTCCCTAAATGAAAGTACCCTCAATGCTCCAGATTCAATGTATCTATTCTTTACAGTTTGTCCGATGTACGATCTCTGTGCAGAAAACAAATATATATGCTTTAATTATGAGCTGTAATTTAGATATAAAACAAGCTGGGTGTGGAGAAGCTTGTTCCTGTGTTTACATTCCAAATTGCATAGGAATACTCTTAATTGACTAGTAAGCATATGTGATATGGATTACTCTTTTCATTGCATTTCATTTGTTTGCAGTGCAAACATTGGTAAATGGTTTTTAAAACTGTATAGAATTAAAATTAAGTTTGTCATGTTAATTGGTTTTTTTTTTTTATTCTTCGTTTTTTGAAGTGCCTTAAATGGTTCTGAATAAGTTCATCAGATCAATTTTTTTTTTTTTTTCTAATTATAAATTAAATCTAAAATATAAATTGAGTCTAAAATATGTGATTTGTATGCTATCATATTGTATAAAATAAAAAAATAAAAAATTATTTTTTAAGCATCATCTAGCATCATAGAAGATTATGGATCATCAATGGAAGATTAATTAGATATTTTAAATATTTTCTTTTAATATCTTAAAATTTCCACAAATCATTAAAATAATTGACTAAAGAAAAATCTCTTACATAGCATAATCCAATGAAATTTATAAAGAAGCAATTTAAATTATGAAATTAGATAAATGAAAAGTAATTTTTGAAGATCAAATGTATCTAGATTAAATTTTTGCCAAAGTAGAAACTAAAAATCCATGATTAAAGTTTCAAGTGTGGAGAAGTGACCTCTACCGATACTTCATTAATTTGTTAGTCTATACTAAAAAAGTGGATCGAGTTTCATATTTGATGACATGTTCCTTTTTAGGGGTCTAGTCCTTTGATGGTTGCTAAGGTTTTGGATGGCATTTGATATCTTTAAGACATATTTTGGGAAACAATAATTGTTTTAAAATTTATTTCTACTTATTGTTAGCCTTTAAATGTACTTGTGTTGTATGGAAAATTAGTGTTTGATTCAAATAAAAACTGGATATTATTACCCACTTGAATTCTTTTTAAAATGTTATAATTTTTTTTCAAAAAAAACACCTTGTTTTGCTTCATATTTATATATAGAAGTTATGACTTTAAGATTTCGGTCAAAGAAATTTGATAAAGCATGAATTTATTATAAGAAGTGGCTAATTTGAAAAAAGCTGAGTTTTCTTATATGTTTTCAATAGTCACATACATTCTTTTAGCATTCCAAATTTCTTTCTTTTGACTTCCTCTTCCTTTTCTTCTTTGGTGTTTTTTAAAGCTTCCTTCATGCTTAAGAATAAATGGTGCCTTTAGATCTTTGTAAGTTAATTGTTTGGAGTATTTCTAAGTGCTAATGTTGCATTTTGATTCTAGCTTTGGAGGGTTGAAATTATTCATGAAGAGAGTTTTCAATTGCTTGTGAAGAATTTTTAAGATAGTTAAGCCTATGATCATCTTAAATTGTCATTTAGAAGATTTTTATTTATGATGAAATTTTCCTTATGTTAATTATTTTGTATTTTCATTTGTATTATGTTTTATTGTTTCTTAATATTTTAAATTAATCTTGTTCTACTAAATTAGTTTTATTATTGTTTCAAAAAATCTATTCTATCTTTACTCATAAATTAATAACTAACCTAAGGAATACACTCTTGAACAAGAGAGAGTGGGGTCTATCATACAATATTCAACATCAAACCTTCAAACTATATTTGTTAATAAACATGAGCATTTAATATTTTTATCTCAAGATATTATCCTAAAAATATTTTTGAATTAATTTAGTTTAAACTATTTGTTTTGAGACATTTATTTTACTTTTGAATATTGAATTATTATTAATATAATACAGGTTTCAGTAAGCAATATATATTCTAGATCACTTGTAGTTGTAGCCATATTCTGTCTTGCGCATTTAGATGTTTCTGGAAAGTAATATTTAATTATTGGATCCACCATCTAGAAGAAAGTACCATCAATGGTCCAGATTCAATGTATCTATTCGTCCGCTGTACAATCTCTGTACACTGGAAAAAATCGTCCAAGTTCAATGTATCTACTTTAATTTTTTCCGATCTACAATCTCCGTGCAGAAAAATGGTCCAAGTTCAATGCATCAAATCTTCTGGTCTTTGTAGCCTTCATCTTATTTAGCTGCATACTGCGAGGAAAAGTGATCAGGTCTGTTCGGATCCGTCCGAGTTCCTCCAGATGCTTCAAAAGAAATGGGTTATCGTTGATCCCATAACATGTAAGTTCTTTTTTCCTGAAAATGTGTGGGGAACTCTGTAGTCCGTAGTCACCGAACTCTTCATATTATGAATGAGATTTATTGTATTCCTTCTTCATTGAAGGTTAAAAGCTCTTAGAGCAGCTCTGTATTCACTAAGCATATGTGATATGGAAATGATGTTTTAATACTTGTATTGCTTCTTTAATACGGATTACTCTTTTCATTGCATTTCATTTGTTAGCAGGTGCAAAACATTGGTAAATGGTTTTTAAATGCTGTATGAAATTAAAATTCAGTTTGCCATGTTAATGGGTTTTGGGCTTTTTTTTGGAAACACAATCTGGCTCTAGATTTGAAAATTTCATTGTGGGAAAAATGAAGATCCTTGCTGTTTTAAGTTGGAAGCATATTCAACTGTTGTGTGTAATCTTTAATATGTTGACTGATACACTTTGAAAAATAAAAATAATAACTCTAGGCTTGGTTTGCACCTTGCTACTGTGATTTACTGTACAATGAGGAAATTAGAGATGGCCCACTTGCAGACAGATAGAAGATAAAAATATGTTGATGCTGTGGATGGTGAATGTGAGTGTCTAAACTAAATTCAGAATTATTTTTTAAAATGATTTTTTCGTCAATGGGTCTTTAATCGATTGATTTCAAATGAGTTTAACTGGGATCAAGTCTTGTTGAAAGCAAAGGTTCCGACATCATAAGAAATGAGGCTGGATTGTCGTGCTCAAATCTGAACTTCCATAAAAAAAAATGACTATTTTTATGGACTGCGAAAACTCCATATATATATATATATGATTAATTAATGTAAAAGCATGTTCACAGATGTAAACCTCCATAAAAAAAATGACTTCTCTATTTCATAAGCTGTGAAAACCCATATATATATATAAGTGATTGTTGAAAAAGTATGCTCTGAAAACCCATATATATATATGATTGTTGAAAAAGTATGCTGTGAAAACCCCATTTATATTTATATATATATATACTGTGCATACTTGTGAATGTTACAAGTTATTAGGTAGACATTAGTTTGAGATCATGGAATTTGAGTATCTATCTCAACTTTCAACTGTTTTCTAACACGTTTCACTTATTCATGGACTCTGAAATATGTACAAAATGATATATACATGCTTAAATATTATAAGTTTTTCTTTTTAATATACAGAGAATCCTCAGTTTGGATGATAGATAAGTTTGAACTACAACTCTCTGAATGTGCCTCAAAATGTTCCCTATTCTTAAATATTATTGGTTATAAGATAACATATCTAAAGTCCTTGCTTTTCAATCAACATTATAGATCAGTTTCAAATGCAATAAAAGAAATCTAAAATATGGTAGGGTTTACATGTAATAATTTAATTGTTTATAGGTAGGTTGGATAGGATCATTTCTGCAAGTAATTTTGTATGAAAAAATAATTGTATAGGATCATTTCTTATTTTCTTGTGTTGTTGTGACTGTAAAATAAGCGGCCCCATCGTTGTGGGATTTGAAAGGGGCTTCTGCGGGTAGTATATGGTGTTGAAATTGATTATTGCTGCTGTGCACAAACTCAGTCATCACTTCACAACATTATCATATATAATTAAAAAAATTATAAAGTAACATTCTATCTATTCTTTTATAAACCTCGTGAAGAAATAAATCACATCTTCATAAGTAATTTAGGATAAATAGTAAAGAAAACATTTTACATAAAGGAGTTAGTGGAGTTTTAATTGTAACATTTAATCACAAATTCTAGATGAGTATATTGAAAAAATGAAGATAAAAATAATATTAAATTGTCAGAAAGGAAATAAATTGTGACTACTAATTTGATCATATTGGCTTTAGACATTCTGTAGTGTAAACAAAGGTTTGTCTTGGTGTTTAGAACTATAATAAATTATTTTTGAAGAACTTTGAGTATAACAAGCATGAATGCAAGTGATGCTGATGTTCATAATTATTATAGGTAATTAACACTTGAGATTGGGTGTAAATAAAACATATTACAATCAATATCAAAAATTAATCTATTTTAAGAACTATAGTTCTACCAAGCGTTGATGGAAGAGTCAATGTGAAAAGGTAAATAATGATTAATAAGTGATTATTTGATATAGGTAGTTGATTATTTGATATTTGATGATGAGTGCATATTGGTAAATATGATTTTACAATGAACAAGTTGTGGTGTCCTTTAATACATGAATTTAGTGCACAATTGAATGGTTTATAATAGAAAGTGACTAGAAAATGATTAGATTGAACTTGAGAAAAAATTTAAATTGTAAACAAAAGATTCATATATTCATTCTAAAAAATGAAATGGTACATTTTCCCCTATTTCAACCCTAGGATGTCAATTGATAATCTAAAAGCTAAATAATGTTTATAGGTTTATGCTCCATTTCTCATATTCAATTTAAGAATTTAAGAATATAAATAAGATGCAAAGTTAGTGAAATAGAAGGAAATAAAATAAATGAGAAATTTGTTTGGTATGTGCTTTTAACCATTGAACATATTCACTAGATTTTCTATGCATATGAATCTATATTAGCAAGAGTACCAAAATGTGAAAGCACTAAGACACCATAACTAAAATAATATTAATTGAAGACATAATCCAAATTCAATAAGAGAGAACAATTAATTTAAACTAATCATAATAACATGATATTTGTTTTATAGAAAATAAGGATCATTATCAAAAAATATTTAATAACAAATATAAGCAGTGTGGAACTATAACTTAGGTGTGCCTCGCTTGCGGGCAACATGAAATTTTACTAGATTAAATTTTATCTAAAATATGGTATCTTCAATAAAAGGTTTTTTGGTTGATGATTTTATCACATCCACATGGAAAGGAGCTTTGATTAAAGCTCCAAAAATTTATGAAGGGTTCAATTGTCCTTCATTCCACCTTATTTTTCAAAGTATCAAGGATATTTGATCAAAGGTGCTTCAATTGAAGTTACTTGTGTAGCACCTTTGTGGCATCAATTGACTACAAAATATACATTACGGTTTCATTGGAAAGAAATTCCAATTCAAATGCTATTTTTCATAATAAAATGAATTCATCATGAAAAAATCTATATAGATGTAGTCATTAATTAATCGTTTTGAAAAATGTGAATTTTCATATATTTTATAATATAACTATATTTTTTTTAGCAACATACATTTAGCATTAGTGTCAATTTATGAGTGAGATTATTAAGAGAGTGAGAGTGGCAAGGGCTAGGGTTTGTGGTTTCAAAGGTGTAGTGAGAGTAGTTGCAGGTGAGGAGGGAAAATTTAATGATGAGAATGATGGACTACTAGGGTATGATGAGGTTGTTATGGGAGATCTAATTTCACCTTGTTTGGAGGGAGATCTTCCTTCTATTGGTTACTTTGGGGCTTCCCTTTGACCTCTCTTCTTTGTGTAGAAGTTATTTTATTTGGCCTTAGTTGGTGATGTTTTCCAAGTGCTTTTGTGCTTATAATCTCCCATCATGACGTTGGAAAAGCAGATGGTGTTGGGGTTTTTAAATTTGTTGAGTGTGATATGGGTTGGAATTTTTTGGCTCTAGGTTTTCTCCATGATTTTGTTTCTTTGGTCATTGTTGTTGTCACAATTGTCATTTTCCATATTGTGGGCTTTGTTCTAGGTAGTGGAAAAATATTTTTCCCCTATCCTAATTTGTGTGGTGCTAGTGGCTTCTATTTTTCCTCTTTGAAGGTTGTTTTGGAGGCTTTGGTTCTTTTCAAGGATGGGTGCTAGATAATTTTTTGTTCACATAGGGGCTTCTCTCATTTTTTTTGCCCTTAATACACCCTATGTGATGAGGATGTTATTGTGGATAGGGAGGGTGGACCTTTGGTGCTTTTTGGTATATCTCCCTAGTTAAGTATTTTGGACTTGATGCATATGCAGTTTTTCTTCTCACTTTTTTTGATACCTATGTCCATTTTTTGTTGCTTATAAGAGTTATCAAGGGGTTGATATTTCACCCTTGTTCTATGGTTTTGGAGAGGAATCTATAGAATTCTTTATGCCTATAATTGCATGTGTGGCCTCTAAATGTTTAAGGCCTTTTCCTATTGATGGATTTCGTTTAAGGTCATTTGTTTTTGTTCTTTTATGCTTTTACTCTTACATCTCCCATCAAGGAGGAGATCTGTCTAAGTAAAATTTTGTCAAGAGTCCCTGATTTTCAGGTTTGTGGCTATATTGAATATATTTTATTTAAAGAAGAGGAGCTACTACATGAGAGATTTGACTACCCTTTCCTTTGACTTGGGCCTTGTTTCTCCTATTAAGGTGGAGGATTCTCTAGAGGACTTGAATGTGATTCAAGATCCAGATCATTAGTTTTCTTCATATTTTCCTATTGAGGTGTTTTTGTCTCCTTTTATGACAGAAAATGTGTTGAACACACATCAAATGTTAAGAGGGGGATGAATCAACATGAACTAAAACTAATCCATTCATTAGCTCATAAACATTAAATTCAGATTTGTAGAGGCAAAGAAAAAGGAAGAGCATTCACCACATAAAGACACCAATATTTTTTATTTAAGGAACACAAATGGACCACTGAGAGGGGGGGTGGGTGAATTAGTGGTAATAAAAAACTTAAAATTTTCTAAAAAAGAAAATCTCTAATGACAAAGATCAAGCAACTATGAGCAAAAACATTAAACCAATCCACACACATACACACACATAGAAGACAAACCCATAACACAAGATATACGAGGAAAACCCATGGTGGAAAAAACTTTGGTGAGAAATGTTGCTAGAGTCTATTGCTCTAATCCAGCTTTACAAGTAAAATTTTTATTACAACATTAATGGGCACCAACCCAAAGGAGAACCAACCCCTAAAGTTTATGGGCACCAATCAAAAGGATCACCAACCCGTAGCTTTATGGGCATCTACCCAAAGGAGCACCAACCCCCTATTTGAGCACCTAGTCAGACGATTATGATAAGTAAATGTTTAATTACAGTTAAGTACCTTGTTACAAATGAATTTTTGTAACTCACAATTGTTTTGCACATAAACAATCAAAACAGGTTAGTTTTCTAGTCTGATACAACATCATTTCAACCCATCTAGTCTTCCTATGAGACCTCATCATCCTGCATCTCCATTCATTACTGCAACTATTGACATCAATGACAATCAAATGCCAACAATCTCCCCCTTTGGCTCCCTTTGACATTGGTGTCAACCTCAGTCAACTTCTTCCCCTTTGAAAACAATGGCAAAGGGCAGAACAACCAACGACAACGGTGCATGTTCTTCCCCTTTGACCATCTTCACTCAGCTAGACATCAACAACACCTTATATTTTCTCCTTTATGCAACAACAACACTTACTATCATTTTGTTTACCCTTTTGGAACACAAAATCCTGATGTAGGTAAATCTGCAATATAGACATAACAACTAATCTCCACCAAATCTAAAAATAAATGATGTATAACCATGGCATGTTGCAGACCTATAGCAGGATCATCTCCCCCTTTTACTTTCTAATCTGATGCACATACAATCTTTCTGTTGTTTTCTTGAGCAACGGTCTCCCTCTGAAAACCATAACCTCTATGCTCCATCTGGTCATCTTCATTACCCATCATGTTGTACACAAACTCTCAGATCCTCTTCTTTGTTCTTCTTCTTTTTGATTTGGCTCTGAGTCATTTCTTTTCTATGCCATACTATCTCTTCCCTTAATCATTTTTTGTCCATTCTTCCTTTGTGTTCATACACTCACTAGCTACATGAGTCTTCACATCTAAACTGTTTGGATTCTGCACTATAGTTTCTTGAACCCTTTTGAAATAGCATTTCATTTCTTTAGATTCACACATCTACACTTTACTTTGTGTGGTCTACCTTTTCTGCTCATCTCTCTTCCTTTTGAAAATCTTCCTTAAGTCCTTAATGTCATCATACATTGAATAAGCATTGTCATGTTTTTCTGGCTTCACCATTTTGGTCTTCTTAGATCACTAATTTACATTACTTTACTGCTTCAGTCAAAAATTTTCCAATCCCTGTTCTTGCAAGTAAATAGAACAGCATAAATTTTTTTATACAAACAACTATTTTTACCCATGTGTACTACCCTTTCACCTTCAAAAATATTCTGAGCATCTAATTCATCCTAATACATTCAACTCATCCAATGATTTTAATTTTTCCCTGCTCAATACAATGTTTTGTAGATTGTCTGCAGTTTATTTTTCAGCACTTGTAGCTATAATCAACCTTACTTATCAAATATGCAGCTACTACCAAATGCAATGTTAAAGTAAAATATAACTGTGTGCCAACAATTGTAAACCTTAATCATTTCCAAGACATTAACTTCTTCAACTCTAGCAACTTCAGCAAATATATAAATATTTTTAACAAACTCTATATCAGCTGAAGTATACATAAACATTTATTATTCTCATCAATTTTTATGTCTCTAGTTCTTTTCCTTTGAAAAATCCTTGTCCTTATTCTTTTTAAATATCGGGGGTGAATGATATGATCGTGTTTATCTTCCCTTAAGGTTCTACATCTACTTAAGCTTTAGAGGATATCACATGTGCATGGACTGCACAATGCTGGCTGATGGATTCATTCCTGCTTTTCTCATTAGCTAGATTGTGTTTCTTTATCCAGACTTGCTAGATCACCTTATTCTTCTCTGTTGCAACTTCTAGGGCAGCATCTATCTTCTTCTTTTGTTTGACAATCTTTGTTCTACAATATTTTGTAGTGTGGCCAAAATTGATGTATCTGCAACAAACTATGTTCTTGTTGAACATAGGAGTAGAGGGGTTTCTGTTGAACAAATTTGTTCTCCTTCTCCAATCCATAATTTTGTAACTATTTGAAGGAACAAAAAGATTTCTTGATAGTGCGGAGACATTTCTATTTTTGTTCCATACATATTTATATTTTGCATGAGTCCTACATTCTTTTTCTTGATGACCATAGTTGTAACATGTTACATGTTTGTTCAAAGAGGAAGTAGAAGGGTTGCCACTTGCCTAATATGTTTTTCTTCTACACTCAAGGCTATTATATGACCAACTTTATTACAATTATAACATGCAACATTCCCATCTCTGAGGAAAGAAAAAATATTCTTGCTCTCATAACTTGGAGCAGATCTATGTATAAGTCTACAATTTAAAACTTTATGTCGATATGCTTTACATTTGTAACAAACTACCATTTTTTCCCAGAGAATTTAACTGAACTTTTCTTAGACCTATTTCTACATTCATTTTCTCTACGCCCACAACCTTTGCAAGAGTAACAATAACCAGAGAAAGGGGGATTGTAACTTATAAATTGATTTTTCCAAAAGGGTGGAGATCTCGTGTACTTGTTTGCTTCATTTCTTCTTCTTCTATTATTGACCCTAGGCTAATTAATATTAGCAATCACATATTTTGATTTCTTAGTCTTGTGAGCAGTAGCATATTTTGGTCTTCCATACCTCCTTCTTGTGTCCTTATCTCTGATGAAGCCATCTTCATCTAGTTTACCTTTTCCTTTTGGATCATCATTATCATTCCTTGTAGCAGCAAAGTGTGTCTTTAGACTCTTCCTCCTTGGAGCATTCTTGACTGTGAAGGTTTGCCCATGACCATTCAAGCTTGAAGATACAAAGTTTATGTTTCCTTTTGATGTCTCTCCACTGGTAGAACACTATCTAGTCTCATATCCTAAGCCTATAGAATTTTTAAAATGCTTTTGCTTCTTCAACATATCATCTAGTGCATTTGTGTTTCTTTCACATTTAGCCTTTGCTTGAAATCATCTTTGCAACTCCCAAGCTCATTTATGAGATTTTCTATTTTATGTTGGACAACTTTTGACACTCATTTTTGTTTGCAACTAATTATGACTTTATTTCATCACATATTCTCTTAGATTCTTCTAATTGAGTTGTTAAGGTGGTGATGTTCTGATTAGACTCTTCAAGAATTTTGCTCAACTGATTTTGTTCTTGTTTGGCTAACTTCTTATATTTTTTATATTCCTTCCTTACATTATCCAATTCTTCCAAGGCATATAGAATTTCTTCAATATTAACTTCAACACCAACATCCTCTTCACCTTCTTCATGACTATTAAAAATGTCCCGCTTCCTAGATTGATTTCCACTATCACACCTTGATGTTTTATCTCCATTCTAGATCTCCTATACCATGAATAGATGAGTTTCCCTTTCCTTTTTATTGCAACTACTAACTGATCTTCTTTTATCATCTATACATTTTCCTAATCCTTTCTTCTTCTTTCTTTCACAATCTGATTTAGCAGTGCTAGGCTCTTCTCCATAGATTTTCTTCAACCTATCCCATATGTCCTTTGCAGACTTATATTTTTTAACTTTCAAGGACTTTGTATCAGACAAATTATTTCATATGACTACTCCAAAACATAGATATTTTAATAGAATTAAGAGGATCTCCACCAACAACTCTAGGGTTTACAAGTAGGAGGAGATGAGTATGGAAGTTGTTTGGTTCTTGTCCACCCTTTTGGCTGATGAAGGGCCTCTAGACATGGAAACACGAGATGAGATCCTCAAAGAGATCTCCCTAAGTATTTCACAAATGAAAAATAAATATCTTACAAAAATCCCTTCTCTTGAGGAGGTCAAGGAGGTAGGTTTCTCTTTTGAAGGGAATAAAGTCCTGGGACTTGATGGGTTTCCTATGTTCTTTTTTTAGCTTTTCCGGAACATCAAGTCGGAGTTGACATTGCTAATGCTACTAAGGAATTTTTTGGCTTTCTACCGCTCCTTAAAGAGTTTAGTGCCACTTTCATTGTTTTTATCCCTAATAAATTTGATGCCAACTGCTTCTACAAGTTTAGACCCATTAGTCTATGTAATTCTATATATAATATCTTTTCCAAAATTTTGGTCCTCTATTTGAAAAATGTCCTCCCTCTCTTAAATTTGGAGGAACAAAATGTCTTTGTCCCAAGAAGCCAAATTTTGGACTCTGTTATTTCTATCCATGAGAACATTCATTCTCTTTCAATTAATAAGAAGCCTAGTTTTTTGCTGAACCTAGACTTTCTCAAGGCATATGAGAGGATTAACTGGCAGATTTTTATCAGAATGCTTCATGCTTTTGGTTTCAATGATCACTTTGTCCAATTGGTGAATCAATGTATTTCTACCCCCAAGTTTTTTGTATTGATTAAAGTCTCTTCGTCTGGCTTTTTATTGGCCTCTAGAGGCCTTAAGAAGAGGACCCCATTTCCCCATTCCTATTTATTTTAATGGGAGAAGCCTTTAGCAGAATCATTCATAGAGATGTTAGGATTGCTAGGCTTAAAGGGCTTCACCCCTCTTCTGATATCCAAGTTTGTTCACATCAATAATTTGTTGGTGACACTATGTTGCTGGGTGAAGGATTAGTGTTGGAACCTAAGAATTTGAAGTAATTACTCTCTCTTTATGAAAAAGGATTGGGCCAAAGGATCAGCCTCCCCAAAAGTTCTATTTTCTTTCTCAACATCCTTGATCATAGACAAATCAAAATTGCAAAAATTTTGGGGTGTAAGCTAGCCTCCTTGCCGACTATACTATTTATTTGGGTCTTCTTCTTTGTTCTGGGTCTGCACCTGATTCTTTCTAGTCTAGTTTGATTGGCAGGTTCTAAAACATGTTCGCTAGATGGAAAGGTGCTCTTTTGAGCTAAGCTGGTAAGCTCCAATTGATTAAAGATTATTTGCAAAACTTACCTGTGTATGTGACGAGCTTATTCAAGATCCCTCTGAAATTTGCAGATAGAATGGAGAAAATCTAGAATATTGTTTTATGGACTGGCACAGAGACCAAGACTCCTCTTCATCTGGTCACCTGGGATTAGGTTTGTCTCCCTAAGAGGCTTTGGGGTCTTGCCATTAGAAAAGTTCAAGAATTTTCAAAGCTCTCCTTGCTAAACAATTATGGAGATGTCTTACAGAGTCTAATGAATGGATCTCTATCATTTGAAACAAATATACGAGTTTGTTCTACTCTCATCAACAAGTGTTGGAAGATCATTCTTTCCCTCAAGCTGCATCAGCTCTTTGGATGAATATTCTAAAAATTAATTCTATCATTTTGAAAGGATTGAAATGGAGCCTTAGAAATGGCCAAAAGATTCAGTTTTGTGAAGCTTGGTGGGCTGGTGATGGTCACTTGATTGATAATCCCTGGGCCATTCAACATAGAGCTTTGTGTTTGGATCAGGTTGGTTTTTGGGTTGTTGATTATATCTGGGAAGGTTAGTGAGTTGATCTTCTTCAATTGGGTCTTGCATTGAAACCTCTTCAGGTTTGGCTTTCTTTTATTCATATTCCTTCATCCCTTATTGAGGATTCTATGATTTGGGGTGGCTCCTCCTCTAGGGTATTTTTGGTCTCTCAATATTTTGCCTTGTAGTCTAGAAGTTTTTCTCCTACTCCTTTTTGGTCCTACCTATGGAATCATCTTCTGGTGCCCAAGATAAACATTTTTTTGGCTCTTCATATAGAATAAAGTGCTATGTATTGAAATTTTTTGCAAACATGGGATGTGGATGCCCAATAGATGCTTCTTGTGTAAAGAGGATGCTAAGGATGTCTCTCATCTTTTGATTCACTGTAGTTTTGTCTAAGATATATGGTCTTACTTTTTCGATCTCTAAGGGGTTATGTGTAGCTTTCCCTTTAGCCTCTTAGATTGTTGGCTTCAATGGAGATGCCCTTTTGATAAACCTTCCCTTATTGTGTTGTGGAGCTTCATGCTTCCACATATTTTTTGGGGTATCTTTAAGGAAAGAAAAAATCATATTTTCGAGGACAAAGAGTCTTCAACCTTCTTTGTGGCCCATCGTATTCAGAATTCCATCAAGTAAAATTTTATTTCATCTTGCCTGTCTCACTAGATTGACCCTTCTATTCCTACCTTAGTGTCGAACTGGGAGATCATTAACAGATGGCACATGAATTGGGATATCTCTAAACCAACTGCCAATCTTAAGAAAATCGGACCAAATATTGCTTGGGTTGCCCTCCCAGGGGGTGGATTAAAATAAATGTTGATGGGGCGGCTAAGGGAAATTCTAGGCCGACAAGTTGTGGGGAAGTTGCACATGTGATCACAATGGTAGGCTTGTCTCAGCAATGACACTCCCACTAGGTACACATACAAACCACTTTATTGAGGCAAATTATACTTACCTTGGGCTTCAACTTGCTCTCTAGGGAGGTCATAAAGGTATGTCTTGAAAATGAATCACTCAATATTATTAATTGTCTAATTAAACATATGCCCCCAAGATGGAAAATTAAACACTTTAGTTCAAGATTTCTTCGATATGATTACCAAGTTGGATGAAGTTTGAATAATGCATGTTTTTTGGGAAGGTAATCCACTACGTGAAAAACTCAGGTGTGGCTTATGATAAAATCAAATGGTGGAGGGAAGGGGAAACTTTCTTGATGCACTTGTGTGAACTGGCACGAAAGGATGTTGACAATCTGGTGTATTCTAAACAGACGATTATTAATGATTCCATCTTATCACATGTGTAAATCTACTATGTGCAATAATTGGATTCGACACAACACTAGGGCTTCTAAATAGTTATTGGCTTTTTGATTTTGTGTCTTCTAGTTTTGGTCTAGTTGTAAGATAGTGAATCTCAGAATTGGCAAGGACAACTCGAACATGGGGGGAGATTAAAAAAAGGATGGAGCCATCCTCATATTAGAAGTGGGACAAAAATAAGGATATGTGGACTAAGATTACAAATGGTGGTCTTGTCCCATACATTAAAAAACTGCATGGTCATGACCCTAGAGAAATGGAAGGGTTTGTTAATGGATGGAATAATGGCATTCTCACTGTCTATGGTGCAAAGTTTAGAATTCATGAGGAGCTTATTGTTGGTATCACTAGGTTGCAGATGGAGGGAAATAATTTCTACAAAGAATGCAAGGTGATGGAGGAAGCCCTCTCTATTTTCTTTGATAAGCAGAGTGAAAGAGATAGAATTAGGAAAATAGTTGATGGGGGCTACAATATAAAAGCCTCGATGAGGCTTTGGGCTAATATTGCCATGGTGATTATGAGGTACATTACCTTGGATGACCATTTTGTTAGTATCTTTTCTTATCATTTTACTGTTTTGAACAATTTAAGACATGATAGGAAAATCTCTCTGCCATTTTATTTGTTCTCTTCTTTGGAGCATAACCTTTCTAATCATACAAAAATTGTGAAAACCCTGTTTTACATGAGGGCCTCATCCTTCTTATTATGAAATATGCTAAAAGGAATGAAGTTAAACCCTTGTCGACCCACAAAATTGAAAGTTACCCCAAAAGCTCGACTGGTCCTGATGTGCATGTTGTGTCGGATACTGAAATTGAGGGTGAGTGGATGTTGGGTGAGATGGCTATGGAATGGTGTGACCTTAAAGGGTTGGAAGATGACCCAAAGTATAGGTCTTCTAGTGAAGAGGGTCCGCCCCCCCCGAAGGCCACTCCTGGTACCAACAATAGTATAAAGTGTAAACCCCCCTATAAATGCAACCAAAAAGAACAAAAGCCCTCTTCCCTAGGAGATGGGTATTGATAGCTTTAAAAATAAAAAGGTGAGGAAGTCTGTGGATGTAAATGATAAAATGGAATAAGAAGATTAAGATGGATATCCCCTCAACCTGGACTAGGTGGACCCTCATAACAATAAAAGTGATGCAATGGATATTGCTCTATTATTGGCTAATTCCACCTCTATTCAAGAGAAGTTCTATCATTGGGTGATTAGTGAAAAGCCCATCATCAAATAGGGAATAAATGATATTATTGATACCTTCACCAAGACCCTGATGCCTAATTAAACTGATAAGCTCCTTAAAATGACTCAAAAATTGATTGAAGATATTAAAGTCATGAAAACAGAGCACGAATCTAGAATTGCCAGTTTCGAGAAAGATGTGGAACTCATGAAGGGAAGTCTCAAGAATTTGGTTGAGGTCACTAAAAAGGCTATGAATAACAGTGCAAAAGGCCTTAAAAATCTAAACGAGAAAATAATAATGCATAAAGCTCAACCGATCAATAGTATTCCAACATCTGCTACTAAATCTAAAATGGAAAACCTGGATTCTAATCCACAAGGATAGGAGGTACATGTTTCTATAGGCTTGTCTACTAGGACCAGGAGTAGGAATTAGGAGAAAATTACTATGAGGAGCATCATGGAGGAGCTAGAAGACATCAAGATGGATATTTTTGAGAAAAAATGCTGAGCTCTTCGGAGCTTTTGTTTAGCTTTTTGCTAGTTTGCATGGAGCCTTAGTGTTGTCTGTTAGTTAGGCTCTATGGAGTTTTGCCCCTATTTATTTTTTTGTTTGGCTATTGGATCTGGACTTTGTCACTAGTATTTTGATTTCTTTATCCTCGGATTTGGGTTTCGGCTCCCTGTAGAACCCATTTTTATCTTAATAAAAAACTATAAGACTAAACTTTGAATTATAATATCTGAATTTCGTCTATATCATCCATGATTCTAAATTTTTCTAGGCATGATTAATGATATTTATATAGTAGAATCAGGCCTATCAAATGACCAATATAAATCATAAGGTTTTAAGGAATACAGGTAACATAAAAAAAACTCCATACACCAATCTAATGTGGATAGAGTACTTATTTTTCTTCAAAACCTTAAAACAGTCATAGTATTAGAAGTACATTTAGATAAATTAAACAATATAAAAAACAACAATAAACAATAACACAACATTTACATGGGGATAACTCTTTCAAGAGAAAAACCCCACACTCTGAAAGAATGACTTTGTAGAGTAACCAAATGTGATTTTAATACAATATCATAGCCAAGCTCATTAACAAGAAACTTAACAATGACAAATATTTTGAAATGATTCTAACAATATAAGTTTACCTACATAAACTACATAAAATGTACAAGTATCCAATATATAGTATTTACAATGGAAAGTAGAAAGACATCAAAGGTGGATGCCAAGGATTGCCAAATGGATATAACTAAATGCCTACATGCTCTAAAAAATATCTCCTTGACATTCATAGTGCTTGTGTGAATATAAAACCCTTTGATTTAAATCATTAATGTGATTACAATCCACCTGCAATAGTCAACTTCAATTCCAATGCATTCCTCAACATGCATATGGCCTCTTAAATTTATAATTTACATACATTCATAGGAACCTACATCTAACAAGGCTCATATATCATCGAACAATCATAATTAGCTCTTATATTGACATAATTAGTCATAAGAACTTTTACAAGATGATGCATGCCACCAATTTAGCTTCATAGTGGAGACAACTAATTTAGCTTCATGGTTGAGTCCACCAAGTGGAATGCTTTCCCACATTTTATATTACATTTCATCCTAGTCACTTGCCATGTAGGATGCCACCTCATTGGAATAGGTTCCACAAATTGATATCTTTAGATGAAAATCAATTCTAAGACTTGCAAAGGTTGAGACAACTTAATGCCAACATTATTCCCTTTATCAAATAACTTTTAATTGAGGCAAACAAATATACTATTGGTTGTAAGGCCCATAAACTTGAAACAAACAATATTTGTTCTGTTCTCATAGACATTGTTAAGACATTTGCAACATTCACCAAAGTGGCAAATTTCTCCAATTTAACCTTTCTATCTTCCTTTATGTCATGGAAAAATGGAACTGAACATCAATATTCTTTGGTATAACATGGAAGGCATGCCTCTTCACCAAATACATTACACTTTGAATATTATAACATATAGTAACTAATCTCGCATCAAGCCCAACATCTAAACATAAATTTTTAAAATCTATCTCTTTTGATCTCCATTCTTAGAATGTACCTAGTAGCCCCTAAGTACTTAATTTCAAATTGCACTAAAGATAATATTTCAAATAAAAATCATACTTTTACCACTATTAAATTACAACATATAATGCAATAATGAGAATGTGATTATTATCAGTCTTATAAAACATGCAAATTTGATCTAAAAATTCCTAAGCTTTACAAAAATGCATCAAAGTTTTGGTACCAAATACTAGAAGACTATTTTAGATCATATAGAGTGTTGGAATACAGTCAACACTAGGAGGTGGGGTGAATCAATGTTGTTAATAAATTTTTAACCTTTCAAAAAAACTCTTGCAATTTTGATAGATATAATCAACATGAAATGACAAGTATATGCATCATCGTGAACAAATCATACAACAAAAATTGACACAATGATATGTCCTGAGTGGAAAACCTCATGGGGAATAAAACCACTGGAATTGCCTCACTGGCTTATCTGAAAAATAATCACTTTACAATTTCACTGATAGACTTTTCAGTGCCTCACTAGTTTATCAGTACTTTCCACATAAATAGTTTTAATTACATATAGAGTTTTTTCTTTGTTTCACTTCTTATCATATTTTAATCTCATATGAGCATTAGAAGCAATTGTACATAATATTTCTTAGTATTCAAATACAAGAAACCATTGTACATTTACATATACAAACATAGTAGTATCATGCAAAGAATAATTTGTTCACATACACAACACTATTTTGTATATAGAAGAAATGCATTGCAGTATACTGTATAGAACTATACAAGAGTCTAATTTGATGTTCAATAATATTTTACAAATCTAATTCAATCTGCGTAATTTCATTACAATGATTACGCTATAAAAAAAGTCTATGTACAAAACACCAAGATGATAGATATGTTTAAGCCAACTTGATACACTATCTCATAGAAAGCCTTCCACAAAATACATATATTATGTCTTTTGTTAACACACAAAATATCTGCCATTCTTCAAAAACCATCGTTCAAAAACCACCCATCTATGTAAAAACTGTTAACCAACCCAAACTTAGGCTAAAGCAAGTTTTCCTCCTTATAAACAGAACAACCCAAAACAGACTGATAACTCGACAAGAGTTTAAACAAAGACTCACATGTGAATGTGCAAGATAATGCATGGATTGATAGGCCTTTGACTAGGGTTCAAAGACAAAATAATACAGACAATAATTTATACTTAACATGACTTACACAAAACCCAGATTGAGGTTTCAAGGCAAGAAAAACTGAAGCCAACTAATAAAATAAACACTCATAATGAAACATACACAGACCCTAAACTAGGGTTTAACCAAACACATAAAGTATTGCAGAGACAAAACAAACCCGACATAACAATTTTTTTATGTTTGATAAAACAAATTTATAAACCCTCTTCAAGAATGGTGTACACAATTTTAACAAATATTAAGGGTTTAACAAAATAAAAGGTATTACAAACTATTTCAAATGACATAATGAAAAACTGTAACAAAGTTGACAAGAACGACCTACTAAACAACTTGTTTTTTTTTCTTAAAAAAAACAACACAAAGATTAAGGTTTCAAAACACCTGAATATATTTTGGAAATTGCCTATCATTTCCATACCTTCAAGTCACAACTGTCTCATTTGCCCATCAAGACTATCATGCCCCAAACTGTAACCTCCTTGGCTACAAATGAATAAAAACTGAAAGTTATGTGTATATGCCCTAATTCGGGCTCAAGAGCTTTTACAAAAGAAAATAATATAACACATAAAATGGCTTTACAAATGCTGAGAATATGAGATATCCCACTCACCAAGACATTTTGGTGGGAAATAATAAACGAAGACTAATATGCTCACTAGGTTCATGTTGGTGGGAAGACATTATGTTATGTTACCTAGCACTTAAGTAATTTCATTACTTTTCCACCACTTAGTCACTTAGTCACGAAAGACCTTATGCAACTTAGAACCTTTTTATCTCCAAGTGAATTAATCACTTATAATTCAAATATATACAATTGTGCCAAGGGTCAACCTTTCCAGGCAATGTGAACTTGTAAAACATGATAATTCAACTATATATCAAATAATGACCACCAAAGTAATGCCAATCTAAAAAATGCTACCCATGTCATGATAATCTGATCCAACTATCTATAGGAGAATATAATATGCATTCAGGACATTTGAAACTAATGCCAAAAATTCCTTATGAGTTAACATAGAGATAGGTATGCATAGAATCATGAGGGGCCAAAAAATTGGTGATGTGAAAGTAATTTTTTTTGTTGCAAATGTGATGTTGATGTTGATGATTATAATTGGTTGTCATTGATGTCTTTGATTCTCTTGGTATTGGTGATCCGGAAGATGTGTTTCAACATGGATTACTTGAGTTGATGGTGATCTTGATAGTTCTATCTATCAGATATGGTGTTGATCTAATGCATTCATGTGTATCTTGGTACCATTCTTATTTTTGGTGTATTGGGCAATGATTTTTGGGTCTAGATTATGTCTGGAATTCAAAGATGTGTAGTTGTTTTGGTATACAGTGTGAGTCATGATTTGAATCCATAATTTATAAATTGTAATGGTTGTAACGTGTTGATCTAATCGTTGATGTGCGTTGTGGTATGGTCTACTTCTCATTCCTTCCCACCATCAAAATGTTTAGTATTGACCTATTTTAGATCTCTGTCTTGTCCGACCTAGAAGATTATGCTTCTCGGAACACAATATTTATATGAGGATCATCTGGATAATTTAGTAAGGAAAAAGTGCGGCATTGTTATTGAAGATATGTGGGATTGAGAAGGAAGGATATGATTATGGATGTTGTGAGAAGTTTGTTGGTGTTGAAGCACTAGATTCGGTCCAATTTTTGTAGTGTGCATATTAAAGTGGTGGATTACCTTTCTTTATTTCTTTTTTTCTTTGGTTGTGAGCCTTTTTCTAGGCATTGAGCCCTCCTGCAGTGAGAATTCTAGCACTGAGCCAACCTTTGTAAATATAACCTTAACCAATCTAATCTTAACCAACGTTTTATATTGAGAACTAACATTCTCTATGGGTTTTCCCTTCTTGGGTTTTCAACATCATATCTGGTGTTCATTGTGTGATCTATTGTATGTTTATGTTTCATGCTATATCTATTTTAATTAAGTTTATTCATTACCCAGGATGTGCAAAGGGATAGAATAAATTGATTTAAGTTATCAACTGATTCACCTCCCCTCTCAGTCACTCAGATATTCAACAATTAGTATCAGAGCTTAACCACTTGAGGTAGATCCTGATGCAATGACACATAAACTAACTTATTCCCATCTTTGAAGGATTCAGCTATAGTTTATGAAAAGTGAACATGAGAGGTTACCTGATCTCTTTGGGATACAACACTTAGAAAGCAATCAAAATTAAATATGTTGAACTGACAAATGGTCTTACCACTCCATATGAGATTCAAGCTTATGAAGAGAATGAAAAGGAAAGGTATGCTATCTTTACTGCTTTATCAAAGACTGAGTTGACAAAGGTTATTCCATTGAATATTTCTTATGAGGTTTGGGAAAAGTTAAGAGATATCTAAGAAGGAAATGATAGAGTTAAATTATCAAAGAAGCTAACAGCTAAGCACAAATATGAGAATTTGAAAATGGAAGAAGAAGAAGATATAACAAGCAATTTTTAGAAGGTTGATAGTGCAATAAATAAAATAAGATAACTTGGCCGCACCTTGACAGATGAAGACATAATTGAGAATATTTTGATTTCCCTACCGGAAATGTACAGTGACAAGATCTCAGCTATTGAGGAAACCTATGGTTCAAAGAAGTTCAGTATTGAACAACTTTATGGTACTCTGTTAGCATTTGAGATAAGGAAGTTTGGAGAAGACAAAGCTAAGACTAATTTTTCCTTTAACGCCTTTGAGGAAGATCTAGAAGATGAAAGTTCAGATGAGATGGAATCAAATTTGTAAGGAAATTGAAGAAAGGCACTGACAAATACAAAGGTATGTTACCCTTTAAATGCTTTACATATGGAAAGATTGGTCATATTGCTACTTGGTGTCCAGAAAAATGTTCAAGACAAAATTCTAGAGAAGGTAATGGAAAATTTAATAAGAGAGTCTATTATGTCAAAGATGATGCTAGTATTTTAGATGATGAATCTGATTATGAAGATGGTGACTATTTGCTTTTAGGTAGAAAGAGATGTACCTAAGATTGATATTCCTAAGACTATTGCTACTTCTTTACATGCTAGAAGAGATAGAAATGCATGGTTGATTGATAGTGGATGTTCAAATAATATGACTAGTGACAAAAGTAAGTTTGTGGAACTTGAAATGTGTGATGGTGGTTCTCTTAGGTTCAAAGATGATCAGACAACACAAATTGTGGGAATTGGTTCTATTTCTTTTGATCGAAAACATAATATTAACAATGTTTACTATGTGAAGGGTGCACATTATAATCTTTTGAGTGTTGGATAGATGTGCGAAAATGGTTACAATTTTGTTTGTCAGGATGATGATTGTGAGATATTTGGAAGGGATATGGAATTGTTATTGTAGAAGAGAAAAGGACCGGCGGAAAAATTTATATACTAGAAGGAGGTACAAAGCATAATTTGTTATCTTAGATTAATGATAGCTAACTCTGACACCAAAGGATATATCATATCAATTTTGACAATTTGGTGAAGATTAGTTTATCAAGTGCAGTGAGAGATTTACTAAGGCTGACCAAACCGGATATAAACATTTGCAGAGAATGTCAAGTTGGAAAGAAGACAAAAGGAACATACATAGTAAAGGAGAACTCGTCCACCAAATTGTTGGATTTGGTGCACATAGACCTATGTGGTGTGACCATAATAAGAAGTATACAAGGTGAAAAGTATTTCATGTTGTTGGTTGTTGATTATTCTAGAATGTCATTGCTTGCATGTCTAAGAGAGAAGTTAGAAGCATTAGAGAAATTCAAAATATTCAAGGCTAAATTAGAAAATGAAGTTGATAAAAAGATTAAGTGTTTGAGGTTTGATAGAGGAGGAGAATTTACTTTTGATGAGTTTAACAACTATTATGAGAAACATGGTATTAGAAGATAGTTGCTTGCCAAGAGAATACCTCAGCAAAATGGTGTACTGGAAAGGATGAAGCAAACAATTCAAGAGGCAACTAGAATAATGTTCAAAGGAGCAGAACTCCTAGAAGTCTATTCGGGAGAAGAAATTCAAATTGCAGTCTACACTCTTAACATAATTCTATACTGGAAAAGACATGGGCAGACATCTTATGAGATATGGCATGCTAGAACTTCAACAGTGAAATATTTTAAGGTATTTGGAAGCAAGTGCTACATTTGGAGAGATGAGGATAATCTTGGAAAATTCGACAATAGAGCTGATGGAGGCATATTCCTTGGATACTCTACAAGGAGAAAGGCATACCAGTGTTACAACAAAAGGCTAAACAAGATTGTTGAAAGTGTAAATGTGAAGGTTGATTAAGACATTTATAAAGAGTAACAAATTGGTGGGATATGAGTTTGATGAATCAGAAGACAGAAAAGGAGACGAGAAAATTAGAGAAGGAGAAGAAGAAGAGGAAGCTCAGGAAGCTCTAGCATCTACATCTAATACCTCAAGATATGTTTAGAAGAATCATTCATTGGATTAGATTATTGAAGATAAGAACAAATGAATCATCACAAGAAGCAAAGCAGCTCAAGAACAAGTCCTATTATGTTTACTTTTAGAGATTTAACCAAAAAAATAGTAGAAAAATCTTGCAATGATCAGAATTGGATAAAGGCAATGAAAAAAGAGCTAGATCAGATTGAGAAGAATCAGACATGGGAATTAGTTAACAGACTGACAGATAAGAATGTGATTAGAACAAAATGGGTATCCCAAAATAAGATGGATGAAGATAAAAAGGTTGTGAGAAATAAAACAATGTTGGTTTGCAAAGGATATACACAGATTAAAGGCATTGATTTTGAAGAGACATATGACCTAGTTGCTTGGATGGAGGCAATCATAATGTTTCTTGATTTTACAACTTTTAAGGATTTCAAGGTATATCAGATGGATGTGAAATCAACATTTTTGAATGAAGATTTGAAAGAAGAAGTTTACATTGAACAACCAGAAGGACTTAATGACATAATTTTTGGTGGAAATGAAGGCATGTGCAGAAAATTTGCTAATGAGATGCAGAAGAAATTTGAGATGTCTATGATTGGTGAGTTGAATTTATTTCTTGTTTTGCAAGTAAATTAGAATGATAAAGGAATTTTCATTTCTTAGTCTTAATACATTAAGGAATTATTGAAGAATTTTGGGTTGGAGAACTCCAAACTAGTGTGTACACCTATGACCACAAGATGCAAATTAAAAAAATATGATAAGTCCCCTAAAGCGGATGAAAGTCAGTATAAACCAATGATTGGAGAATTGTTATATTTGACTACTACAAGACCAAATATCATGTATGCAGTCTATTTGGTGGCTAGAATTTAGCAATAACTGAAATAGTCACATGTTGTGGCAGTGAAAAGAATTTTCAAATATCTAAAAGGAACATAAGAGTTTGGTTTGTGGTACCCTAGAAATTCTGATTTGACTTTGACAACTTATACTAATGTCGATTGGGCAGGAAGTGTTGTTGATATGAAAAGTAAAAGTGGTGGAGCATTCTTTCTTGGCTCCTGGTTAGTTGCTTGATCAAATAAGAAGCAAGATTTTGTCTGTTTATCTATAGCTGAAGCAGAGTACATTGTAGACTCTTCATGTTGCACATAGATTCTATGGATGAAGAAGACTTTAAAAAATATTGATGTATATTCAATGAACCTATCTCTATTATGTATGATAATACTAGTGCAATAAACATTTCTAAGAATCTGGTATAGCATTCTAGAACAAAACAAATATCCATTCAATATCACTTCTTAAGGAAAAAGGTGTTCGACAATCAAGTAAATATTGAGTATGTACCAACAAAAGAGAAGATTGTAGAGATCTTCATGAAGGCATTATGTAAAGATACTTTTGAGTATCTCCAATAGAAGTTAGGGGTATTACCCCTTCCTAGATTGAATTGATGTAAATTTGGTTGTGCATTGGTCTAGTGAACAACTTGCATATTTTTATCCAGACTGATACTTGGGGATTTCCTCATAGGGGGAGCAAGAGCGAGTTTCTTAGGGGGTGTTATGTCTGCCTTTGTCCTTGATGTTAAAGGGGGAGATATTTTAGGAGATTTAGATAGTTGTTGAGTAGATGAAGAGTTTTGGAGAGAGTGTCATGTGTTTGTTGTTGATGGATGTTTCTATCAATGATAAAGGGGGAGATTGTTGCAAACATGATGTTGATGATTATGATTGGTTGTCATTGATGTCAACATAATGGTTTTCATTGATGTCTCTGATATTCTTGGTGTTGGTGATTCGAAAGATGTGTTTCAATGCATAGATTTGACTTGAGTTGATAGTGATCCAAATAGTTATTTCTATTGGATATGGTGTTGATCAATTTCATTTATTTGTATTTTGGTTCCATTCTTATTTTTGGTGTATTGGACAATGATTTTTGGGTTTAGATTAAGTCTAGATTTTGAGGATGTGTAGCAACTTTGGTATAGCGTATGAGTCATGATTTGAATCCAAAAATTTTAATGGTTGTAACATGTTGATCTGATCGTTGATGTACATTGTGGTATGATCTACTTCTCATTCCTTTCCACCACTAGAATGTTTAGTGTTGACCTATTTTAGATCTTTGTCTTTGTTGAGCTAGAAGATTATGCTTTCCAAAAGGTATTTTTTAAATGAGGATGATCTGGATAAGTTAGTATGGAAAAAGTGTGGCATTGTTATTGAAGATATGCAAGATTGAGAAGGAAGGATATAATTATTAATTTTGTGTGAAGTGTTTTAGTGTTGAGGCACCAAATTCAGTTTGTTTTTGCAATTTGTATTATAGTGGTGGAATACCTTTCTTTCTTTCTTTCTTTCTTTGGAAGTGAGCATTTTTTTAGGCAGTAAGCCCTACTATAGTGAGCATTCTGGTAGTGAGATACCCTTTGTAAAAGTCACCATAATCGGTGTCACCTTAACTAGTATTTATATTGAGAACTAACATTCTCTGTGGTTTTTCCCTTCTCGGGTTTTCCACATCATATCTAGCATTCATTGTGTTATTTGGTGTATGTTTATGTTTAATGCTATATCTATCTTAGTTAAGTTTATTGGTAACTTTGGATGTGTAAAGGGATAGAAGAAATGATTTAAGTTATCAACTAATTCACCCCCCAGATATTCAACATTTTTTTCATTTGCCAAAAAATGCTAATTTTTTTTTGACTTTTTACTTGGGTTGGGTGATAGTACATGCGGTCATAACAAAAGCCAAAGAATAATGGATAGAAATTTGTAATTTTTTAAACTATTGTTACTTTTCTAACCTTGCCAATATCCTTTCCCCTAAGGAAACAATAATATCACCCTTCACAAAAATGAGTATCATATACATTAACCAGACTAGAAGATTGAGGTTCCACCAATTTGCAATTTTTCACACTAAAGAGTTCACAAAAGGCATCCTAGGAAACCTTCTTCATTTTAGCAAGAGGGGGGAACTTTCTTAGATTTATTTAGGAGGGAGAGGATGATATTATTAGGGCTAGATTCATCAACCTAAGGAGGATTAAACAAAAAAAACTTTTTGGATGTTTTTATTTTGAGGAATAGATCGAAAGAAGACTAGATCTTAAATTTTTTAGCCTAGGAGGAAGGAGTATCTTCCTAAAAAGTAATTCATTTTTTTGTTTTTCTTTGGGGGAAGAGTTAGGGTTAACATAAGACGTGTCTTAGAAGACAAGGAAAGAGGGATTATATCTAGTGAGGTATCGAGGCACCAATTATAGAGAGTCAACACCCAATCTTTGTGAATGGGAAAATACGCACCTTCTTTAGTACATTTTTTCATGGAAGAAAAAAATGAAGAACAAGAAACTTATTATACTATTATGATGCAAATGGTTGAGGAAAGAAAAATGGTATTCATGCATAGTTACAAAACAACCTTCAAAAGTAAAATAGTTAATAAGATGGTAGCTTACCATTCCCTAGGGAGTTATAAAGTCCTCACAACTATAGCCATTTGGGAATCTAAAGATCTCTTCACCCTCCTCCATAAATGAGTTAATGTGTTCCTAGTAATTCTAGCATAGTATAGAGACTTTTTGAACCTCATGTCTAAGTCTAGCGATCTGTGCTATGAGCTATTTTGTAACCACCATTTTTGCACTACTGACCTAAAGAACAATCACCTTCTATCTACTAAAACATTGAGTTAATATCTCATCATCACATTCTTTCATAACTTTGATGAACAAATTTAGACCACCGTTGTCAAAGATATCCTAGATAATCGCATTCTTCATTAGAGAGACATAGCAAGTCAAGTCCACTCCAAATCTTTGGCCCCCATATTTAGAGGCTTATTTTTCTTAACACTCTTTTATAATAGTAACTGCACAATAAAATTAAAAGTAGGGAGAAATTTTGAAGTAATCGAGAAATTTGTCATAGATTAAAATTCACAAAATCTTTTAAGATCCATTGTTAACCTAGAGTTCATAATTATGAAATGTGTGATATGGCTAAATACATTAACATAAAGGATACATAATAGAGAGCAAGTCTAATGGATTTAAAATTTTATGATTTTAATGTGTAAGCTCTTGTACCTTAGACTAGTGGAACTAGTTATCTTAGCTCTTTTAACCCTATGAACACTTGTGAGAATTAAGATCAATGACCATTTAATAATATCATATTTAGAAAGGAATTTTTTGCACCTTTATGATTTTCTTGAATTTTTAACAATCTAGTTCCCACGTGAAGGGTGAGATATCAACAATTGAAATTTTAGTTTTCCAAGTAAAGTTAACTAGGCTTGTTAGGTGCATGTGATTGTTGGGAAATGTGGGGTTGAATCAATCAACCCAGCATGGAGGACATATTTTTTGTAAGGTAATGTATATTTATGGACTTGGGAATATAGATTAGATTGAAAATATTAATAGAATTTAAAGTTTGGTAATCTACATGTGTTAACCTTATTTTGTAGTGTGGCTGGTTTGATGAGCAAGGGTTACATTCTAATTTCTCTTTTGACTACATATTAAAAGCTAATAGTACATAACTACTCAGGGCTATTATAAGAAATTTGGCTTTAGAGTTTGTACTCAATTTTTTGTTATATAATAGGGTACAATTATTATTTATAGTAGACTAATTCTACCATTCACAAGAAGTTAATCCATAAATGCTATTTTTTCTTAATGCAGCTACAAGTATAGATAATTTTATATGGCACAACTTGACTATTGTATGTTACCACCTAATTTTTAGTTCATTTTGTTGGCACTAATTAGTTTTCTCTAATATATACAACAAGTTGAATAATTTTAAGATTAGGTGTGCTTTATAACTTTATAATTCTTTTAATAATATGTTTAAGCATTATTAAAATATCAATAGACTAGACATGATAACGTTTCAACATTACTAGATGGTTCCTTATAAAAAGAGATCATTCTTTGAGGAATCCATGATATCTTTGGACACCACTCAAAAATTATATTATTTGTAGTAGAAGAGATGATCTATATTGTATAATACATGAGATAATTTATAACATCATAAGATACACAATATAAGCTATGGTGCATGTAAGACAATATAAGAAGGGGGTTATATGATGGACTTGTAAGAGCATCTTTGACCAACTAGTAATAGCCAAGTGCATAAGAGAGTTTAAGATGTAATAAATTGGTTGTGTTCTTTGGAAGATGATTTTTTCATGAAAGGTTTTCCTAAGAAATGATCTATTTAACTTTTTTCATGCAATTGTTTTATTATTCTTTTGTCATTATCATTGCTTTCTAAATGTTAGTTTGAAACTATTGCTATAATTTTATTAGATTGAATTTTTTTTTACTCCTCATAACGGTATGTGAAGGATAATGAGGGGCCAAAAGGTGGCGATATTTTGACTAAGTCTTGATTCATAGGCTGATGGAAAATATATATAACTTTCAAACAATGTCACATTTTTTGAATCTGAAACATGCATCACATTCTATGCTTCATATACTATAGGATTAAAAAATAAAAAATTGAATTTCATAAATTTTTGACCAAGTTATGGTGGTCAAACATACAAGTTTTTATATTTTTTAAAAATTGTGGTAAAAAAATCATAACTAATTATTTATTTTAAAAAAAAAATACAAAAAAATATGTGTCACATCACGGCATGAATCTTCTACTTATATTTAAAATATTATGATTTGATTGTGGTTAGGGTGGTCAAACAGACACCTGCTTCTTATCTCAGCTTTTCCTAAAATTTTAGTACTATTGCATTGAAATTTAAACTTTTCATCAAATAAATTTATTTCTTTAAAAAGAAAACCTAGTAGCTTAGAAACTAAATTCAATTTACCACAGCTTTTATTTTTCCATATTTTTGGAATAATGTTGGTACCTTATTCAAATTTTTACGTCAAGTTGCCTAACTTTGTTTTTCTGGTTTTCATTGCCAATTAAAGGCATGTTTGGCCCACCATGATCTTGCACATACCCATAAAATTAAGGTGAAAATACCAAATTATTCATTTATTTTAATATCTAGGATTTTGTTTGAATTTAAAATAAAAGAGGGATTAAAATTTATTCAATCCTAGAAGGAGATACAAAACAAGAAGGGCAACACGCCTAGCAGAGAAAAAATTACAAAACTCTATTATTTTCCACTAAGTAGTCCACCAAATGAGACATTTTCGAAGATAATTGCCCTATATCCTCTATATTTGAACCTTGCCCATTTGGCCAAACAATCTGCAACTTCATTCCACTACCTAGGAATGTGACTAAAAGTGATAGATTCCAAGGAGCTACCCATAGTCCACCAAATGAGACATTTTCGAAGATAATTGCCCCATATCCTCTATATTTGAACCCTGCCCATTTGGCCAAACAATCTGCAACTTCATTCCACTACCTACGAATGTGACTAAAAGTGATAGATTCCAAGGAGCTACCCAACCTAAGAATCTGCCTAATCACCACAGCCAAGTGCCAACTAACTTCATCTAATCGTCGCTCATTCAACAAAGTCACCACCACTTGAGAATTAGATTCACAAATAATTCATTTCCAGCCAAGAACACAACTACCTTCTACTGCATACAAAATGGCAAGAGCCTCCATAAAATTATTGGTAGGTGAACCCTTATAAATTGAAAAAATAAACTAAATAACTCCAGATCTATCACAACCAACCCTACTAATACTAGCATGGCCAAGATTCCCTGAGATGAACCATTAGTGTTAAGTTTCAAAGCTCCCTGAGGAGGGGGGGACCAAAGACCCTCCATATTAATCCTTTGCAAAGGATCACAACATCTATTGTGTATGATCTGCCAAGCATGCTATCCCCTAGGAGAATGAACACCTCCTTGAAAAACATGAGTAATTTGCAAGCATATTTTCTTATAGAAAAGATTATCAATTTTTTATGAGGGAAATAGTGAATAGAAGTAATAAATTTTGACATAATCCATACAAATTGGTCAAAACTTTAAGCTGATAGAAGATAGGTGAGTTTGTTGAGACCATCAATAAGACCTATATTGAGGTAGAGGAGTACCATAAGAACCATTTAAATCATTTCTTTAAGGTTGAATGCTATAATTATATCCTTGCAAACACTATAACAAAAATCATTCCAATAAAAGTTCGAATTCTTTTAATTTTAGTAAACCTTCTCTTGTATGATCAAAACACAGTGACCCACTTATAAATTCAAATTCCATTTAAACCCTCACAATAAAAATGCTTTGAACATCTCCTAATTAAAAGGGCATGACAGTTAAACACAGCGTGGGGCTGTCCTAAACAGCCAATCTTTTTTATCTTTTTGCAATCCCAAATTCAACGAAAGATAATTGAGGATAAGATGCTCTTCCATACACCAATCCAGATTATTACGGTGAAATCCATTTTCTAAGATAAATGAACCTTTCAAATATCACTGACAATTCGTAGTACAACTTCATCGAAGTAGATAGATAACCTTTATCCTAAGACGTGTAATGTCTTTTTCTTTTTTTGTTTTTGTTAAAAAGAAAGCCTAAACTTCTACTGAATATGTGGGGAGTTCATATAAATAAAGTAGAAGTTGAAGGTCGGATAGAGAAAGACTGTTTGGTGTGATATTGGTAGACTTTTTATGGATCTGAATATGACTGCGAAGGATACCCGTGACCTTAAGCCACTGTCATACTGACCCACATTGAACTGGTTTTTCTACTCCTTTTTCAACTCAAGATTCTATTTTGAGAAGATCAATATAAAAAACTTGTATACTTGCACTAATTTTCAGCCATATTGAAAGTTAGAGAGGCAACTGATCCATATGTATGTTCTGGTCTCTCTGAGTTCTCCAAACTGCTTCAGGAGAAAAGCTTGTATTTCTTGAAATAATAATCTATTTCCTGAAGAGTTTGGGGGAACTCTGGGAGTTACTGAACATCCCCAGGTCTCCTCTGCATTACTGCAATGTATTTGTAAATATGTGTGTTCACATATCTCGTTATGATTATGTCAACACAGTATTTTTTTTAATCAACACAATATTTTTTTTTATATTTGATTTTTTTGATATGGGTTTCTTTGGCTTAACCATAATCCGTTTAGAGGCCTCTCTTTAACCAGCTTACTTTCACCTTTTCTTATATTCCATTACGTATTGAGATTGTTGTGTAAGTAAAGTCTTATACAATTAGGTTGCTGTTGAGTTTCAACTGAATGAAAAATGAATTATATTCTAATCAATTTTAAAAAGTTCAAGGTTCATGTTGGTATTAGTTTTTTTATAATTTATATAATATTTAAAACTTTATTTCTCAAATCAATTGTGTATCTATATTTAATTAATAAATTTTATAGATTACATTCAGCAATTTATCATTATGAAGAAAATATTGATCTAAATTAATGATTAAAAATATATACAATTGATTTGAAAACCAATCTTAAAAAAAAAATTATGATAATCAAATAAATAAAATTTAAAAGATCAATTTTGGGCATTTGTATTTCCATAAGCGGTTCTGTCATCTGCTAAAGGAGGATATACAGGTCAGATTTGGGAATAGTAGGTGGTTGATATTACAGAAATTTAATAAAGTTTATTTAAATATAGGCCTGGAATTTCATGATTCTCTGCTTTAGTCAAGTTTACTTCCAAGGCTCTACCGTCATATATACAGAGCAATGAAAAAGCATTGGTAGGATAAATAAAGTGAGAGAAGTGGTAGCTGGGATAAATCATTGTATAGTTAATTCAAGCATTTAAAAGGTTTTGGCGTCAGTAGCGTACACACAGGAGGACATGGCTGCTATGTGCAGTGGATCAGGAATTTTTGTTTTGGATTTGATTAAATGTATTTGGTTAGGTTTTTGGCATGGAAGAGTAGAACTTAATGCTTTGTCTTATAGCCTGCTCAACTTTCCTTTTATATTTTTGCCCTTTTTATATTTATTCTGGAAGGACATGAGCTTCCGGCTTGCCTGTCTGCATGTTCTACAAAAGCAATACAGCAACCACTCTGATGACTTTCTCAACCGACACCTCTCTCTCTTTGTTTTTCCCTCTTTTTAACCCTTTCCATTTTTCTCCGGTAAAGCTAGGGAGGTCTAACATTTTTTAGTTCGGACTTTGTCACTTAGAAAATTAGTTAGTTTGGTTTTTTCGGGATTTAAATTCTAGCAGGACAAAGTCTACAATTACAACATTAACTAACTATTAATGGATTAGTATTAGGTATTAATAAAAAAATATTATTAATAAAATATTAATAAAAAAGTTTAATGGAATAATTCATTTTTATTGAAAAAAAAAAATTAATAATGGATTAGTATTAGGTACTAGATCTTTATCATTAGAGCTAAAATCCCACACATCAGCTAGGGTGATGTCAACAAGAAACTCCCAGCCAATGATAGCATCTTCCATCTTAAGTGTCCTTGAAAAGTAGTTGAGGGCAAATTGTAGAGATCACAAGTTCTAGAAAATAGAATCTTATAAGATCTTGGTCATGTAGCCTCCCCCGGGTCTCTGAGAAGAGGGAGAATGCTTCCTAGGGAGCAGTCTAAGGGGCTCGGACTAGCTATATGAGTAGCATAGTCATATGGATTGCAAGGGAGAGATTGAGAGTGATATCTCTTTCGATAGATTGGCTATTGCCATGCCTATGATCCCTCAAAGGAGAGGAATAGTCTACAAGAACGTACTGATTAAGTAACTATTGGAAGTAATTAACCTTGAGAGCAACTTTGTAATCTTGCATCTGAATTTGGATGAAAATATTGGAGCAAATAAGAGTCTTGATGTAAAGAGAGCATCATCACTGCATTTAGAAAACAAGGTAGATCTTTCCATATGCAAAAGAAAATATCCATCGTAAATGTTGGAGTAAATAATATTTACTCATAATTTTAGTTTACTTAGACAATTATCATTTTAATCTTTGTATTTAATATTTCTTGAGTACACTGATATTTGTAGTACATTGATATTTGTAGTGGCGTAGTTGATGTTTACCTAAACTCTATCTACCCTCGTATCATATTGAGACATGCCATTATCTTGTGCTCTCACCTCTCCGACCTTTGCGTTATAAACAAATGTCTTGTACATTGTTTTACATCTCAAATCAGTTCATTTTCTGGTGAAATATTTTATTCTCTACATATGAAAGTTATATTAGTTATATTGTTGTTTGATGAGTGATACTAGAGTAGACATCTCGCATCTGTTTCCCTCGGAGTTTTCATAGTCAGTTTTCCTTCTCTAGAAGAATATTTGATATTTTTGTTTTGTATTGTGCAATTTCATTTGACACACAACTTCAGTTTCCTCTCTGTAGACGTAGTTATTATTTTTGCCCAGTTCATTTATCTGGGCGATATTACTTTGGCTGCATTTAAACATTGGAGATTGAGTTATATTTCATTGTTCGACATTTTGCGAGGCATTCTACTCAAAGGTTCCTTCATTAGCAATGACTGTGACTGAATTTTTTATCGATTGGAGCTGATATCTGTATTTGTCTTGGCATCATTCCACAGCCTCATTTATTGTCGGTCTGTGGTACATTGTTTACATTGGCCAGGCATTTTGTACCTTACCTTCGGCACTCTTCGTTGCTTGTCGGCCACATTTTTTGTCCATTAACATTGGCTTTATTTTCGAATGCGTTTTCTAACTTTGGCAGGTTCTTTTATATCGGAGGGCAGCCTTCATTGCTTGTCGGCTGTTAGACACAATGTACCACTGAGAGGGGGTGAATCAGTAATACTCAACTTTTCCCTTTAACAACCTCGATGTGTATACCGGTTATGGTATCCAACACATTGCAGACTTACTGGTTAGTGGAGAGATAGAAATACACATGCAATCACACACAAAGGGTCATCACATAACACTAGCATGTACGAGGAAAACCCAAGATGGGAAAAACCTCGGCGAGCAATGCTGCTAGAGTCTACTGCTCCAATCCAGCTTTACAATAAAAAATTTGTTACAATGTTTAAGGCACCAACCCAAGGAGCACCAACCCCTAACTTATTTATGGGCTACAACCCAAAGGAGCTACAACCCCTGCACCGAGCTACAACTTAGTGTTTACAATAAAAACATCAATTACAAAAGTAGTTGTCTTATTACAAGTGAATCGTGTAACCATCTCATATACCTTACTCTGTTGGTGAGATACCTTCTCTGCTACACCGACTCACTCTTCTGCTCCTCTCTTCTACTGCTTAACTGCCGGTAAACTCTACTACTACACCTCTCCTCTTCTTCTTCTTCTCTGTTGGATCTCCACCTTACTCTCTGCTCTTCATTGGTATAACAGTTTGTTAGTTCACTGCCTACCTTCTCTACAACCTCTTTCACTTCTGCTCTACCGGTATGGTCACTACCGGTTCTGCTCTGCTACCAGTTGAACACTTCAACCTGATTCTCACTCACTCTCACTCTCTTCTAAGATACTCGTTGAGGACTTGGTTGATTTGGTCTTATATGCAGAAGTAACACACTTCGCATTGGCATAATAATCTTCTATTCAACAACAAAAAAGAATGTCTTTGGCCTGCATATATATAGCCAGTTTTTCTCACCAAAAGCCAATTCAAAATCTAGGAGGTTAGGGTTTCCTCATCATCCTCAAGGAAAACCAAATCCAATCAGATCTTGCTCGATCTGATCTCCCTGATGGCCAACTGTACATCTCCGCTATTACCATGCCTTCTTGATCATACCTTCTATCTTTGGCGATCTGCTTTTATCTTATCGATTGATGTCTTGGTCAAACACCAAGATTTATCTTGTTGTTTCCTTCATCCGCCTCAATCTTCTCAGTCACTCTTAGTTGGTTCGTAGTTGTCCTCCAGACCTCAAGCCGCAAACCTGTGCAAGGACTCTGCAACACATCCCGTGATTTGTGGGATCTTTCATTAATGTCGACCAGCTTTGAAACTGCTCCATTGGTGTACATTCCTTCTTCATCCGAATGCAAGTTCGCCACCTTGACTTCATATGGCATCCATGTCGACCATCTACTAGCTTGTCTCTTCAAGTCAGTCTAGATAAGATCACTGACCAAACCTCTACCAGTTTCTCTTCTCTATCGGTTTACTAACCCTGTCGGTATCTCACATTCTACCAGTTAACTCATCATGTCTGCATTTTGTTAAACTCTCGGTGGGACACCTAAACAGGTCTTCATAAATGTTTATTCAAATAATGTACATTCCCACAAAGGAAGAAGTCTTCTACATCTGCACGTTGGCCATATTACCGGTAAACACTCCTGATGACACCATGTCATCAACCTTCACCAAACTCCATCTTCAGTAAGACCACATTCCTCTATTTGTATCTGCTTAGCCTTGCCTTCTCCTTGAACAACTCGGACCATATCACAACTAGTTTGTCAAGATGACAAACACATCACACTCCATCTATTTCGGCAACTCAACTTGCCTTCTTTGTCGGTCTGGTGCATATTACTATTGTCATGCACTTAAGGCATTCTCTCAATTCACCGGTAGATCCGGTGTGAACCTTCAAACACCTGCCTTTGCCTCATCTATCTCATCTCAAAGAAATATGATGCACATAATGCATAATAGGAGATAAGCTCCACTTATCGATGGAGTGACACCTTGACATCTGCATCCTGCAATGTACTCATGTGGCTTCACTGTTTGTGCAGCATATCTTCAAACAGGCACATGTGATCTGGTGTGACAACATTCACTATCATTTATCTCTTCATATGGTAACTGTATCTTCATCCAGTGATAGTCATGCTATTCTTCAACTTCTCAGCATCCCTGTGATCCGTTCATTCTTCTCTTCTGGTGTTGATATGAGTTAGGTAACATTCTGCCTCTTCATCACAAACATCATCCAAGCATCCTACCCACTGTCAAATCTCCACTTGTCAGTTAACATGTTCTCCTTGTCGGGGATACACTCCGTTGTTACCAGCAACCATACCATTCCATCCACACAAGTCAGGCACTAACTTGTGTACTGGTGTCACCAGTGATCACTTTCCTTACCTTATCGGTGTTCTGTAACATAAGGTGATATCCAAGATATCACATTTTGTACTCCTTCATAACAGTGTTGCACATACATCCCTTCTACTGATAGTCATCCCATACTGGTTGACATTAATGACAATAGAATGCCCACAATCTCCCCAGTTGGCATTGATGTTAACACATGTAGTATCCAGTATACTATAGTATCTTTCTCCCCCTTTGAAAACAATGGCAAAGGGCACTATTTGGATAGCATTCCTCCTTGTATCTACCAAGCACTAACAGGAATCTTTCTCCCCTTGTTGTTGGGTGCATCTCCCCCTTTGAAGATTATGCACAACATCATCTCAATCATCAACACTTGAGATGGAAAAGTCAAGTACCAAACAACCCTTAACAGCTAACACAGGTCTCTCTCCTTCTTGAGCATCTTCTTGATCTACTTCTATTTTAAGTATATCTGATATCAATCTGAGGATATAACTCTGAACTCCCCTTGAACCATAGATCTTTGGTCTTCATTTCTCATCTGTTTGATTCCAAAACAGTACTCACCTTAATACTTGTGACATCTATCATCATGACCACACTACCAACTGTAGGTCGCATATCCAACCGATTGACTCATAAAGATGTATGCACATTAGATCAGCTACCGAACCAATACATGTCATTCAGGCCCTTTTCAATATCATTGGTAACATGCTGCTCATACAAGTCTCTTGTCTATACCGGGACTCTTTCCCTTTTACCTTTATTTCCTGGTTCCAATTTCCTTTGCTACTATTCTTTTCATCTGTACTAGTAAACAATCTTTCATGAGTAGTTAGGGTAACTACACATACTGCCATCATATTTTCTTCCTCTTATCAGCAGCAGCTTGTTCATCTCCTTATCCATGTTCAACTAAGGGGTGAATGATCTGGTCAATATGTAACTCCCCCTGATTCCTGCATCTCCTTTAAGCCATAGGAGATAACACTTGTGCATTTAATGCACAATACCGATTCATGGTCTTATTTTCCTACTTCTTCCTCCATGTTAGCTTAGTCTCACTTTTCTTCCCCTTTTCAGTCCGGGGAGTAGGTTTCTTCTTCTCCTATTGATTGATCATTACACTTCTGGATTCTCCATTACAGCCAAAAGTACTGCTATAGTAGCACACAACATCCATCCCAACCTCATGATTGGGGAACCTTCTAAATTACCGGTTAGCTCTTCCACCTCTGATCATGCTATTTTGGTTGCTTACCAGTTTCCTTAAATCCCTCGATTTTGCAAGAGCACTTCTCCTTTTGTACCAAGCAAGTCTATCTTGTTCATATCCCTTCTAACTGCTTTCATACTGAGCATGATTGATCCCTTGGTTGCCACAAGAATGTGTATTCTTCTTCCTGTAGGGTAAGTGCACCAAGTTGTGGTACCAAAAAGGTGCCACATTTTATCTTTTCATAAAAATGTGTCATTGGCATGAAAAGGTCGTCCAAACCTACAAGTTGGATGCCCAAGGCAAATCCAACCCAAAGGGTTGGTATTCTCCCAAGCAAACCATTTGGCGAGCACCAAATATGGTGCTCGCCAAATGTGAAAAGTCAATTTTTTGCATTTGGCTAGTGTCAAATGTTTTGCATTGTCTAATGTGAAGGTTTTGTGAGTGTGTAGATTTTTGAATCTGGGCACAAGTTATATCCACCCCGGAAGGAGAATATATACATAAAATATAACATTTAAGTATAGCTTTATAGGACTTATAATGTAGATTCTAGTTTTTAGTGGATCATATTAAATTTCAGACTTAGTCAAGTTTTAGTAATTAGCATGTTCCTAGTAGAATTCTTTAGCTATGTATCTCACTCTCTTTCTCTTACTCAGACTCTAAACCTATCTCTTTCCCTCTCTTATCTCTCTCACTTCTCTATCCTTGACTCTCTCCCTCTCTCTTCTCTCTCACTTTCTTATTGTTTCTCTCCCCTCCCACTCCTTTCTCTTGGTCACTACCTATCCCTTTTATCCTCTCTCTCCCCATATCTAGGGTTGTCCCTCCCTCCCTATATTATTACCCACCTTTCTTTCCCCCTCTAGGTTTCTCACTTACTAACTGTCCACCCTCTAGTTCTCTCCCTACTTCTCCACCTTTCTCTCCCTTCTCCTTACCTCTATCTATTTATGCACTCTCACTCTCTCTCTCTCTCTCTCTCTCTCTCTCTCTCTCTCTCTCTCTCTCTCTCTCTCTATCTCCTCATTCTCTAGGTCTCTCACTTCCTCCATGTCTACCTCTCCATCCATCTCCTCTTACTCATCTCTTTGTTCTTCTATCTCTTCTATTCTCCCTCCCTCCCCTCTCCAGGTCTCTACCTTCCTTTCTTCCCCTCTCCCTCTTTGTCTCCCTCTCCCACTCTCTCATCTTCTCTCTTCCTCTCTTATTCTCAATCTTCATTGTCTAGGTCATTACCTCTCCATCCCACCCTCTCTCCCCTCTCTAGGTTTCTCCCTCCCTTCCTCTCCACCTATCTACCTTTACATATAGGTCTTGTTACCCACCTCTCTTTATCCCCCTCTATCTATCTCACTCCTCTCTGGCCATCTAGGTCTCTCACCTATCTATATGCCCCGTCTATAGTTCTCTTTGTCCCTCTCTAGCTCTCTCTTCCTCCTCCTTAACCCTATCCCTCCTTTTCTCTTCCTCCCCTAACCTCTTTATCTCCTCCTTCCATAGGTCTCTCCCTCCCTCCATGTCTACCTCTCCATCCATCCCCTCTTACTCCTCTCTTTGTTCTTCTATCTCTTGTCTTCTCCCTCCCTCCTCTTTCTAGGTCTCTCCCTTAATTTCTTCCCCTCTCCCTCTCTACCTCCCCATCCATACATACCCCCATATATATCTCACTCCCCCACTTTTTTATTCTCTCTTCCTCTTTTATTCTCTCTCTCTACATTCTAGGTCATCAACTCTCTCTCACCTCTCTAGGTTTATCACTTCCTTCTTCTCCACCTATCTACCTTTGTACCATGTCTCATTACTCACCTCTCTCTCCCCCCCTCTATCTATCTCATTCCGCTATCTTGTGATCTAGGTCTGTCATCTCTCTTTCCCAATATAGTTCTCTCACTTATCTATTTGTTCCCTCTCTAGTTCTCTCCCTCTCTCTTCCCCTCTATCTCCCTCCCCCTTTACCCATATTTTTTTTTTAACTCTCTCCTCCTCTTCTCTCCTTCCCCCCACCTCTCTATCTTCTCCTTCCCTAGGTCTTGTAGTCCCTCCATATATACCTCTCCCTCAATCTCCTCATACTCTTCTCTCTCTTTATTCTTTCATATCTCCTCTTATCCCTCCCTCCTATTTATAGGCATCTTCATTATTTTCTTCCCCTCTCCCTCTCTATCTCTCTCTCCCTCCTTATCCCCACCTATCTCTCCCTTCCCTACTAATTATTATTCTCTCTTTACCATCTACATCATCAGCTTTCCATCACACCCTCTCTACCCCCCTCTAAGTTTCTCCCTCATTCCCTCTCCACCTCTCTACATCTCCATCCATATCTCATTACCAGCCTCTCTCTATCCCCCTCCATCTATCTCAACCCTCTCTCTCTCTCACCCTATCTAGGCCTCTCTCCCCCTCTAGGTATCTTATATCTCTATATAACCCATCTAGGTATGTGCATGAGCATGGTGGACCATATGACCCCTTAGGAAACCATTACTATCTATCTTAGGACACCATATGACCTCTTAGGTCAACATATGGTCTCGTTACAAGTCATATGGTGTGATAAGGGGTCATATAGTGTCGTTATAGGTCATATGGTGTCCTAAGGAGTTATATGATGTTCTATGACCCCTTAGGATACCATATGATCTCTTAGAACACCATATGAGCCCTAACAACATCATATGGTGTCCTAAGGGGTCATATGGTGTCCTAAGGGGTCATTTGGTGTTTTATGGCCCCTAAGGACATCATATGACCCCTAATGACACCATATGACCCATAATGACACCATATAGTGTCCTAAGGGGTCATATGGTGTTCTATGACCCCTTATGACATCATATGGTGTCAATAGGGGTCATATGGTGTCCTAAGATATCATATAGTGTCGTTAGGGGTCATATGGTGTCCTAAGGGGTCATATGGCTCCCTAATGGGTCATAGAATACCATATGACCCCTTAGGACACCATATGATCCCTAATGACACCATATGACCCCTTAGGACACCATATGACCCCTAACAACACCATATTTTGTCTTGAGGGGTCATATGGTTTCACAAGTGGTCATGTCATGTACTAGGATGTTAAAAGGGGTCATATGGTCTCCTAGCAGGTCATAGAACACCATATGACCCCTTAGGACACCATATGGTGTCGTTAGGGTTGATATGGTGTCCTAAGGGGTCATATGGTGTTCTAGGACCCCTTAGGACACCATATGACCCCTAACAACACCATATGGTGTCCTAAGGGGTCATATAGTCTCCTTAGGGGTCATATGGTATTCTATGACCTATTCAGACACCATATGACTTCTTAAGACATGTCATATGGTATCCAAAGGGTTCATATGGTGTCCTAAGGGGTCATATGGTATTCTATGACCCCTTAGGACACCATATAACCCCTAAAATCACCATATGGTATCCTAAGGGATCATATGGTGTCCTAAGGGGTCATAAGGTGTTCTATGACCCCTTAGGACACCATATGACCCATAACAAATATCATGTCCTGAGGGGTCATATGGTGTCCTTAGGGGTCATATGTTGTTGTCAGGGGTCATGTTGTGTCCTAAGGGATCATATGGTGTTCTATGAACCCTTATAACACCATATGACCCCTAATGACACCATATGGTGTCCTAAGGGGTCATATGGTGACCTTAGGGTTCATATGATTTTCCACGACCCTTTGAGACACCATATTACCCCTTAGGACATGTCATATGGTGTCCTAAGGGGTCATATGATATTCTATGACCCCTTAGGACACCATATGACCCCTAACATCACCATATGGTGTCGTAAGGGGTCATATGATTTCCTAAGGAGTCATTTGGTGTCGGGGTCATATGGTATTTTATGACCCCTTAGGACACCATATGACCCCTAATGAAAACATATGGTGTCCTAAGGGGTCACATGGTGTTCTCTAATCCCTTGGGACACCATACGAGCCCTCAGGACACCATATGACTCCTAAAAACACCATATGGTATCTTAAGGGGCCATATGGTGTTCTATGTCCCTTTAGGACACCATATGACCCCATACGACACCATATGACCCCTCACGATATGATATGGTGTCCTAAGGGGTCATAGACAACCATATGACTCTTTAGGACACCATATGATCCCTAACAACATCGGATGATCCCTTAGGACACCATATGGTGTTGTTTGGTTTCATATGGTGTCCTAAGGGGTTTTAGAACACCATATGACCCCTTAGGAAACCAGATAACCACTAACAACACCATATGACCCCTTAGGACACTGTATAGTGTCCCTAGAGGTCATATGGTCTCCTAAGGGGTCAAATGGTGTGCTAAGGGGTCATAGAACACCATATAACCCGTTAGGACACCGTATAATCCCTTAAGAAACCATATGACCCCTAATGACACCTTAGGGTCATATGGTGTCCTATGATGGTGTCCTAAGGGGTCATATGGTGACCTTAGGGTTCATATGATTTTCCATGACCCTTTGAGACACCATATTACCCCTTAGGACATGTCATATGGTGTCCTAAGGGGTCATATGATATTCTATGACCCCTTAGGACACCATATGACCCCTAACATCACCATATGGTGTCGTAAGGGGTCATATGATTTCCTAAGGAGTCATTTGGTGTCCTAAGGGGTCATATGGTATTTTATGACCCCTAATGAAAACATATGGCATCCTAAGGGGTCACATGGTGTTCTCTAACCCCTTGGGACACCATACGAGCCCTCAGGACACCATATGACTCCTAAAAACACCATATGGTATCTTAAGGGGCCATACGGTGTTCTATGTCCTTTTAGGACACCATATGACCCCATACGACACCATATGACCCCTCACGATATGATATGGTGTCCTAAGGGGTCATAGACAACCATATGACTCTTTAGGACACCATATGATCCCTAACAACATCGGATGATCCCTTAGGACACCATATGGTGTTGTTTGGTTTCATATGGTGTCCTAAGGGGTTTTAGAACACCATATGACCCCTTAGGAAACCAGATAACTGCTAACAACACCATATGACCCCTTAGGACACCGTATAGTGTCCCTAGAGGTCATATGGTCTCCTAAGGGGTCAGATGGTGTGCTAAGGGGTCATAGAACACCATATAACCCGTTAGGACACCGTATAATCCCTTAAGAAACCATATGACCCCTAATGACACCTTAGGGTCATATGGTGTCCTAATGCATCATAGAATACCATATGACCTCTAATGACACCATATGACATGTTGTAAGGGGTCATATGGTGTCTTAAGTGGTCATAGAACACCAGATGAACCCTGAGGACACCATATGACCCCTTAGCACACCATATGACCCCTTAGGACACCATATGGTGTTGTTAGGGGTCATATGGTGTCCTAAGGGGTCATAGAACACCATATGACCCCTTAGGACACCATATGGTGTTGTTAGGGGTCATATGGTGTCCTAAGGGGTCATAGAACACCATATGACCCCTTAGGACACAATATGACCCATAACAACACCATATGACACCTAACAACACGATATGACCCCTTAGGACAACAGATGGTGGTCTTAGGGGTCATATGGTATTGTAAGAGGTCATAGAACATCATATGGCCCCTTATGCCACCATATGACCCCTTAGGACACCATATGACCCCTAACAACACTATATGGTGTCATTAGGGGTCATATGGTGTCCTAAGGGGTCATATGGCATCCTAATGGGTTCTTAGAATACCATATGACCTCTTAGGATACCATACAACCCCTTAGGACACCATATGACCCCTAATGACACCATATGGTGTCCTAAGGGATCATATGGTGTTGTGAGGGGTCATATGGAATTCTATGACCCCCTAGGACACCATATGACCCCTTTTAACATCCTAGTACATGACATGAGCACTTTTGACACCATATGACCCCTCAAGACACAATATGGTGTCGTTAGAGGCAATATGGTCTCCTAAGGGGTCATATGGTGTCGTTAGAGATCATATGGTGTCCTAAGTGGTCATATGGTATTCTATGACCTATTAGGACATAATATGACACCATATGACCACTAACTCATATGGTGTCCTAAGGGGTTATATGGTGTTGTTAGGGGTCATATGGTGTTCTATGATCCCTTAGGACACCATATGACCCCTAACGACACCATATGATGTCCTAAGGGGTCATCTTATGTTGTTACAGGTCATATGGTGTCCTAAGATGTCATATAGTGTTCTATGACCCCTTAGGACACCATATGGTGTCATGAGGGGTCATATGGTGTCATATGGGGTCATATGGTATCCTAAGAGGACATAGAACACCATATGACCCATTAGAACACAATATGGTGTTTTTAGGGGACATATGGTGTCTTGAGGCCTCATATGGTGTCCCAAGGGGTCATATAACATCCTATGACACCTTAGGAAACCATATGTTGTCATTAGGGGTCATATGGTGTCCTTAGAGGTCATAGAACACCATATGACCCCTTAGGACATCATATGACATCATTAGGGATTATATGGTGTTGTATGGGGTCATACATTGTCCTAAGGGGTCATAGAACACCATATAACCCCTTTGGACATCATATGACCCCTTAAGAAATCATATGACTCCTTAGGACACCATATGGTGATGTTAGGAGTCATAGGACACCACCTAATCCCGTAGGACACCATTTGGTGTTGTTAGGGGTCATATGGTGTCTTAAGGGGTTATAGAGCACCATATCACCCCATCAGACACCATATAACCTCTTATGACACCATATGACCCCTTAGGACACCATATGGTGTCATTAGGGGTCATATGATGTTCTAAGGGGTCATAGAATACCATATGACCCCTTAGAACATCATTTGACCCCTTAGGAAACCATATGACCCCTTTGGACACCGTAAGATTTTGTTAGGGGTCATATGGTGTTCTAAGGGGTCATAAAATACCATATGACCCTTTAGGACACCATATGGTGACATTAGGGGTCATATGGTGTCCTAAGGGGTCATAGAAGACCATATTTCCCATTAGGACACCATATGAGCCCTTAGGATACCATATGGAATCCTTAGGTGTCATATGGTGTCCTAAGGAGTCATAGAATACCATATGACACCATATGACCCCTAAATATAATCCCTTAGGACACCATATGATCCGTAACGATACCATATGACCCCTTAGGACATGATATGGTGTTGTTAGGAGTTTTACGGTGTCCTAAGTGGTCATATGGTATCGTAAGGGGTCATATGGTGTCTTAAGGGGTCATATGGTGTCTTAAGTATCAATACGACCACTACCCTCAACGCGAGAAAAGTGCACAAAGAGAGAAAGAGGGGTAAGGAGGTGGAAATGAAAGAATTAGAGGAGTGAGATATAGAGGTGAGAGATCTAGATCCTAGGAAGAGAGAGGTGAGAGACCTAGGGTGGCAAGATATAGGTGAAGGAGATACAGGGGGATTAAGAGACAAAGATGGAGATGTAGATATGTAAAGATGGAGGGAAGGAGAAAAATAAGTATAGAAAGAGAGGTTAGGAGGGAGAGGTATTCATTAAGAGAACATATAGGGAGTGGAGGGAAACAATAAGAAGAGGAGAGATGGAGGGAGGGAAGGATAGATATGGAGATAAGGAGGGAAGGTGAGAGAGAGAGGGAGAGAGTATAGGAGAGACCTAGAGAGGAGAGAGAAAAAAAATAGAGATAAGAAAAGTGTAGTAATAGATCTAGATTTTTTGGTAGATAAAGAAGTGATGAGAGAGATAAGAGAAGGAGAGTGTTCATAAAGGGAGATGGGTAAGGGGTGATGGAGAGAGTGAGGTGGAGAGGAATGGAGAGAACTAGAGAGGGGATAAATAGAGAGATGAGATATGTAGAGCATGAGAGAGAGATTAAATACCTAGATGGGAGAGATAGAGGAGAGATAGATAGAGGGGCTTAAAGATAGGTGCCTAATGAGACATTAATGGATAATTATAGAGGTGGAGAGGGAATGAGGGAGAAACCTAGAAATTTGAGAGAGGGAGGTAGAGAGAGTAGGAGAGAGAGGTGACAACCTAGACAATGGAGAGAGGGAATAGATAAAATAGAAAAGAGATGACTAAGAGGGGATGGATGGAGAGGTAGACATGGAGGGATTCAAAGGCCTATGGAATGAGGAGATAGATAGGTTTGGAGAGAGAGAATAGAGGGAGATTTCATAAATGGATAGGGTTAAGGAAGAGGGAGAGAAATATGGAGATTGGGGGAGAGAACTAGAGGGTGGGCAATTAATTAGGTGAGATACCTAGAGGGGGTGAGAGAGGTAGTGAGGTGAATAGGGAGAGAGGAAGAGACCTAGATATGGGAAGAGAGAAGATAGAAGGGATAGGTAGTGACCAAGAGAATGGAGAGGGAGGGGAGTGCAATAATAAGAGAATGAGAGAGAAGAGAGAGGGAGGGAGTCAAGGATAGATATGGGGTTAAGGAAGGAATGAAAGGTAGAGAAGTTGGGTTTACCTAGAGAGGGGAGAGAGAAGTGAGAGAGACAAGAGAGGGATAGAGATAGGTCTAGAGTTTGGGGACGATAAAGAGAGCGAGATACATAGCTGAAGAATGCTAATAGGAACATGTTGATTACTGAAATTTGACTAAGTCTAAAATTTTATATGATCCTCTTAAAACTCGAATCTACATTATAAGTCCTATAGAGATGAAACCACTCTCAAACATCCTGCCAATATATACATGAAATATGACTTAAAGTATAAGAAAGAAAAAAGACATATTGAAATGTGACTTATACTTAAATGTTATATTTCATGTATATATTCTCCTTTGAGGGTGGATATAAATTGTGCCCAGATTGGAAAATATACATGCTCACAAAACATTCACTTTGGACAATGCAAAACATTTGGTGCTCACCAAATGCAAAAAATTGACTTTTCACATTTAGTGAGCGCCAAATGTGAAAATTCAAAATTTTGCATTTGGTGAGTGCCAAATAGGGCGAGCACCATATTTGGAGCTCGCCAAATGGTTTGGATTGGAAGCACTAACCCTTTGGGTTTGATTGTACTTGGGCATCCAACCCAAAGGGTTGGACGATCATTTCAGGCCTGAGACGTGTTTTTATCAGAAGATTAAAAAATTTCACATATTTTTGGCCGTGCTCTCCATCAGGTTTGCACGTGTTTCAATGAAATTTAAAAAAAACACCATAGCAACCTCAATCTCTCTCTTAGCTATCCAAGCATGTAATTTTTTTTTGTATTTTGATTTCATTAAGGCTTTCATCCATAATTTCTTTTGTTAGTGTGTCCATCTTTTGTCAAAAACCAACATGCACTATTTTGGGTATAGTTTTTTATACGTTCATCGGATTTTGAAGAAACTTATATTTTTAGAAACTAGACTCCATTCTAAACAATTTAAAAAAAAGGTTTTGATTTTTGATTAGTTATCAAAGATTTTAGGGGGGAGCACACTCAAATTTTCATTTTTCAGGATGTGTCCACTTCGAAAATTAGTAAAAAATCATATAATCATTAAAAAATTAGCTGAAAAATTTGGCATAAACTACAAGGTGTTAGATAATTTCTCACTGAAGTGATTTTAAAAATTCAAAAAAAAAGTTAACATTTTAGGGGGGCCACAACAGATGCTATGTTATGTTTTTTGCATAAAAATAGGACCACTTTTTGTGGCCCCCCTTTTAGAAGCCCTTAATCTCCACCATTTTACAAAAAATTTAGTAGTTTAGAAAATAGACTCGAAGCACTCTGACTCTTGTTCTTGTTGCATCTTCAAATTTGGAGTGTAACTATCTTCAATTTTTGACTGAATTTCAGACTTTGCTGATTTTAGAAAAGTGGCATCTTAAGACCCCCTTTTGGTACCACAACTTGGTGCACATACCCTGCATTCATAACTTCTATGTCCTAATATATTGCATTTATAACACACAATGCTTACATATTTAGGAGCAGTGCATGGATTCTTGTTAGCATAGCCAAGAAAGGGAACATGCAAGTTTCTACTCTGTGAAACATTCTGCTTCTATGCATGAAATCTATAGCCATCTGATTTATTATACCTAGGGAGAACACTCTGTCTATTCCTAGACCTCATTTTACATTCTTCTGCCCTATGGCCATAATATTTACATGCAAAACAATAACTAGAGAAAGGAGGCTTATTACTTACAAATTTATTCTGCCAAACATGAGGTGATCTTACCCATTTGGAAACTCCATTTCTTCTTCTCTGGGAATGGATCCAGGATTGTCCATTTTCTCCAGGTCTTCCATCAAATCCCTTCTTCTTCCTCACTTGACATGATGTGTGGGCAACATCATCTCCTTGTCTTCTACTGGTGGAAGGCCATTTAGGATGCCTTCTCATGTTCTTGCTTCTGGTGAAGATATCTTCTCCTATTTTCCCTTTTCCTTTCAGATCTGTATTGTTCCTCCATGCAACATCATTCTTCATCCTCAGCTTCATGTCCTCATCAATTGTAGTCAGATCTATTCTTTTCTTTGGAGCATTTTTTACAGTGCAGGTCTGACCCTTTCCATTTTCATTTGAGGAGACAAATTTAATATCTTTGTGGGAGGTCTCCTTGCTTGTAGAGAATTTACCAGTACCACATCCTACTCCTCTAGTGTCCATGGAATGTTTCTACTGGCTTAACATCTTATCCAAGGATTCAGTGCCACCATCATACTTCTTTCTCAATTTGAGCTCATCTTGACATTTCTCAAGTTCTTTCCTGAGGGACTCCATTTCACCCATTATCTGTTGATGCTCTTTATCCTTTGTCTCTAGCTCAGCCTTTATATCTTTGAACCTACATTCCTTGGTGTCTTTTTGTTGAGTCTTTAACTTTGAGATACATTTCTTAGATTCTTCAAGGCATCTGATCAACTGATTTTTCTCAACAATTGCAACATTCTTAGATAGCTTGTATTCATTTCTAAGATTCTCCATTTCACTATTCAGGTCTTGACATCCTTTATCCTTAGACCTTATATCTAGCAGCAACTCCTCGCATCTTCTCTCCCTAGCATTTGAGATGGACTTCAAATCATCTGCCATTATTTTTGCCTCATCTAGTTGAGTGGTCAATAAACTGACTTTTTTGTTTGAATCTTCTAGGCAAGTTCTCAACTAGCTACAATCTTCATGAACCGATGTCTTGTAATCCTTAAGTTCATTTCTAACATTTTCCAGTTCATCAAGGGCACATAGCAATTCACCTTCTAAATCAAATTCTGCATCTTCTTCTTCTTCATCATCATTTCCAAATAGATCTTGTCCGCTAGATCTATTTACCTTGTCTCCTTATTCCTTTTTAGTGTCAGTGTCAAACACATCATACTAGTGGGATCTATCTACTTTATCCATTTTTGATGTGTTATTCTCAACATCTCTCATGGGCTATAAAAAGATGAGTCTCCTCATCATGATTGCAGTTGCAACAATCAGAACTACCTCTGTCATCTACACACATATCTGCTTCAAATTTCTTCTCACTTTCACAAGTTGATTCAATAGTGTAGGGCTTATTTCCATGTAGCATCTTCAATCTATCCCATAGACTCTTTGCCAACTTGCATCTATCCACCTATGAGAGAACATCACCAGTGAGCCCACTGAATATAGCCTTCATGGCTTCTTCGTTGCATATACATCTTCTTTCTTCTTCAGTGCTAGTGGGGGGACATAAATTCCTAGGGAGACTATTAATAACTGCCATCTAGACATCATAACCTAGGGAGGACAGGTAGACTTCCATTCTACAACTCCAGATAGCATAGTTTGATCCATCAAACACTAGAGAAGGGATTGACATTAAACCAACCATTGTGTCCTTAAGCTAGAATCTACCCAAGCTGGCGAAAGCTCATCTGACTGGGAACCTATGCTCTGATACCAATTGTTAGACATAATGTACCACTGAGAGGGGGGTTGAATCAGTGGTATTCAATTTTTCCCTTTAAAAACTTGGATGTGTATGCCGGTTATGGTATTCAACACAATGTAGACTTATCAGTTAGTGGAGAGACAGAAATACAAATGCAATCACACACAAAGGATCATCACATAACACTATCATGTATGAGGAAAACCCAAGATGGGAAAAACCTTGGTGAACAGTGTTGTCGGAGTCTACTGCTCCAATCCAACCTCACAATTAAAGTTCTATGTTACAATGTTTAGGGTACCAACCCCTGAATTAGGCCACCAACCTAAGGAGCACCAACCCCTAACTTGTTTATTTGCTACAACCCAAAGGAGCTACGACCCCTGCGCTAAGCTACAACTCAATGTTCACAATAAAACCATCAATTACAAAATTTGTTGTCTTGTTACAAGTGAATCTTGTAATGATATCATATACCTTAATGTGACGGTGAGATACCTTCTCTGATACCTCGACTCACTCTTCTCCTACTCTCCTCTACTGCTTAACTACCATTAAACTCTACTCGTACACCTATCATCTTCTTCTTCTCTGTAGGATCTCCACCTTACTCTCTCCTCTTCACCGATATAACACTTTGTCGGTTCACTATCAGCCTTCTTTGTAGCCTCCTTCACTTTAGCTCTACCGGTATGGTCACTACTAGTTTTGTTCTACTACCGGTTGAACACTTCAACCTGATTCTTACTCACTCTCACTCTCTTTTGAGATACTCATTGATCACTTGGCTGATTTTCTCTCACATGCAGAAGTAACACACTTTGCAGTAGCACAATATTCTTCTATTCAGTAGCAGCAAACAATGGCTTTGTCCTGCATATATATAGCCAGGTTTTCCTGCCAAAAGCCAATTCAAAATCTAGCAGGTTAGGGTTTCCTCATCATCCTTGAGGAAAGCCAAATCCAATCAGATCTTGCTCGATCTGATCTCCCTGACAGCCGTTTGTACATCTCTACTATTACCATGCCTTCTTCATCACGCCTTCTATCTTTGGCATTCTGCTTTTACCCTATCGACTAACTTGTTGGTCAAACACCAAGATCTGTCTTGTTGTTTCCTTCATCCACCTCGATCTTCTCAATGTCTCTTAGTTGGCTCATAGTTGTCCTCCAGACCTCAAGCCCCAAACCTTTGTAACACGTCCTATGATTTGTGGGATCTTCCATTAATGTCGACCAACTCTGCAACTACTCCGTTGGTGTACATTCCTTCTTCATCTTAATGCAGGTTCACCACATTGACTTCATGTGGCATCAATGTTGACCATCTGCCAACTTGTCTCTTCAAGTCGATCCAGATAGGATCACCAACCAAACCCTCTACTAGTTTCTCTTCTCTGTCGGTTTATGAACCCTGTCGGTATCTCACATTCTACCAGTTAACTCATCATCTTTGCATTTTGTTAAACTATCGATGGGACACCTAAATTGGTCTTCAGACATGTCTATTCAAATAATGTACATTCGCACTAAGTGGGAAGTCTTCTGCATCTGCACCTTGGCCATATTACCCATGAACATACATATCAGTAATCATTCTTGATGACACCATGTCATCAAACTTCACCAGACTCCATCTTCAATTAGGCTACATTCCTCTGTTTGCATCTACTCAGCCTTTCCTTCTCCTTGATCAGCTCAGACCATATCACAACCAGTTTGTCAAGCTGACAAACACATCACACTCCATCTGTTTCGGCAACTCAACTTGCCTTCTCTATTGGTCCATTTTATATTCCTATTCACATGCACTTAAGGAATTCTCTCAATGCACCAATAGATCCATTGTGAACCTTCAAACACCTTCCTTTGCCTCATCTAGCTCATCTCAAGAGACTATGATGAACACAATGCATAATAGGAGATAAGCTCCACTTACCGGTGGAGTGATACCTTGACATCTGCATCCTACAATGTACTCATGTGGCTTCACTGTTTGTGACACATATCTTCAAATAGGCACATGTGATCCGGTGTGGAACATTCACTATTAGTCATCTGTTCATATGGTGACTACATCTTCATCCAGTGAGAGTCTTGTTGTTCTGCAATTTCTCAGCATCCCTATGATCTATTCATTCTTCTCTTCCGGTGTTGATGTGAGCTAGGTAACATTCTGCCTCTTCATCACAAACAACATCCAATCATCTTGCCCACTATTAACTCTCCACTTGTCAGTTGACATGTTCTCCTTGTCAGGGATACACTCTGTCGGTACCAGTAACCATACCATTCCATCCACACAAGTCTGGCACTAACTTATGTACCAGTGTCACCAATGATCACTTTCCTTACCTTACCAGAGTTCTGCAATACAAGGTGATATCCAAGATATCACATTCTATACTCCTTCATAACAGTGTTGCACATACATCCCTTCTAGCGATAGTCATCCTATATCGGTTGACATCAATGACAACACAATGCCAACAATTACTTCACGTTGTGGTAGCGGTATATGAGGGCCAGTCTTAAACCCCTAAAATATTAAGTCTACAGAATGTTAATCAATTTGAGTGTTTAAAATTTTTAAGTATAGAAGTGTATTCTTAATGTGGTCACACACATTAAGCAACATATTAATCCTAGAAAATGTCAGTCAACTCTGAATGTTTAACATTTGAAAGTCTATATGTGTAAACTTAGTTTGTGTGGTTTAAACTATTCCTTATATGAGCATCCTCATTGTGATCGGGGTTATTGGATCTGTTTGCTATCATATTTCATTCTTTATTGGGTTTGAAGCTCGTGTTAAAATCTATGGATGGATTCCTTGATTAGCTGGATCATGGAGCTTGTAAGGATCAGCGCTTTGATCTCATTATCACTACTTGGAGACAACTGGCTCATGGTTTTTGGAGATAAAGGGCCCAAATTTTCCATAGCACCTGTAAGAAAATTGACAACCATAGAAATTTTTGTAGAGAACAACAACAACATATATTAGATTTACGGGGAAAAATCTGGTAAAAATATACTAGTAAAATATCATGGGCAAAATAACTTTCGTATTGATTCTCAACAATTACAGTTACAACAATCTCAAACTGTACCTCTAAACATGACTTCGAGGTGCATAAAATAACCGAGTTGAAAAGTCCTAATTGAAGACAACTTACTAAATATAGTAAGTATGACTCACATAACTACATGTAAAATACATGTCGAAATTACAATTTATACTAAGTCTCAAAAACATTTGTGCCTCTTGGCAAGACGCCTAGCGATGTGTCACCTAATGACGAGTGCCTAGCCACACACTAGATGCAAATCCGTGATGACTCAACAACATCTAGATGAGAATCCAAGATGACTCAGCCACTGCTGGTGAGAACCCAATTTGGACTTCACATTCCAATAGTACCTTTATTACCTGCCTCCTTTGTTCCCGGGATCAGCGTGGTTGTTGTGTTTGCACATATGTTAGGGGAATGGATAAGAATGAAATTGTCTTGAGATTTCATGGATCTAAATTCAAGATCCTTGAACCTAGGAGAAACCTAGTAGAGGTGCTTGAGGCTCTCCAAATACCCACAAAATCAAAACCAGTGGCTAGGGATGCCCATTTGAATTAGTCACTTTCCCATTAGAAGGCCTTGATAGGGAATACAGTATCTGAAGTGGATCAACTCCATTGAAACGAGAATGCAACAAGTGTTAGGAGAAGACAAAATCTCTATCATGACAGACCAAATGTATTGAAATGAGCATGGTAAGGGCTAGTAGAAGACTGAAGTTCCCATTGATGTTGAGTTCAACAATTGAAAGAAGAGGAAAAGAGACAATAATAGCTTTTAATAGGCCTATAATTTCAAAAACATGTATCCCATGACACTTCAAAATCTTCCACTAGGGTTTAAGACAAAGAACCCCAACCTTATCAAGAATTTGAGGGGGAATAGAAGTAACAATATAGAAAATTCTCCTTGTATTTATTGGTAAGCTTAAGCTTAAATTTAAATTGAAGCCACTAAAGAAAAATATTATGGGTTCTATGAATGTGGTCTAGAAGGGTTCATATTTTTGTATTTAAAAAGATGTAGAGTATGAATCGAAGATAGTTTGACCAAATGATGGCCTTGATACCTAAGAATAGGATAGTACTAGATGGACTATTGGTTAATGGATTACCCATTGCGGAAGTCATTTATTTTCCATGTGAACTAGGGTTTGACGATAACTTCTAAATATTTCCATATATATATATATATATATATATAGATATATATATATATATATATATATATATATATATATATATATATATATATATATATATATATATATATATATATTTGAAGGGTTCCCCAATCTACGTCTTTCTAAGTGGGCCATCCAATTGGGAAACTAGACCTAATGTAGTTTTAGACAAGAATTTTCAAGATTCATTACCACCAAGAACTCTAATAATACATTCAACACAAAGAACAAATACTTGCTATTGAATGTATATTATACCATGTCTCCAAATGTAATGAGGAAGGCAACAAAAATCTCAAGCAACAAGATGGAAGCTACGACTCTCATAACTTGAAGTTCAAAGGAAATAATGGAGGAGTTTCCCTATCTTTATGTAAGAGTTGTTAGAGGGAATAAAACATGAGGATTAGTTGACATGAGTGGTAGAAAGAAGTTTGGTTTAAATTTAAAATTTTCTAGCCATTGAAAGAAGCTTGATGATCCAATATTGTACTTTTTCTTAATTCTAGTTATAATTGCTTGCTAAAGCATAGTGATTAAGGCCTAGAATTTAATAGAAATTCCCCAAAAATGAAATGTTTCCTCCATAATTAATCCACTTCCACCAAGAAAAGTTAAGTCAACATGGTTAGGGAAGGAAGGATTGGTGATAGCATTGGGTCTTTTTCAATTCAATGCTAGATCCTAAGGCTTGGTAGAAGTTAAGCGGCCAATGTATGGCCCGATAGGTATGATCTTCCTCCTCAAGGAGAGTAAAGAAAGATTAATTGAAAAATGACCATTAGCCAATTGTTGTGAAGGATGGGGACGAGAAATTATTTTGGCATAGGATTGGGAGACTACCATAGACAATAAGTACCCTATTATCTTGACTATCATTTTATAAAAAGTTGCAACAAAAGGATAGCCTTCACGGATGGACTTGTGAAGCCCCATGTTGTTGGATAACCAGCCAAAAAGGGTAATGCAAGAAAAAGAATAAAAAAACAACATTTTGATAATTTAAATGATGAATGAGTTGAATCCAAGAGCCTACAATATTACCAAAATAAAAGGCCATTTAATCTAATCATAAGCTTTGGAAAAACCAATTTTCTTGAAATGGGTGAGTTATTGAGAGGAGTTGGCCTATCCCATACCCTCCCAAACAAGAATGATGTTATATAAGACAAACTTACATTTAATGAATCTTATTTGTTCAATATGAACAATTAGGGGAGCATGGAGTAGAGCTTTATAGCCAAGACATTAACAATGATTTTGTAAGGAACATCATTATAGGCCTCCAAGTACAAAGATCTTCACGATCAATGGATATAGGTATGAATTTTATATTTATTTTTTCAAATTATGTTTGAAATAATTCATTCTTAGTTGTTTGCCAAAATTAGGTGTCACGGCTAAATTTAAAGTTGATATTTCCTATGGTCCTATTATACTCTAAATATCTCGTCATATATTAAAATTAAATTAAATAGAGAACATCATTATGAAAAGGGAATATAATTGTTTTTTGGTGATTATTCAAGATAGTAAAATAAAATGTATATAAGCATATAATCAATTTAGTTTAACTAAAATAAAATAAGTCAAAGTTTAGGTTAATTATTTGTATAAATATTTATAATTTTTAAAAAGAAAATTAGGAGGATAGATTACATAGTTATATGGTTGAACAAGGGGCGCTAAATGAATATTTTATATGGATCTTGTGTTCCTTGGGATAAGGTACTAGTTTTGATAGTCAAATGTATGAATTAGAGAACTAATAAAAATGGGGGAAATTTTGTTGTGCTCTACTAGACTTTATGTCTTTTTTTTTGGCCCTTCACTCCATTTTTCTTAATTTGTGCAATTAACATAGGAAACTCTCTATATGTATGCATTGATTATTGTTTTTATAGTCAATCCTAAATATGGTATCAATTGATTTCAACATAGCCAATCAAATTGGTGCTGATAATTTGGTAGCTCTACATAATGTCTTCTTCAGACATGCATCTTAAAAAAATTATTTTTTATTTTTTTCATGTGGTACACATTATGAGTCCCTGGAATATGTGTTTTTTCCACTCATCAATTTAATAGTGCTTGTAAATGGTTATACCATTTCACTTTAATAGGATATTTTGTGGAGAGACCCCCCTGAAAGCAAGCTCTAGGAATAGATTAACAGGAAAATGATTTTGGTTGATGCAAGATTGTTGTGAACTAGGGATGCTCCTGCATCATCTAGTGAGGTTATCTTATTGGCCCCAGTGTATAACTCATTTTGTCTGATATAGTTTATTGATTGTTGGTGTATGGACAAATGAAACTCACCTGAAGACTTTCAAAATAGAATAAAATTTTTTCTTGTTATGTTTTTGAAACTCTATTCATATTCTTGGTATAAAAATATGATGTTTTAGTTTTGTTTGTTTGTTCTAGGGAACAATATGTCATATAGTTTGTTCTAATACATGGCATAGGTGTATAAAATGTTTACGAGGTTTATATATGCTAGTTTTGAGTTCATATTCTTTATGTATTTCAAATATTCAAATGTTGTACAATTCAAGACATGTTAGTTTGTGCAATAACAATAAGGTGCTATAGAAGGCTCTCTGATTTGGTTTGTGGTGGAACTATGATAGATTATTATACTGTCAGAGGATGGTGGTTTCATAAATCCATGTTGGGTAGTAGGGTGGGAGGCTTTTAACCCCACACCCTACCATAGAATAGGCCAGGGTACCCCCACTAATGGGTAGATAAAATATCTTATTACATATTAACTTCTTGGTGTTCAAGTGGTCTACAATTGGAGTTTGTTGTGTCAAAGTTGTAATATAGGGGTTCATATATTATGAGTTTTCTTTTGACCATGGTGTTTCCCAGTTTGGGTTTTCCATGTAAAATCTTGGTATTCATGTGTGTTTGATTTGATGGTTTCGGTTATTAGTTTTCATGTTCATGATTGACAAAGTAAATGATAAAGTAAGAAGTTAAATCTAATCAAGTTTTAGTATTTGTTGATTCACACCCCTTGCCAACAATCTGATAGTGTTCAACATCTCTACCGACTACCACCATGATGTCAATGCCATCATTCGAAGAGAATATCATCAAAAAAAATTATGCACTAATGTTCTGTGATTTTTGGCAAGAATAAAACTATGTTAAATGATTTTTTTTTAATTGAATGCATCTCTCAAGCCATCAAATATCAACATCAATAAAATTGCAAATTGATATTTTCTCCATTATACCTGATGCTTCAATATATTTCTATTTGAGAGGCCTCTTGATGCAGCAAGCATATACATTTATTTCTCTGTTTTAGGTCTCCTTTAGCTACCACCTCCACTAGACATGTAAGAAGAGCATTGTGTTAGGAATATTTTGGTAAATGATACATGAACATGATGCATTAAATATATATCTATTTGAGAAGCCTCCTAATATACCAAGAATTCAAATTTCTTTCTCTATTTGAGATCACCTTTAGAAACCACCTTCATTGAAGATATAGGAAGAGCATTGTGTTGAGAATATTTTAGACTACTGTAATGGATACTATATTTTTTTTATTAAAAATTTACATGATGTATACTAAATGATACATGGTCTAGATGCATTCAATATATATCTATTTGAGCAGCCTCCTAATGCATCAAGAATTTACATTTCGTGTTTTGTTTGAGGTCTCCTTAACCTGCCACCTCCACTAGATATATTGGTTGAGCATTGTGTTAAGAACCTTTTGGACTGGTTGTAATGGATATAGCTATATTTTACTTTTTGTAAAAAAAAAACCCTTATCTAAAGCTTGAGATTAGAGATTTGAAATATATTCTATATATCATAGATCAATCAAAATTTTGGTCTTGTTTTGTGGTGAAGCAAGGCTGCCAACTTTTTTTCATCATCATCTTTCCAAGTTGAGTCATGCTCCTTGTTTTATGAAATATGTCTCCTATTGGCATTTTGTCACCTTCTCTTCGGGATGAATTATGCTCTAAACTCTCTAAAACCAATTAAATAATATTAGAAGATTGTATTAGTATCAGGTTGATCTATGACCTATGCTTTGTACTTGTTCATTTCCTAGGTTGAGCATGTCTCCCTATGATGTGGAAGTTGATCAATCAAGTTTTGATCTCACTATGATAATCCTATGCAACTACTCTATTTTGAATTAATATAAATATATATTCCTTATGCATCCTGTTTATAAAATAAATAAACAATTAAAATATAACATTATAATATAATAGTTTGTTATATAGCATATTATTAAAACATATATAAAATTATATATATTAAAAAACATACAATCTAAATATTATACTATAATATAGTATTCTAATTTATAATATTAATATATATCATTTTATAATATTTGTTATAAAATTACATATTAAATTTAAAAAATAAATTATTATGTATTTGTCTTATATTAACTAGCATATATACCTTAAATTTTCATTTAATCCATATAAAATACTCTGAGAGATATCCTTCTCAAGGCGCCCATTTTTAATCAATTTTACACCCTAAAGTAAAATAGGTGCCTCCAGAAGCATATCTCTCGGTGTATTTTATATGGATTAAATTAAAATTTAAGGTATATATGCTAGTGGCAATCACGCGATGTGATGTGAAAAACATAAAATAAATGCAACATATAATTATATAGTATCTTTTTCTTGAATTGAATTATATTATTATACTGTTATGTAGAGATATATGAAATTTAATATATCCATTTAGACTACTTTTAATAAATATATATATGTTTTGCAAGATTAAAGCATGTACTAAAATGTAAGATATATATTAGACTTTATTTAATGATAGTACTTATAAAACATTATTTAATGGTTAGTATTATGGTTACGAATAGGGTTAGGGTTCAGGCTAGTATTATGGTTAGAGTTAAGGTTTACATCATTGTTAGGGATATGTTAGGGTTTGCATCAAGGTTAGGGTTTGGTTTAGGTTTAGAATTATGGTTAGGGTTAGGATTTAGGATTACTGTTAGGATTATGGCTAGGGTTAAGGTTAAGGTTACTATTATGTTTAAGGCTAAGGTTTACATCATTGTTAGTTTTAGGGTTAAGGTTAGGCTATAATTAAGGTTATTATTCTAGAAGAATGGTTGGGGTAATGATTGAGGTTCAATTAGAATTAGTATTAGAGTTAGGGCTAGGGTTCAGTTAAGAGTAGGGTTAATATCACAATTAAATTAGGGTCTTATTAGGTTTAGGGTTAGTGTTATGATTAAAAACGGGTCAAGGTTTAAGGATAAAGCCTGGTGTTAAGGTTAGGGCTCTATAATAAAGCATGCTTTCAAGGTTAGGATGAAGGTTTAATTAGGGCTATGGGTTACATTAACATAAAGATTAGGGATAGTATCAAGGTTAGGTTGGATTTAAGGTTAAGGTTATTTTAGGTCTATAGTTTAGGTAAAAGATAGGGTTTAATTATGGTTAGGGTTAATTTTAGGGTTAGGTTATCATAGGGGTTCAATTACAGTTAGGGCAAGAGTTTAATCAATGTTATAATTTAATTACATTAGTGTTAGGGTTAAAGTAGTATTAAAGTTCAATTAGGATTAGGGTTAGAGTTAAATTTAGGGTTAGGTTATGGTTAGGTTTCAATCATGGTCATATAAGGTTTAGGGTTAACATTACACAACAATCAGGGTTACTATTCTAGGAGAATGCTTGGGGTAAGGGTTGGGGTTGAATTAGAATTAGTATTAGAGAAAGGGCTAGTGTTCAATCAAGAGTAGGGTTAGTATTACAATTCATTTAGGGTTTATTTAAGGTTAGAGTTAGTGTTTGGATTCAAATAGGGTTAGATTTTGAGGATAAGCATGGCACGATGGTTAGGATTATATAATAAAGCTTGATTTTAAGGCTATGTTTAAGTTTTAATTAAAGTTATGGTTATGTTAGAATATAGGTTCAATTAGGGTTAGGGTTTAATACATCTAGATAGGGATATTGTCAATGTTAGGGTTTGATTATGGCAAGGTTTTAATTATTGGTAGGGGTAATATTAAAGTTCAATTTGGCTTAGAATTAAGGTTATTATTCAATTGCATTAGGATTGGAGTTAAATTAGGATTGAAATTAAATTAGGGTTGGGGTTCAAATTAGATTTAGGGTTCAATTAAGGTTAGATTAAGGTTCAAGTTGTAGGTAGGGTTCAATTTTTCGGTTAAAATTAAGTTTAGGGTAAGGTTAGGGTTGGAATTCAATTAGAGGGATCAAGTTTAAGGGTTAGCATTAAGGATAATTATATTTTAATTATGGTAATGGTCTAATTATAGTTAGGGCTAGGATTAGAATTAAATGAGGATTATGATTCAATTACATCAGGGTTAAAAAATTAGAATTAGAGTTCAATTAGCATCTTGGTTTGGTGTAGATTACGGTTGGGGTTAGATAAGATTTAGAGTTTAATTAGGGATAGGGTTAAGTTTAGGGCTAGGGCTCAATTATGGTTAAATTAGGGTTCAAGTTGTAGCTAAGGTTTAATTATAGGGTAAAAGGTAGGTTTAGGGTTACATTGTGGTTAGGTTTCAATTATGGTAAGATTAGGTTAGGGTTAGGGCTCAATTAGGTGTAGATTGGAGATATTGTCAAGGTTAGGGTTTGATTATGATAAGGTAAATTATAATTAGGGTTAGTATTAGATTTCAAATAGGGCTAGAATTAGGGTTATGCTTCAATCACAATGAGAGGGTTAGAGTTAAATTATGGTGGGATTAGGGTTCAAGTTGTAGGTAGTGTTTAATTCTAGGGTTCTATAATAAAGCTCACTTTCAAGGTTCGCATTAAGGTTTAATTAGGGTTAGGGATTACATTAGCATAGAGATTAGGGATAGGGTCAAGGTTAGGTTAGGTTAGGTTAGGTAGGTTGGATTAGAATTATGGTTAGTCTTAGCATTTAGTATTAGCTTACATCATGGTTAGGGTTAGGGCTTAGGATTAGGGTTTACATCATGGTTAGGGTTAGGGCTTAGGATTATGGTTAGGAATATGATGAGGGTTAGGTTTATATCATGCTTAGGGTTAGGGTTCGGGATAGGTTTGGGTAATGGTTAGGGTTAAGGTTTAGGTTTACGATTATGATTATGGTATGGATTAGGTTTTAAGGTTATGGCTAAGGAGTATTGTTATGGTTAGGGTTTAGGATTATGGTTTAGTTAGGGTTAGGATTATGATTGGGGTTAGGGTTATGCTTTAGATCATGGTTGGGGTTGGGGTTAGGATTATGGTTAAGTTTTATATCATAGTTAAGGCTAGGGTTTAGAATTATGGTTAGGCATATGGTTAAGTTTTATATCATGCTTAAGGTTGGCTTTAGGGTTAGGGTTATGGTCAAGGTTAGGATTTACATCATGGTTAGGGTTAGGATTAAGATTAAGGTTAGAGTTAGGGCTTAGGATTATGATTAGGCATATGGTTAGGGTTAGGTTTATATTGTGCTTGGTGTTAGTGTTAGGGTTAAGGTTAGGGAAGAGGGTTAGGATTATGGTTAGGGTTAGAATCAACATCATGGTTAGGGTTAGGGTTGGGGATAAGGATAGGTTTTTTGTTATGGTTAAGTCTAAGTTTTAGGGTTATCGTTATGGTTATGGCTAGGTCTAAGGATTATTATTAAGGTTATGGCTAGGTTACGATTTGTATCATGCTTAGGGTTATAGTTTGGGTTAGAATTATTTGGATTATGGTTAGGGTTTACATTATTGTTAGGGTTAGGGAATGGATTACAACAAGGTTTATGGTTTGAATTATTGTTAGCATTAGGGTTTAGCATAATGTTTAGACCTAAGGTTAGGATTAAGTGTTATAGTTATGGATATGGTTAGGGTTAGTATTTAGATCATTATTAGGGTTAGAGTTAGGTTTTAGGTTTAGGGTTTGGACTATGGTTAGGATAGGGTTTGCATCATGGTTAGGGTTATGGTTAGGTTTTGGGTGAAGGTTTAGTGTTAGGATTAGTGTTATGGTTAAGGTTAGGGCTAATGATTATAGTTATAGTTATTCTTATGATTAAAATAGGGTTAGTTTTCAAGGATAAAACATGTTATTAGGGTTAGGGTTCTATAATTAAGCTTGAGTTTAAGGTTAGGGTTTATATTTTTAATTAGGATTAAAGATACCATTTAATTAGGGTTAGGGTTAAGTTATGGGTTACATTAGCATAAAGGTTTGATTAGGGTTAGGATCAATGTCAATTATTGAGTTTAGGGTAAAGACTATGCTAGGGTTTAGGTTGTTCAAGGTAAGGTTTAATTAAGGTTAGGATTAATTTTAGCATTAGGTTATTAGGATTAAATTAGGGTTAGATTAGAGTTATGGTTAAGATTGGGTTATGGATAGGATTAATTTTAGGTTGTGATTAAAGTTACTATTCTAGGGTAAAGCTTGGGGTTAGGGTAGGGTTGATATAACTTTAGCTGAAGCCCAACCATAATTTAATTCTAATTTAACTAAAAGTCTAATAATAATTATAGTTAAAAACTACAACCAACATTAATTAAACCCTAATTCTAAATTAACCCTAAATTATAATTTTTACATTTTCCTACTTTATTATAAGGTTATTTTTTAAAAGTATAGATAAATAGTCCAAGGGGTTGAGCTTAATTGGTTAAACCATTGAGTTCTCAATGTGGAGATCCAAGTTCAACTCCCATGAGTGATACCTTTGTGTAGAATTCTAAATTGTGACTCTTGGTCTTCCATTGGTTGTATTTGTCTCATTGTTTAAAGTGGATTTCTAAGTTGTGATCCTTGGTCTTCCAATTGTTGTTTCTAGTTTGGTGATAGAAATGGTATTTGAGCTTTGTGATTCTAGGATACTTAATACAAAAAGTATACATAAATATATGATTAAAGACAAACTTACACATAAACTGTTTTTCTAAAATAATTATTTAGATATCAATTATATTTCTAGCATTTTATGGATCTCCAAAGATTAATAAGATTATCATCATAACTCTAATAGTAATTATAATTAAAAACTATACCTAACCTTAATTAAACCCTAATCTTAACTTAACCCTAAATTATAATAGTAATTACTAAAAACTTATTTCACCTTTTCCACCTCTCTTGCTTTTAGAATAAATTTAAAACTAAAATATAGATATGAATAAAACCTTTCCAAATTTTTTCTAGATATATTAGCAACAATTCTATTTTATTTTTCCTTTTGACATGTAAATTATTTCAAATTCTAAATTAAACTAAATTCTATATTTTCTAATTTTTAAATGAATCATGAATCTTTTAGAATAAATTTAAAACTAAAATCTAGATATAAATAGAACCTTTCAGCCTCTCTAAGGGAGGCTCGTGTTATTAAGAAAATTATCTATGATCATGCAACTTTTTCTAGACAAAGTGTTAATAATCATAAATCCAAAATCTTTTTTGTGAATGTCTCCCCTCTAGTTAAAAATAGACTCGTCCGCTTTTGGATTTTTCAAGTTGGGACCCTTCCATGTGTATACCTAGGCATTCCTTTTTTTCTAGGGTCAGATAAGGCTTCCTTTTGGAACAAAATTGTTCATTCAATATCCTCCTGAATCTCTTCCTAGAATCATAAGTGGCTGACGATGGCTGGTAAAATTCTTTTAATTAAGTCAATTTTGAATGCCATCCCCACATATTTGATGTCTGTTTTGCAGGCTCCTCCCCAAGTTATTAAGAACATTAGGGTCTCCCTTAGGACCTTTCTTTGGAATGATAACTTGGGTGATAAGCCGAGGATTCATCTCTTGGCTTGGGACAAAATTTGTTGTCCCAAAGAGCCGGGGGGTGCAGGTATTCATAATTTAGCTGCTCAGAATAAGGCTTTGGGGGCGAAATTGGTTTAGAAGTTATATGCTGAGCCTCATAGTAAATGGGCAGCCATCATGTTTGCTAAGTATTTAAGGGGTGCTTCCAGAGAAAGGATTTTTACTCCTTCATCTGTTCCAAAAGGTTCAGCTTTTTGGAATTTTTTGGTTTCATGTAGGATGGTTATTTTACCACATCTATCCTGGGTTGTTAATAATGGGAAGAAAGTTTGGCTTTGGGATGAAGTCTGGATTGGCCACTCTACCCTTTCAGCTATCCAAGACTAGTCCCCTTTGTCTGGTATTCTATTAGAATTTTGGGGGCTTTTTGTTGCTGATTATTTTGACATTGTCTCCTCTGTTCCTTGTGTGATTGCGAAATGGAAGATTATCCCTCCCTTGTCGATTGATATTAATCTTTTTCTAGCTTTTGTGGAAGAACTTCACAAAAGACCCCTTGTTTTCCAAAATAAAGAGGACTCCTTGGTTTGGATTAAGAGTGTTGCTAGTTCTTATTCAGTTAAAAAAGGGTATAATTCTTTAGTTCAGACTTCTCCATCCCCTTGTTGGCCTACTAAGATTTTTTGGCACCCAACTTGTCTTCCTAAAGAAGGGTCATTTTCTTGGTTGGTAGTCCAAGATAAGGTTCTCACCGGAATGCACTTGGATAGACTTGGGATTACGGCTGTATTTCATTGTGTTTTTTGTGGTCATTGTATGGAATCCATGGATCATCTTTTCTTGTTTTGTCCATTTGCTTTTGAGTGTTGGTATTGGTTATTTGGCATGCTTGGCTAGTCTTCTGTGACAGGTCCCAATCTTCTTTCGCATTTCATGGCCTGGCCATTGTTATTTTCCTCATCGTTCTATTCATCCCTTTGGGTTGTTGCCCCATCACTGGTAATTTGAAATATTTGGCTTGAAAGAAATTCTAGAATTTTTAATCATAAAAATGCCACTTTCTTTGAAGTAATTGGTAAAATTCAAACCTCCATCAGTGAGGTGGTTCTTTGAGGTGGTAAAAATGATTGCAAGATTTACATAGAATGGATTTTTTGAAAATGCTTTCAAAACATTGAAACAAATGCAATGGGCAAGTATAAAGCCAAATTCTTTGGTAGCGTCTTCAAGAATGGGAACTTTCAAGTAGGGTGTGGACATGCATGAAAGAAAATGGTATGGGGATTTTTTTTAGATACTAAAGTTGGAAATTCTCCAGTGGACATGCAAGCAACATGTAGAATCATAGAAACGTGTGTTCAATGGATTGCATAGCAACTCCACCCTACAAACAAAACTTTGAAATTAAACTCTTAATCTTCTATGTCCCTACAACTCTTTTATTTTTAAACTACTACTACTAAAATGCCAATTACGACATCCCTACAAGTGCATGCCAATCCTATCTATCTTTTGTAAAAATCTTTTCAAAATAATAATGGTACATTCGAAAACTCTAGATTTGTAAAAAAACCAAGACTATAGATTATTGGTATCCTGCAACACTTATAGTATAAAGTGAGGCAAAAATGGAATAATTTATTGAATCATGGGAATCATTTATGAATTATAGCACCCAGGTCCTTGCCAGGTTTCACTCCATTCAAGTATCGATTTCACTATCCTCATTTTAGCCATACTTGACAGGAGCTTCTTCAATTATTTGTTTCAATTTCTCACTATCTATTGTTGCAATGCATTATTTCACCACAAAATCAATCAAATGCAAGACTCATCTATACATAAAAATCAAAATCAAAGGTCATTAATGATCTGGGCAAGTTCCAAATTACTTACTTTAAAGGTGGATGTTTGATAATTTGGTCGTCAAAAGATGTGAGATTTGCATTGTGGAAATCCAAGCAAAGGGATTCGAAAGTCTCCAACAATCGATGCCTTGTCCATGTACACAACAAAAAACAAAACCCCCTATCAGTTTCATAATCAACCATTAAGATGTAATTGCAAACTTTTCATATGCCTATTGCAATTCGATTGTAACTGTTAGAAGAGCATGTAGGTTCTCGTTTGTAACTGTCAGAATACAATGCCACCTCCTTCCACCTTGACAATAATTTGAATGCTTGTTATTTCCATGCATGACTGATAGGAATACCAAAAGTTTCTTTTTTCTTACAGCGTTACTCATGATGACCTCCTATTGATGCCATTGTAGGTTACGCCTCTTGGCGTAATTAGAACAAATATAATATTATTAGTACTAAAATATATTAACTTATAATATTAGTTTACAAATATATAATATTATCTAAATACAAATAATATATAACAATATATTCTTCAAATAATATCAGTTACATTTGTATCAAGAAATAATACTATTTGTTTAAAAAATGTTAAATGAACAGCAAAATTGGAAGATAAAAGAAAATTGATTGTCCATACACCAATGTAGAAAAATGTAATTGATATTCATACTTATAGAATATATACTTTCAAAAATATCTTAAAATTTCATATATCTTCATCAAAATAGATAACCTTCCTTTTAATTCTTCCATTTTACCAAAGAAAGCTGACCATTTTGAGTCGCACATTTGGAATCTGTGAAAAAAAGTTGAAAAAGATTGAATGGTGCAATATTTCAAGACATTATAGTGATGTATTGCAGAAAACGGTCCAAGTTCAGTGCATCTAATTTTTGTGCATTTTATGCGGGCCTATAAATCTTGTATCATTCTACTAATTCAAAAGCATACAAAGTTAAATAACAAACAACCTCGTCCATAGGTATGTTCTGGTCTCTCTGAGTTCCCCCGACTGCTTCAGGAAATGTTTACTTCTTTAAGTAATAATTTATTTGCTGAAGAGTTTGGGGGAACTCTGTGAGTCACTGAACACATTTTTATCATTACTGAGATTTACGGTGTTCACTTCTTCTTTGAAAGGTGAAAAGCCATAACACATTTGATTCTGCTAGTTTACATTGTCTGAGTCCATGGAATTTAGGTTGATTTATCTTTAAATCAATAATATGACTGCAATTATCAAGTATCTCATACCAAAGATTGAAGTAAACATAATTTTTTAATTTCATTCTTATGTTTTATTTCTTTTGTCTCGAGTAAGTTTTTTAATTTCTTGTTACATCTGAATTTAATATCTTGTTGGAAATTTAATAGTCGCATTATATACTCGATGTGCTGCAAATTTAATACTCATATTACAGATTCGATGTGCCGCTAAATATAGATATGGAAAGCTTAAGAGGAACCCTCTTTTAGGTGGATAGGATGTTCCACGTTTCCCCTTCTTATATGATTCAATTTTATTTATTATGTTGTCTCAGCTCATTCATGGACACATACTACGATCTTGATGGTCACATAGTCAAGTTTCATGGTGGGACTATTGGCAGTAAATATGTAGGGAACATTAGAAAACTATTATGTTAACTGATCGATATGATCATTTATTAAATGGCAAATAGATAGTGATTCTACTCTTTCTTAATGATTTCTTTTATTTGTTTGATTTGGGAATGGAAACTTAAATCAAACAGGTTAATGGTGTAATGGATAAATCTTATATAGTTTCTCTATATGTTAGTAATTGGTGTTTTTGAAGGTCTTTGGGGCATTTTCAGCCCTTGAAAGTTTGGCCTGCCGTTTAGATTCGTTGCCGTAGGCATTCTTTTAGGACTTCACCTTCAGCTCTTGGAGACCTTTCCAATAAGTTAAATGGCATTTGGAGTCCTGAGTAGAAAGTTATGTCTAGTTAAAGTTAGGACAAAATTTCATATAGTTTTTTGAAAATTTCGTAGTTTTGGATTTTATTATGTAAATAAACAAATATGAATGTTAAATCCAGAATACCACAGGTTGACACTCAGGTGTTGTCATCCGAATCCATAATTCAGATCAATAACTGTAAAAGAAATTATCTGTTTTAATAAAGTTTGTTGTAGTTTCATATTTGTAGAGTTTTAATTTATTCATGTTTAAATTTGTGTCTATGATATTAATTGTACATGTGTGAAAATGAAATGTGTAAATTTATGATTGTAATAGAAATGAGGTTTTTGATATTTGAAAGAAGGTAGTCACCACTAATAAAAGGAGTTTAAGAAAAACGTTACTGGATGGAGGAGAAAAAGAGAGGTATGAAGGTAACTATTTAAAAAGAATGAATTGATAGAGATAGTCTGGTTGGTATGTAGATTTATAAAGTAAAATAATAAAATAATTTTTTTTTTATGTATTAAAGAATTTGCTTGAAAATACACAAACCCGTTTAAATAGGGAAAAAAGGAGAAAGTACATAGTACATAGATGAGGTAGATGTAGATTACTCAAGATGCATTATAGGGTATAATCAAATACATAATCTAAGGGCACCAAAGTAGAGAAATGGTAGAAATGATAACATCTCATCAAAAATCAAATCAATTTGAACATTTAGGTAATTTTCTTAAAATAAAGATAATGATATATTTGGATACTTTTGTCATGATCCATTACAAAATAAAAATATTAGATAAATTATTTCCATTTTCTTATAAAATGTTAATTTAAAAATATTCATGCCTAATTTTTTTAATAAAATCCTTAGAATAATGAATCGATAAAGAGAGGTGGTTGGTACGTAGATTATTAAGTAAAGAATATTAACACCATTTAATAAAATAAAAAAATTTATAAAAAATTGTTGTAGCTTTTGTAATACTAATTAATATGTCAATGATAAATGTTCGAAATTATATGAAAATGATAATAGTTGTGGAAAAGGAAAAGATGACTCCAAATATTTAATGCTACCTGTTAAAGAAGAATGAATAGAGAGATAGCATGGTTTGTATGTAGATTATAAAGTTAAAAAATACAAGATTTTTTTCATCTATAAAAGCATTAGTGATCCGAATTATGACTTTGGAGTACAGTACCTAGTGTAAACCTGCGGTATTGTCGATTTCGTTTACAATAACATAACTAATTTAGAATTGTAGCAAGCCAAAAAGTGATTCCTTTCCATCCCAAAAATCAAGTTTATACAAAATTTTGAACTTCCCGTGGTCACAACAGACCTTTGGGATGCGTGACTTAGAATCCCAAATCCTAAAAAATCAAACTAGACACAGACATTGGAATTACAATCCCGAAATGACAACCCACTGCTAGACACCAATGTCAGAATAGCAATCCCAACCTAAGGTCTTGATCACCCATCGAAGTAGCTAACACAGGCAGTGTAACCACTTTATGCAAACCTTGATCACATCGTACTGGAGCAGCTGCTTCTTGATTTAATTTTGTATTATTAATTATTTCTGCAACATCCAATAGTGGAGGAACATATGGTTTCAACAGTTCTACATTAAAGATTGGATGAAGACCCAAAAATGGAGATAAATTGAGCTCAAATGCATTATCACCAACTTGCTTGATGGTTGTATATGGGCCATAATGCTGAGGGAGAAGCAACCTATTGGCACCTTGCAATCTCTCTTTCTGAATATGCAACCACACATTATCCCCAATTTGAAAATTATGGGGAGTGTGATGCTCATCATGCCTTTCCTTATATTTTTTATTAGTGCATTCCAAGATTTCATGAACCTGTTGCTGCAGATGATAAATTCTATCAATAAACCATTTTGCCTTGTCTTCCTCCTTATCAACACTTTGGACCAAATCAGGTTGAATATGTGGTACAACAACATCCATGGGCGCTAATGGCTGATAACCAAGACAAACTTCAAGGGGGCTGTGACCCGTCAAACTGTGAATTGCCCTATTATAGTTATGCTAAACATATGGAAGGCTTTAATCCCATGTGCGGGGATGCTTTCAGTGATACATGCATATAATTTGGATGATCATTTGATTAAATACCTCTGTTTGGCCATATATTTGAGGATGGAAAGCACTAGAATTTGTTAATTTTGTGTTCATCTTCTCCCAAAATGAAGACCAAAACCTACTGAGAAATCTGCTATCCCTATCTGAAATAATACTTTTAGGAAGACCAAATGAACTCATATGTTTTCGAAGAAAATCTTTGCAGAAATTGTCTTTTTACAAGCCATTATTATTTTCATTTTTGAAAACCTATCAACCACAACATATACACAATCATGCCCTCATTTGGTGGCAGGGAGACCAAACATAAAATCCATAGAAACTGAATGTCAAGGTTTTTTCAAGAACAGGAAGTGGCATATATAAACCTAGTTTATGATTGGCAGGCTTTGCAATAGCACATGATGTACAAGCTTGAATATATGAAATTACATCATTCCTCAATTTTGGCTAATAAAAATATCTCTGGAGTATAGCAGTAGTCTTACCTATTCAAAAATGTCCAGCAACCTTGCTATAATGAGCTTCCCATATCAACTTCTTGTGCTCTACATTGGGCACATAGATTTGGCCGAAGTGACAAAGCATACCATCCTGCAAATAGAAATAAACCACATGGTTTCCCTTTAGCAACTAATTATAAACATCTGCAAACACATTATCATTCTCATACAAGTGAGCCCAGGTTTCAGTTCGATGACCACATGATTCCAGTACCATACTTATAGGTGCAATTGGAGGCATGCTCAAACAATTTTCTACTTTGTTAGTGCTTCCCTTCTTATGACAAATATTGAGGTGAAATTGTTGAAGATAGGCTAACCATCTTTGGTGTCTATCATTCTGCAACTTCCCTTGTGGTTGCAAGAATTGAAGAGGTTTGTGATCTGTGTGAATGACAGTCTCCTTACCCAAACTATAATGCTTCCACTGCTTACAAGCTTGAACAATGGCATATAATTCCTTCTCGTAAGTAGGATACCTGTGTACTGTATCAGAAAAAGTCTGAATGTGATATACACCTAGATGACCATGTTGCATGAAAACTGCTCCTAGAGCATATTCAGATGCATCGGTTTGTATCTCAAATGACTGTTGTAGATCAAGAAGAGATAAAACTAGCGTAGGACATAACCTTCATTTTAACTCCTCAAATGCTTGTTGCTGAGCACTTCTCCACTTCAATTTTGCTTGCACTCCTCCCAATGACTGATTTAAGGGCCAAGATAAATGTGAAAATCCCAGCACAAACCTGCGATAAAAATTTGCCAGCCCAAAAAAACTACATAAATCTGTAAGGTTTTTTAGGAGAGGGCCAGTCCTTGATTACTTGTATTTTATCAGGATCAACATGAACACCCTCACTATCAATAAGGTATCCCAAATATCTAATGCTCTACATACCAAAGGAACACTTTTCTTTATTTGCATATAATCCATGATCTTGCAAAGTTGAGAATACTTGGTCCACATGTTGTAGATGCTCATCCCAAGTCTTGTTGAAGATGAGTATATCATCCAAGTACACTACTATGAAGGAATCAGTGAATGGTCTAAGTCCATCATTCATAATCCCCATGAATGTAGCTGGAGCATTTGTTAGACCAAACGGTATTACTATCCATTCAAAGAAACCTTCCTTAGATTTAAAAGATGTCTTCCACACATCTGCTGGGTCAATTGGTACTTGATGGTACCCAGATTTCAAATCAATTTTAGTGATGAAATTTTCCCCCCTAAGCTGGTCCAAAATGTCATCTATCTGAGAGATTGGGTATCTATTTCAATGTAAATTTATTCAATTCTCGATAATCAATACAAATCCTGCACGCCCCATCCTTTATCTTTGCTAAAATAATTGGGCTACCACAAGGTGATGCACTTGAGCAGATATGTCCCCTTTGAATCAATTCCTATATTTGCATTTTAATCTCATCATTTTATAATGCTGACCTATGGTACACTGGTTCATGAGGTAATGGAGTTCCTGGTATCAAATCAATAGAATGTCTAACTTGACAGTGTGAGGGTACCCCAATTGGCAATTTAAATAAAATATGATATTTTGCCACAATCTGATCCATTGACCTTATTTGTTGTGTAGAGGTGTTCATAGTGGTATGGGAATTATATACCAACTTTCTTTCTCCCCTAGGGAAAATTATCAACATCACAAATGTTCCAATTTGAGCAATCAACCTTCTACATTGCTTAGCACTAATTAAAGATGCAGAGTGTGCAAGACTTACCTCTGGTATTCGATATTTGTGTCCACCCAATTTTATTGTCATACTACGTGGATGAGATTAATGTATGTCATTATGCTAATACATGTATTCTTGTCCCAACACAACATCACAAACATCAAGAGAGGATACATCACAAATAACTTCATCTTTGAATGGCTTGATAGAATATGGAAGGTGACATTGCTGGTTCACTTGAATGTCCTGCCCTTGACTTACCCATCCCTTGGAGTAGGGTTGTGGGTGTGCTATTGTTTTCAAATTCAACCTCTTTACAGTATCAACCGATATTAAGTTCTTTTGGCTTCCATTATCAACAATAAAATGTAGGGCTTTTCTCCCAACCTACATTTGTGAATGGAATAATCTTTCCTCATCCTCCCAAGGCAATATCTTTGTGGTAGCTATTGTTGCATATGGATCAGCCTCAATGACCTACTCATGGTCTTTTTTTGTGCAATTTTCTACCACCATAGGCTCTGCTTTGTCGTAATGGGTCTCCATCATTAAATTATTTATAGTTATGCAATCTTTTGTAATATGAGAGGGGATTTTATGAACCTCACACAACATACCTCTATCTTTGTGTATTTTCTTCACACTGTAATATGAGAGGGGATTTTATGAACCTCACACAACATACCTCTATCTTTGTGGATTTTATGAACCTCACACAACATACCTCTATCTTGGTATTCGATATTTGTGTCCACCCAATTTTATTGTCATACTACGTGGATGAGATTAATGTATGTCATTATGCTAATACATGTATTCTTGTCCCAACACAACATCACAAACATCAAGAGAGGATACATCACAAATAACTTCATCTTTGAATGGCTTGATAGAATATGGAAGGTGACATTACTGGTTCACTTGAATGTCCTGCCCTTGACTTACCCATCCCATGGAGTAGAGTTGTGGGTGTGCTATTGTTTTCAAATTCAACCTCTTTACAGTATCAACCGATATTAAGTTCTTTTGGCTTCCATTATCAACAATAAAATGTAGGGCTTTTCTCCCAACCTACATTTGTAAATGGAATAATCTTTCCTCATCCTCCCAAGGCAATATCTTTGTGGTACCTATTGTTACATATGGATCAGCCTCAATGACCTGCTCATGGTCTTTTTTTGTGCAAGTTTCTACAACCATAGCCTCTGCTTTGTCGTAATGGGTCTCCATCATTAAATTATTTATAGTTATGCAATCTTTTGTAATATGAGAGGGGATTTTATGAACCTCACACAACATACCTCTATCTTTGTGTATTTTCTTCACACCCCATGTCTTTTTCATTGGCAAAGTGGATAATGATTATTTGGTCCTTTGTTTTCCTATGGTTTTGTTACTTTAACCCTTCCATTTACTGTTTGCAAAGTTATCCTGTCTTCCTTTTTGTTTGAACTTCTGTTCAATCTTTGAAGCAAACTTGTAAGCACTACATAAAGTCTCTATGTCCAAAAAATCCATCTCAGTTTGGATATGCCTATGAAGCCCAATTTGATATTTCAGAACTTGATGTTTTTCAGAATCTTTGATGCCAAGCTTTGCCGAGAGAGCATGGAATCTATTGGTATATTCCTGAACTGTTTGGTCCTTTTTCTATTGAAGTAATTTCCACTACATATATTTATGTTCGCATGTATCTACAGGAAAATATTCTTCCTTTATGTGTTCCACAAATTCTCCCCATGTAGGTTTTTGATAAAAAACAAATGTATTTCCAATTTGTAACTCTTTAGATGATAATTTTGTTTCCCAGGAATGTTTCACATGACCCTCAGCTTTGAGAAGAGCAAAAGTAATTTTTTATTCATCCAAGAATTGATTAATAGAAAAATACCGCTCCAATTTTGACAACCAATCATCAACAACATCCACATCAATATTTCCCTAGAACGTAGGGATACCCAAATTCACTTGTACCTTATATGGAGTGTATTCGGTGAATGGCGGGTTTGCTTGTGACCCATGACTTTCTAGCATCTATTTAAATTGTTCCATCATTTCTTCATGTTGCTTCTTTAACATGTCTTCAACCGATACTTTGATGTCATCATCATTTTGAAATTTTGACATTTGCGATCATGAGCACCTTAGAGGAAGGTAGTCTAAAGGATTTGTTGTTTCCAACCCAAGTTTTTGATATGTTGATCGCATGCAATATGACATATAGGAGCAAGCCTGCTCTAATACAACCGATTTGAATTATGTCTTTAGGGTACAATACTTGGTGTGAATGTGCGGTATTGTCAGTTTTGTTTACAAGAACATAACTAATGCAAAATTGTAGCAAGCCAAAATGTGATTCCTTTCCATCCCAAAAATTAAGTTTATACAAAATTTTGAACTTCCCATGGTCACAACAGACCTTTGGGATGCGTGACAGTTCAACTCCCAAATCTTGAAAAATCAAACTAGACAGAGACATCAGAATTATAATCCTGAAATGACAACCCACTACTGTACACCGATGTCGGAATAGCAATCCTAGACCAAGGTCTTGATCACCCATCAGAGTAGCTAACATAGGTGGTGTAACCATTTTATGCAAAACCGATAGAGAAAAATATCTCAATGACAATTTATCAGAATAACTATCCTGATGACAAACTTGACACTTTGGACATCTATCGACATAGCCATCAACAGTCGGCTAAACAACATTTTCCAAACCTGATAGAGAAAACTATCTCGATGATAATGTAATGACTCCAAATTTAAATTTTTTGAAATTATTTCTTGATCAATTAGTTTGAAAATATATGAACCCATTTAAATAGGGAAATAAGGGAAATGTTAAATATACCTAGGAAATTAAGGTTCAAAATTAGGGAAAATACATAGTACACAGATGAGGTAGATGTGGATTACTTGTGATGCATTATAAGTAGTAATTGGAACAAAAATTCTAGCATTAATCATAAATATCAGAGTAGATACCCTTACCTCAACCTATATCAAAACCCTCTCCACATTGTCACTAATTATTATATCATTTCTAGTGTAAAGCATCATGTTGCACAACTCTATCCTAAGTGAGGTGATAATGTCGTAATGTGTTCTATATTTTTCCTTGGGGAACACATGATATTACAAAATAGTTATTTTATAATATTTTAATTATTTTATATTTATCAAATAAATAGTTAATAATTGAAGGATAAGTTAAACTAATGAGTTGTGACATTTTCTATGTAGATTTAAGATAATGTTTAAAAGAAAAATTAAGTATTTATTTGTTATTTTTTAATAGGTTTTTTATTAAGTGATACTTTTCTTTATCACATAACTTTCACTACAACTAAAATGTTCTCAAGATGTATGAGATTTATTTCATTAACTCTAATGTATAGTACATAGTTAATTTTGGTAATATTTTGGTTAATTCTGTATTTATCATTAATTTTAATTTAATACTAACAAGTGTGCGCAATCTACAAGTTTGAATTTCTAGATTTCCTATGCTTTTTCTACCAATATTGCGAACAGAGGGGGTCTCCATGCAAGAGCCCTACTAATTTTTTTTATTTCAATCTCTCCTTCCATACCAAACTATGTCACATCAAAATTCCATCACTACCAAATGTCATCGCTCATGGATAGCCCTTGGGTGTAAATCTCTCTCATTTGTCTAAAGGGAAGGCCAGACAAGGAAAGGACAAAGGAACATCATCCCTAACTCTTGGTTTTGACTCCTTGTTTAATAAAGAAGATGCCATTGCCTTTGTGGATAATTGAATCATCTTCAAATATTATTTAATAAAATATATAGTTCCATCAAATATGACACACAAGGTCTCCAAATTAGGTGATGGTTTGAAGTGCATATTCCAGATAAGTTGTTGAATACTACCATGGTAGGTTTAGATCTTTCCCTTGTTAAATTCATAGATTTTATCCCTAATGTTGACCAATTTAGCAAATGAAATAAAAATATTAGAAAGTTAAAAGGAACTATATATGTTAGTTCCATGGCCAATGGCTTGTTCCTCTTTAGTTTTGTAACCAAATAGGATCTCATTGGAGTTCTCACTGGGGGTCCAAGGGAGTTTGATAAGGGTTTTAAGAACTTTATCTCCCTTTGCAAGTCAAAGCCTAGCATCGATCCTTCAAAATACTTAGGTTTTGTTGCCTCAACTTTGATTCATCTCCTATATTTTTGAGCTTATCCACTTTTATAGGGCATTTATATCTCCTTAAATCACCTATTAGTGGTTGATAAGCTCACACAACAAGAATCTCATTTTATTTTTGGTATAATCCATATGAAGTTTGTTGTTAGTACCATGTTACCCTCAATTACTTTGAAATCACAATTTTGGACATGGAACCAACCTATTAAAAATGAGAATGCTATGGATTTCTATCAAGTCTACCGAAGATATGTCCATATTAAGAACACATTCTCATTAGTCCCTAAATACAAAAAAGAGGAAGTAAAAAATCTTAGAAACCTTAATGGTAATGTTGTTAAGACTTTAAATAAATCTAACCTCTCTTCCTATTGGGTAGATGGTGTTTGGAAAAATGTGAAAAAATCTATGGACAAGGTAGGGATATGGGAACAATTTCTCTCTCCTGTAATCTAATGTAAAGGATTATTATAGAAGTCAATCAAAGCCACTTCTCTTTAGAGAAAAAAAATAAAACAATGGTAACCCTAAGGATTCAAGACTTTCAAAAAAATAGTATAAGACCCACTAGAAAGATATGGTTGCTTAGGTATCTCATGCTATTGAAGCCCCTCCTAATAGTGGCATTATCTTTAATCTAAAATATATCCTTGATGATATAATTATCAATACTTTTAGAACTTGGAGTAAGTAAAAGTTGAATAAAGTATTTCTTATCCCTCCTCACAACTCTCATTAGATAAATTTCTAACCGAAATGGACAGTAAATCTAAAGAAAAAAATATCTTTCAAGAATCATTAACTCTTCTTTGGTTTGTAGATAAATATATTCTTGTACCCTCTTTGATTAAATTAGATAAAAAAATTGAAGAGAAATGAACCCTAGTAAATAGAAAACAACAAAAGAAGAAAAAAGAAGATATTGAAGGGGAAAGCGAGAAAGGACAACCTTCACAAAGAGACACAAGAATGTGTGAAATTTTTCTCGATGTTTCTTTGGTAAAATAAAAGAGTATCAAAAATATTTCAAGGTTAAAATATAATAAGAAATACTTTGCTTGAGTTTGAGGCTCACTCCTCTTTGTCAACAAAGGCATTTCTAATACTATTTCCTCTATTATCTAATGAATATTCTCTGTTGGAATATCAGAGGGATTGATAGTCCTTTCAAACAATGCCTCATAAGGAGTTGCATTTTAGATAATTAATTAGATATTATTCTTATCTAGGAAACTAAGATGGAAGACTATGTGTTTGGATAAGAGATTATAGTAATTGGTTGGGAGCCTTGTTCTCTATTAGTTTTGTAGATGGGGATTTTAGGGGTATAGCAACTTTGTGGAATCCATCTAGAGTTAAAGTGATTATAACCCACAAATTTAAGAACCATTGGTTATTATCTCTGAGGACCTTGAAACCTCTTCCAAAAGGGACCTCGCCAATATATATTCCCCCAATATAACAACAATCAAACATATACTCTAGAATTCCTTAAAGAGTCTTATGGATGGTAAAACTTTGGATAATTTTTCTCAAACGATATTTTAATACCTCACTTTTTCCTTCTGAGAAATTGGGAGTCCTTGATGTGTACTTTTCATCTCCAAATCTAGTTTACTAGGTGTGACCTCCAAGCACTACAATTTACCTCATCTAATAGAAGATAGGGGAATAGTCACATTCAGGTTAATCTTCATAGATTGTTAATTTCTATTGGCTAGAATATTCTACCAAAGATTTCCTTACCTACTATTCTTAGAGCTATCAAATTCATTGTATTTTCATAGTCCATATTGATATTATGCAAGGTTTCGGGATTAAATTGTGTGAGAATTTTTGCATCAATGTTTGGAGTCACACTCAATGAACCATAATCAGGATGGAAAGAATAACTAGAGAAAAAAATATTCTTCTCAGTGTTTCTTCTCATCCTGAAGATTGTTCACTGAGTGTGACCCAAAACGTTGATGCAAAAGTTCTCGCACAATTTAATTCATAGAACTGTTTAGATCAAAATAATAATTTTTTGAATTGGAAGGATAATGTACATAAAGGCTCCTTCAAATTTACTTTCCAAATAATGTGGGCTTCCCATCCAGAGTTCAAAGACCTAGTGAATGAATGGTGGACTATTCCTTTCGTTTGTACTCTAATATTTTGTCTTAAGAAAGAATTGAACAATGCCAAGGATAAGGTGAGAAGGTGGAATAGGATTTCCGTTGGGAATATCTTCACTAAAAAAGAGATTACTCCTTTTATATTGAAAGAAATTTAGGACTCAGATGATAGATTGATACAATGACCCTCAATTACATGATAAAGAGAGAGATATAATTTATTGGCTACTATTTCCTATGGGTTAGCTAGATTCAATACTTAGAATCTTGGATAAGTTCCCAATGAATTTAATGCATAATGAAAAGATCGATTTATTTTGCACTTTTGTCTTTGCAAGACCTAGGGGTTTAACTCTTTTGATAATGCCAATGCTTAGAATCTTGGATAAGTGCCCAATAAATAATACACAATGAAAAGATCAATTTCTTCTGCACTTTTATCTCTACAAGACCAAGGGGAGTAACCCTTTTGACAACACCAGGATATTTATCTAGGTAATAGGCAAGGTATTGTGTAATCAATAATTTTATCACAACAATATGCCAAGAGACATGAAAATAAACTCAATACCATCTCAAATCTTGAGAAATTTTCACCTATTTACATTGAGAAGATAATAATTAAAATAAATTATAATACATAAAAGTAGAAAATATAACAAATAATTTTGAATTAGGTTTGTTTCTAAATGTTCGGCATAAACTCCCTATACCAGTGCCTTCTCAGGGATGTAGAGCTAGTTAACATATAAATACACTAGTCTAGAAAATTAACTCTTAACCATTGGGCTCTAGGTATGGATTCTTAACAATGATACCACCATTTCTGGATTTGTTATAGGTTTTCTCCACGAGCCTCCATAGACTACTCACCAATTCAATTCTTTTCTCAAAGAAATTTAATCTCCTCCTTGAAGAGAAGTGAAGAACAAAACAAACATCACGAGAAACTTGTTGAGGTGAGATAAAAGATCCTTGATCATTTTATTTCATAAATTGACAAATGTATATTTTAGAGACACCTAAATAGAACATAAATTTCATTCTATATTCTAGTAAAGAACTAATGCATTATTTTATTTATATATCTAAAACATAATCATAAACACTATTATATACACTCGGACAAACATAGCCTCAACCCAAAAAATGATTCCAAAATCTCCTGATAAAATGTAAAGAGGGAAACAATATATAAAAAGGAGAAATAGCCCTAAAAATCATGTTAAAATGACACCTGGTACTTCTTGATCCATTGATTTTCTACAAGAATAATCCTCTATAGCCCTTTTATCTTTCCCTCACATTTGCTTGTAACTAAAAAACAATTATCCTCTAATTCCTTGCTCTTCTTTCCTAAGAAATTTGTTTCCCTTGGTCAGAAATTAACTCATTGCATGCACACTTTAACCTTTTGGGTAAAAAAATTCACTTGGAGTAAAACACAATTGGTGGTGATTGAAATTTTTATTTTAATAGCACATTCCTTGCAATATTTGGTTTTTTATATTTTGACCCACAAAATACTGCATATTCTATTTTGCCATATTTGATATTGTAGTGTTGTAAATTGTACATATTTTATTAGGGTGTCTAATTCCATGCTTTTGTAGCACTCACTTTAGTATGTTTAATTTTATTATGTATTATAAGACCATCATATGCATTTAATTAATAATTAATTCAAGAATATGAGTCATATCTTAATTTGAATCTCATCACTCTCTTCTTTGGGCTCTTAATTCTAGGTCTGCCCTTTATATCTTATAATTTTAATTAAATGTAATGTCCTGCCCTATTTCAAAAATTCAAAAATACTAACACTTTATCTACTTAAATATCATAATTCTTCACCGAAATTACAATTTTGGGAATTAAATCTTATAATCTAACGACCATAAAAATTTAGGCCCAATTTTTCTAGACAAGATTTGGTCCAAGCTCCATTGTTTGATGCTTTTTGGCTCAATTTTTGGGAGGTTATAGGGCCAATCATACTATTTATGAAACTATCTCAATGTGAAAAAAATTACATTTTTAAATCGATTATTTCACCAAATTAATGTGAGGATCCCATATATAAGTGAGTTCCTTTTTCTCATTTGTGATATCAATCTAGATAAATCAAGTACAAATTGAAGCTGTAATTTTATGATATTCTCATGAAGTGAAGAATTAGCTTTATATGAAGATTCAAATCAACAAATTAAAGATCTAATCAACAAGAAGTCTACATAAAATTTATTCAATTGTGATGAAAGATTTAGGAGATATTGGAGGATGATAGGGAATCGCTGCCTAATGATTCACTTGTACCTCTCCCTAAGGGGTTGGGTATTATTTCATATTGTTCTCATATTTCTATATTTAAGCTTTCGATCTGATATTTATCATTTCTAATTATGTGATTTACATAATCATGATTTAGTTACTATTTACATCCAAATATATCATTTAGGGTTTTTTCTCTAACACATCTAAGTAGGATCCTAGTTTACATTTAAGCACTTTATCTCATAGCAATCTTAGAAACACTTAAGATTCAAGAGCACATACATTATTCCACTTTAAATGTTGGCTATTTATGGAGGTGGAAACCATCAAAGTAAGGTGATTACCAAGGCAAAACCCTTTATAGCCATGACCATACTATTTTATTTCTTACAGGTTTAGTTATAGGTTTTAGACATAGACACAAAGTTTGAAAGACAATCATAGCATGTACATAGAGCATCATTGCAAATTTGAGCCAAAAAACCCTAGAGAAGGGTGTATGGGGTGATTTTATATAGGACAAGGGTACTTTAGGTGTCATTGTCCACTTAGATTAGCCATAGATTCAACAAGGTCTAGTTCACAGATCTCAAGGTTCCAGATCTAGATTTCTATGCAATAGGTCATTAGAAGACAACGATATTGTTGGTGAACCTTTCTGTTCAACTTCAAGTTAAATTGTAGCCACAAGTGCACCTTATATTTTGTCTTAATTTCTATACATGTCTTGTTCATTTTGTTACTATATTAGATAATTTTAGAATTTCAATCATTTATGTTCTATTTACTTGGATCATGGTCACATTTCTTTCACAAGTCAACTAAAGTCATTATCCGATAACATCAAATGAATATGAACCCTAAGGTGTTACTTGACCCTCTTTGACAAGAGTTGATTAATTAGTTTTCCCACCCTTGTACGGTTTCATATTCCAATGTTCTAGTAAAAGAGGGTTTTAGGTGAACATCACATTAATTCAATGCATTTTCACCCCTTAAACATTTTGGTGAACACAACATTCTTGCATTGGATTTTCTGATTTTTATGTTTATTTAATTTAAAAACAATAAAAATACAAATAAAATATTCTTTTATATGCATTGTGTGTGTTTATATTATATTTTACATGCTTTGATTAGGTTGTTTACTTTTATTACAATAGTTATCTTAAGTATTTCTTCTTTTAGATTGGATGAAATAATAATACCCCTCTCGTAGAAAGTGATTCAACCATGTTTAATTTTTTTTACAAGAGTTCAATGCCTATGATAATTTTTAAGTAGCAATGTATTTAATATGTTGGATGAAGCTCTTGATGAATTCATCTCTACTAATCCATCTTATAAATCTCTAAAAACTCATCCCACTCATTAGGACATTGTGATGCATGTCAATCTTATTTATGAAGATTTCCAGTCTATTCAATCTAAAATCAATCCTATGTGTGAAGAAGCTTTTGTGATAAAAGAAGTTGTTATGTTTAAAAATCTTGTTTATGAGTCCTTACCATCTAATAATTCCAATATACCCCCTTTTAGATATGAGGCCTTAATGAAGCATGCTTGTACCCCTCCTAAACTTTCTATTATTCACAAGGAAGATTTAGTGCAAGAAGAAGATACCATTATCAATTGCTTCAATGATCTATCTCTTAGAGATGAAGTATTGAAGAAAGTTTACTCTTCTCCCAAAAATAACCTTCCCCATGAAAATAATTTGGTGAAAGATGAATGTGACAGACTTTGATAGCCCAAATCTTGACACTTTGATATACATAAAGGCCTATTTGTCTCCTAGAGGCTACTTTTCTTATGAAACATTTTAATGCAATTTCATGATACTCATCTTATTGAAGACATCTCTCCCAACATTATATTTAAATAAGATGAAGGTAAATAAAATAATAAAATTCATAAAATTAACCTAATGAAAAAAGACTCCTTTACCTCCCAAATGGACATGAATAATGCTAGTAAATGTGTATCCTTCATCAAAGATCAATCCCTATTCATTCACTCATGCTTTTGGTGCTTCACAATATGCTTATACAATGAATTTAAATGAGGTTTAAAATGAAATTCCTTTCCCATTAGAGTTGAATATACATTACAACATTGGTTTTGACATGTTTTATAAACAAAGATATAGTGCACATGAATTTACATATATGGAAAAAAGAATGAATATACTTATAGATCTTATATCTTATTATAGAGATGACATAAATTATCCTACTTCTCCCATGTGTACATACATTCATTAATTTGATTTGAGAATAATATATAATCACTCTCATTTATCTAGATTACACAAAATCTTATTAAGATTCCTAAGAGACAATTTGATCACTCTTTCACCATTTTAACTTATCATCTCATATATGGTCTTATTTTTATTTATTGTAGAGGATTTGAGAGATAACTTAGTAAATGGTACCATTCTTATAACATGTGATATTCATCTTCTTCATATAATCATTTGTGTAATTAAATAACATTAGTGGCTATTATGTTGCTCCTCACTGTGTGCCATTAATAGCTTACCTATTTGGGGCTCATTGTCATTCATGGTGGTATAATTTCATGTGAAATCATAAATGGGTAGAAACATAATAGCCTAGTTATTCTTGTCTCTATGTTAATGGACAAGAATAATTTGTTAAAGAATTCATTTTTTTCTTTTGTAAGGGTACACTTTTACTTTTGTTGAAGTTGTGTATTTTGTAAGGACCTCTTCTTGATTATGGAGGTCCATATCCTTATTGATGGTCTCCTCCCCCTTACTGGAAAAAAGTATCCCTAATGAGGGTCTTTTCCTTGTTTTAGAAGTGTATATCTTTGATTAGGACTTTTTCCATAGTGTTGAGACCATGTAATCCCTCATTAAGAATATTTCTCTTTCTTAAGGATTCATTTTATCCTTTTTTGAAATTGCATCTTATATAAGTATTTCTTCTATACTATGAATAGGTGTATCCTGGCTAAGGATACCATCCCTCTCATACTAAAATGTATTCTTAATGAGGATTTTTTCCTTGATTTAGAAGTGTGGATATTTATAAATGATCTATCATTGGTGTTAAAAGTATATCCCCTTTCCTAGAAATACATGACTTATTTTCTTTGGTCTCCTTCCTCCTTTTGAGTGAAGATGTCATGTTTTTTTTGAGGTAGATATATTTGGGCAAAGACATCTTCCTACTTCTTTGATAAATCATGTATCCTTGGAAAGGATCCCTTTACACTTGTTGCATGTTATCTCTTTTACAACTGTCTCTTCCTTGCTTATAAGAGTAGTGTTATCTTTCTATCTTGGAGTCTATTTACATTGTTTCTTAAACGATGTCTCCTCAGTGATGAGGTGTTTATCAATTTTCCCTTTCTTTCATCGTTAAGATATCAACATAGGTCTCTGTTAAGATCCTAAGAATGGGGACATATATGTGGCCTCCTTGTTACTTATTCTTTCATTATTTTCTAGCATAGTTATAGGTGTTCCCTTTATCTTTCTTCATTTTAATTAATTATTAAGTCTTACCCTATCTCAAAAATTAAAAAATAATAAGACTTTATCCACTTAAATATCATAATTCTTCACAAAACTTAAATTTTTTAGAAATTAGATCCTATAATCTAACAACCCTAAAAATTTGGGCCGATTTTGTTGGGACATATTTGGTCCAAAGCTCCATTATTTGATGCTTATTACTCTTAAGGAGTAAATTATTATGTATCTACTTGATATTAATTAGTAAAAATATATAACTATTAGTACCAACATTAAATTATAATATTAGTTTACAGATATATAATATTGTCTTAATATAAATAGTATAACAATATAGTCTTTAAATAAAATCAATTTAATATTACTAATTTTATATTTGTATGAACAATTAACTTGATTGTAACAAGTTTGCATTGCAATATGGCAACTAACCACAAATACTAAGAACCTAATATAAAGGCTACCATCTAGTAAATTAAAAATTGTGTTCATAAAGAATACTAACACCTATGTTCAATACAGGTGTAAGTAAAACAAGGCCACTTTTTTTGTGAAGTTGTTAAGAGATTCTCTATTTAATAGAACTTGAATAAATAAAAACAAAATTACAATGGAAAGATAATTAATATATTTGAAGAATTTTTTTTGTTAATAATAAAAATATAATAGAAAAATAAATAAACAAAACATGGAAATAACGATAATAAAAAATTAACAAGTGCCACATAGTGGCTAGTACTTGCCTTGTTTTTAGTATAATTTTAATAATAATTATGATTTAATTTATTAACTAGAAAAAATTAAAAAATTAAATTAAATTAATAAGGAAAAAGAATAAGTAACTCTTGAAATGAAATGTCTTCGGAAAGCTATATTTTTTAATTTTTTAAAAAGAATAAGTGATATATTTTTATATTTAATTTTTTCTAAAATAGTAATATAATAATAATAATTTTATACTAATTTTAAAATATTATAATAATAATAAAAATATGTGATATATTAAAAATAATTTAATATTAATAAAAATATAATATAAGATGGTATAATAATATTGTAATTTTAATTATTATTGTATTTTTTTATTATTATATTATCTTACATAATGTATTTTTGTTATTATTTTGAAATAATTTATAATTTATATTTTTAAAAAAGTATTATAATTCTATTTAATATTTTTTTAAGGAATGCTTCAATTTTAATTTTTGGGACAAAGAAAGCATAATATATAAATAAAAAATGATACAAATAATAAAAATATCAAGATTAAAAATGTGAAATGCGAAAACAACTGCGAAATACAGAAACTTTTCTGTGAAACCCCAGCGACATCTCTATGGGCAGGGGAGGTATCTTGGGCAATGGCAGAATAGTTTTTTTCCTTTGGAGGCCCAAGAAAGTGCTACTCGCTTGGAGAATTGTTTCAATGCCCTAATCCCAGAAGCTACAAAGGCTAATTTAACAACTCTAAAGCTCAATGAAATTAGCAGAAGGGCCTTGGGGGCATCGACTGACCGACCCCTAAAAAAATCAGAAGGCCCCTCTGCTTCTCCAGCAATGAATGTCTGGAAGAAAACTCTAAGAACAGTAGGGTCTCCTTGTAAAATTCAAGGAATTACTCTATCTAAGAAGAAGGAGGCCCTCCTCAATAACTCAAGGGTTTTATTGTCATCTGGGTGCCCTAATAAAAAAAGAGCTCCTCTCTTGCGGAGAAAGACTCTCACTAGGAACCATGATAATGTGGCTTCTGGAGCAAATAGAACCAAACTAGGGGTTAGAAAACCCTCCTCATTTATCTCAAATTTCCCCACCAGAAGAAGGGAGGTTTTTTACCCTAAGCAATGTCCTTTAATCATTCAAAAACTGTCTGGCTTCAATACAAATAATATTATGATTATAAGTGACAAACATACAGATGAATTGTGGGAGTGTTACATTGCTCATGGGCTCTTCGGCAAATGGTTCGGTTATGGTGCTTTGACCTCTGAGATACAACAATGGCTGAAATCCTTCACATGAAATCAGATAAGTATCACGACCTTAAAGAATGATTTTTTATTTATCAATTGCAATACTATGGATCTTAAAAATATTTTACTTAAAAATAATCATAGATATTTTAAGGGCTATTGCTTCAAATTTTTTAATTGGAAACCTAATTTCTCCCCTAAAGATGTTGAGAAACTTAGGGTTCTAAAGTGGTTTCGATTTCCTAACATGCCGGTATAATTAATCCATAGTCATGTGTCCTTAAAAAATTAGGAGATTTTCTGGGAGGTTTTGAGGGTTTGGAGGATAATTATCTGGAATCCTCTGATATTAAAATTCTAGCTAGTGGTGAGATAGGAAAATCAACATTTGATCCCATCAAAATTATCACAAACCATTCAATATATGAAATCAAACCAGAGATCCTCGTGGAAGACTTCAAACCAAGGACTGTAATTCCCCCTTTTTAGGAGTCAAAGATAATATGCCAAAAGGCAATGGAGGAGGTGGAGTTGAACATAAAATTCAACCCTATGGGTGGGTTTTTGTTTAACAAACAATATCTTGGGGCTAAGGAATCAAAAAGCACACATAGAAAAATAGAAAGTAAAAGAAATGAAATCACACTTACTGAACTAGTAAAGGAACATAGGAGGAAAGCTACTATGAATAAATAGAGTTTATCGTAGAATTCTATACCAGTAACCAACACAGATCCTACAAATTTAAGTGATGAAGGAGCAACTAATTGCTCCCTAATTTTTTAGACCAACCCCATTGACCAGGAGTCTTTACCAGCTCAAAATAAGATCACATTGGAGGAAGATAAAACACTAAGTAACCTTGCTTCAATCACGGAAGATAGGGTTATAGGTCTAAGAAAAAAGAAAAAAAAGAATAAGAACAAAAAAGGAAAAGGAAAAAACAAAAAATGAAAGAACAAAAAAGGAAAAAATCACATCATAGACAACAACATTAAGGATATGGGTGTGGATGCAAGAAGAGAACTTGAAGATAAGTGTATACTTGAGTATGTTGGCAACTCTATCACAGGTGACTTTATTGAGTTATTTATTGATGAGATAGCTGATGAGGAAGAACTTGCATTATAGAAAACACTATTAGCCAGAGAGTTATGCAAACCCGACAATGAGGATATGGCAAATCCCTCGTTTGGTGTTGTGGGGAATGAAAAAATGGAATGCTTGGGGATTGCTAACACCATGGATTACTACTCCCCCCAAAATTTGCTGTTGACCTAAAAAAGCAGGGGAGGAAATCCATTTCTGAATTGCTCACCAAGGCTAAAAGTGCGGTGGGATAGACTAAAATTACTAACCTTTTTGAAGCAGGGAAGGGGAAGATCCTTCCCAATGAACTATGAAACTCCTTACGTGGAATTTTAGGAGCATGAATGCTCCTAACAAGTAGTGTATCTTAAAATGATGCATTGCCAAATACAACCCGAAATTATTCTTAATACAAAAGACCAAACTAAATAATAGTGAATTAACAAACTTAAAGAGAAAAATAGGTATCAGAGAACTTGAGGGTCAAACTGCCTATGGAGCATCTGGTGGACTGGCCATCATATGGGACCCTAGGCAAGTTTCCTTCAAACTTATAAGGAAGAATCTGAATTGGACGTGTGTAAAGGTTTTAAGCATCAAAAGTAACTTAAACTTCATTATAATTAATGTTTATGGCCCCACCTAAACACAGGCAAAAAAACAAGTCTGGGATGAAATTGAGACTTTTCTCCTAAGTGATAATGAACAAACTTACCTAATTGGTGGGGATTTCAATGCAATTCTAGACCCCAAGGAAAAGTTGGGCAGCAATAACAAAATAACTCAGTCATGCTTAGATTTCAAGAACTGGAAGCATAAATGTAACTTGTTGGAATTAAAAGCCAGGAACGATGCCTTCACTTGGAATAATAGAAGACACGACTTCTGCAACATTACAGAAAAACTTGATCGATTCTTCCTGTGTAGAAATCAGACATAGTCTTTTGAAACCTCTGTCCTCCCGCTCTCTGGATCGGATCATTTCCTGGTCCAATTAATAATTACAGAAGCACTAAAACTGACAAAAACTCCCTTTCGCTTTGAAAAGATGTGGCTCAGAGATGAAAATCTATTGCAACTTATTGAAAATTTGTGGAATGAAACTAAAGTCATAGGTTCCAAGACTTTTAAAGTAATAACCAAACTTAAAAAGATTAAGCAACAATTAACAATTTGGAATAAAGAACACTTTGGCAATATCTTTTCACAAAAAACAGAGATTGAGAAGGAGATGGAGATTATCAATGAAGAGGTGATCAAGTATGGGATGGATAACATCTTATATCAAAATTAAAAAATCAATTTGGCTCGGTATGAAGAAATCTTAGCTCATGAAGAAATTTATTGGAAACAGAAATCTAGGGATCACTAGCTTGAGGCTGGTGATAGAAATACAAGCTTCTTTCATAATAGCACAAAACATTGTAGAACTATAAATAGAATCAACAAGATCAAATTGGTATCAGGGGACTTTACTGAAAATCCTGAGCTAATTGCTAGAGCAGCAGTGGAGTATTTTGAGACTATCCTTAACAATAGGGAGGACTCTAAATGGACTAAGGAGAGTGACTTTTTAAAAAACATCCCAAAATTAATATCAAAAGAATACAAGCTAATGCTTAACAAAAAACTAACTATGGAAGAAGTAGAATCCACTTTACTCCAAATGGGTCTAAATAAGGCTCCTGGTCCTGACGGGTTCCTTGCTCACTTTTTTCAAAAATGTTGGGGCTTCATGGGCATGGAAATTACTGAGGCCTTAGAAGGGATTAGAAATTCAGGGAAAATTCTCAAAGAACTTAACAATACATTCATAGCCTTAATCCCAAAGAAGGAGATTGTGGATACTTTTGAGGATTATCACCCAATAGCCTTATGTAACACTCTTTATAGATTACTCACCCTCCTCCCCATAATAATTAGTGAGGAATAGACAAGTTTTGTGCCTAATAGATCCATTTATGATGGTATAATCATTGCTCAGGATGCTATCCATACAATACAAAACAATAAGGCACCAAGTATGCTGATTAAATTGGATATTAAAAAAGCATATGATAAAGTAGATTGGCACTTTCCTTGCAAATTTCTGGAATCTTTTGGGTTTAATAAGCAATGGATTAATTTGGTCTTTGAATGTATTGCTACACCTAGGGTTTCAATCCTAGTCAATGGGGCCTCAGAGGGATTCTTTGAAATTTCTAGAGACCTCAGAAAAGGGGATCCCCTCTGTCCCTTTCTCTTCATTATAATGGCATAATCACTAGGAAGAATGATCAATTAGGCCAGAGAAAAGGCCTAGCTAACTGGTATTAAAATCACCTCTAACATGGAGCCTATTACCCATCAACAATTCATTGATGACACCATGTTGTTTGGGTCGAGCAGCCCTTTTGAGGCAAAAACAATTAAAAAAATATTGAATAGCTACACTAGCATTTCTGGTCAAGAAATTAACACTATGAAGTCTAATATAACCTTCTTTAACACAAATAAAGAACTACAAATGAGAATTCTTAAAATCCTTCAATTTAAAGCAGGAGAATTGCCATGTAAATACTTGGGACTCCCAATAGACAAAGATACTAGATCTTCCAATCTCTGGAATCAGGTTGTCTCCAAAATTACAAATAGAATATCCTCATGGAAAGGGAAATGGCTATCCTCTGCGGGGAAGGCCACTATGATCAAGGCGGTACTCTAGGCTATGCCTATTTACCAACTCTCATGTATGGATCTCCCTACATCCAAGAGGAAGGAAATCACTAAACACAGAAGAACTTTTTTTTGGCAAGGCTCTGAAGACAACTTTAGACTTCCGTTGATCCCTTGGTATAGGATATGCTTACCTAAGGAGATGGGAGGCTTGGGCATCAAAGACCTTTTCATCCAGAGAAAAGCATTGGGGGCTAAGTTAGTTTTGCGTATGTATTCTAACCCCAATGCTAAATGGGCACTCACCCTATTTAACAAATATCTGCATAGCCTAGATCTTATATGCATCTTCAGGACTGCTCACCCCCCTAAGGGCTCTAGAACTTGGAACTTTATGCAAGATTGTAGAAGCATCATAATAGACAAGCTAACTTGGTGCATTGGCAATGGGCAGGATGCCCTTTTTTGGAGAGACTCCTGGAGAGCCTATCCCCCCCTCAACACTATTCATAATTTCAATACAATCATACCCACCCTTGAAGGACTCTGGGGTATTCAAGTAAAAGATTATATGGAAGAATTCAACATTGGACATCTAAAAAAATGGAGATGGAAATCAACGGATCATCTTAACATTCCGGCCCATGAGCGATCCCTCCTGTCTAAGATCCTAGCCTCAAGAAATGTTGCCATATCTCCAGATACAGATAAATTGATATGGGATGGATCCAAAAAGGGAAGTTATGAAACAAAAGAGGGTTACAAACATATGCTAAATAAAAATCATAATCCCCGCTCCAATCTACTCTTAACTCTGTGTTGGGATAAAAGGTGCCTTGTGAAAGCAGGTCTGTTTGCATGGTTGGCTATTCAAAACCAAATCCTCACCTCTGACACCTTTAGGAAACTTGGATATGAAGGACCGAGTAGGTGCCCATTATGTGAAAAGGAAGAAGAAAATTCCAATCACCTCCTGGTAACCTGCGATTATGCTCATAATTGTTAGGGCTGGTTAAGAAATTAGCTGATATGGTATTCCCCTATTCCTAATAATATTTTTGATCTATTCCACACCTGGCCAATCCGGAATACAGGATGCATGTTTGAAAATTTATGGATCATTGCCCCATCCATCATGATCTGGGAAATCTGGAAGGAAAGAAATATGAGGATTTTTAAAGACAACAAAATGCAATGGTATCAATTGACCAATAAAATTAAAGCCACCATAGTTGAAATAATAAATAATCAGACCCTAAATTATCAGAGAGATGTCAACATGACCTACTGGGATGAAAAAATGAAACTAAGATGGAAAGGTCTAAAGATTCCCCCCTTCATTGGTAAAGGCCCCCCATCAAACTGGTTGTTACGTAAGGAATGTAAATGGGCCCCTCCTAATAGTGGATGGTTTAAATTAAACTTTGATGGAGCCTCGAGGGGTAACCCTGGGAGAGCGGGTCTAGGCTATAGCCTCGACAATTCAAATGGGGAAGAGGTGGCCTTTATGGCTCTACCCTATGGCATTTGTACTAATAATGTAGCAGAAATGCAAGCACTTGTTGTAGGACTAAATTTAGGCATTATACTTAATATTAAGAGGATTGTCATTGAAGGAGATTCGACCATTATCATCAATGCCCTTAGAAAAGGGGCTATGCTTGACAGGAAACTAAATGCCTCCCTAGAAAAAATAATGACAAACATAAAAACATTTGACAGGGTCATCTTTAATCATATTTACAGGGAAGGCAACAAAAGAGCTGACTCCCTCGCTAACATGGGAGCTGATGGTAAGACAATAATTCATGTAGCTCCCAGCATTAACCCTTAAAAATTATTACAACTAATCATAAATAGTTTCCATTCTACATGTTGGCTGTCATATAAGAGGCTCTTACTCAAAAATTAGTAGGAGCCTTGTCCTAACTCCTCTGATTATAAGCATCTATGGCTCCATAGGAACCGTCTAACTTTCTTAACAACTTTATCAAAACCTTCTCAATCTCTGAAGCCTCCAGTTAAATTGTCAGACAAGTCAACATACTCACGTATTAATCTATGTATATATATACAGATCCAGTTATATATATAAACACAAATATATATAGACATATACTTAAAATCATATATACTCATATTTATATATAAACATCATCTAACTCATGCATATATATACATCTATATTTATATACATATATATATATATATACATATATAAAAACATTTATATATATATATATAGATATATACAAACATATATATATATATTTAAACATATATTTAATATATATATATATATATATATAAAATATATAGGTATATATATATTTTTAATCAAATATTTTAAATATACAAATTTATATATAAACATATATTTTAAATTATTCATACAATACAAACAATATATATATCTGTATGTATATATATGGGGAGGGATATATATATACAAGTATATATATAATCTATTCATAAAGAAGTATATTTTACATAAATATTAATCTAGATATCCAAATTTATATAGATTTCAAGATTTAGACCATTTCAGAGATATCCCTTCTGGCAATTATTTGAAACTCATATGAAAACTTTAGACACTCATATACTTATTCTTATAATCTTCAGATACTTATATAAATATAAATAGATATTTATATACATATATATTTAAAAAAAGTCATAGATATATATAGATACACAGCACTAGATCTAGATACATATATATTTTATCTCATTTATTTATTTAATAACCAGATATCAATATCACTAATCAGTAAAAATTTCATGTTTAAAGTTTACTCTATCTCAGCCAAAACTTGATTTAATTAAATTCATATCAAGATTAAGGATTAGCATTTAATCATGCCTAGAGGCCTAGACGTCTTTTAACTCATTTATCAGAGGCTGATCATTAATTTGGCGATTGGTGGTACTCGTATTATGGATAATAAGCCCACAAAAAGGAGCACTTAAACATCATAGCTGGCAGGATCCCCACGAAATCCTGATAATAATGATATGTCAGGGCTTCGGTGTGAGGCGTACTCGCTTGTTCTTCTGCCAAAATTAATTTGTGCTCCTCGACATGATTTCACCACATACGATGCATCATTCAAGGATATGTGCTATTTTGTATCCAATGAGATCCATCCACAGTGGGTTTTGGCGTGCATGGTTTTAGAAAGAATGAGAAAACTTAGCTCTTTTACTTCATGAACTCATTCAGCTACTAACCAAAGCTTCAAATTAAATAGGAGATGCTCTATAATAATATAGAGTCCCAGAATTGAGGAAAATCAAGTAATGGATACTTTGATTAAACTTAGCAATTCAAAAAGGCAAATGGTTTTTGAAGGGGCCATCACTAGAGACCACCTCAAGAACATCATGCATCTCCCCCATACCTTAGTGATTGATGCGGTTGAGAACATCCTAGGCTCGGATTTTCTCACAAATTCAGATAGAACCAGGGCCAACATGGATGTGGCCGCCATGTTTCTTGCTGTGACTGTAAACTCCACCAAAAATCATGAGGAAACAAGTGCTTTATGTAAATAGGTCTTCACTGGCTCTATCTTGGTTGATCTTGAGCAGGTTTTAGTCAATATTGACAATGAGTGGACTATCCCTTGGCCGCGGAATTATGATATTCTCATTCGTAATAACAGGCCGGTTCCTCGACCTCCTATCATCACCACGGATGGCGTGCCTGTCTCCAAGGAAAGGCTTGAGGTAATCAACAGAAATGTCAACTTTTTGCTATTCTTATTTCATGTGAGACACCCTCCAAAACCCACTTGGTTTGAGAATTTCCTCAAAGCCGAGGGTCTGGTTCTAGAGGATGAGAATGCCTCTTCCTCATCTTCTAGGGCGGAATGATTTGGCTCAGCTTTCTGGGAAGTGCTTGGGACCATTTTTGAAAATAAGAAAGAGTTATTTTGCATAGGATAATATTGTAACTAATGACTTGGATCACAGGGGTGATCATAGTAGATTACTATCTCTAAGTAAAATAGGGTTTATTTTCCAGTTAATAGAGACCAGGGCATAGATAGCAATTAGTATCGAATCTTAAAAAACAAACTAAAGTAACATATAGGACACTAAATTAGTATGATGTTATCTTAAAAATGATTGAGACTTTATAGGCATGAAGGAATATCTATTATATAGACATATATCAGCATTTTGTTATGAATTCCCAGCAATTTGAATAGATACTCTAGATATTTACAAGCATTTGGATGCATGCATCTATTGGTATTTATTCACATTAGTAGTGGTCATATCAGTATGGGTAATTTTGATTTATTTTGAATAGTAAATAATGACTGTATCACTCAAATGCCACTCTTTTTGTTGTATCCTGGATCTTATGCTTTATTAAGGATAACATCCAGGAGCATAAACAAGAGTTGGTAGACTGAAGATTATTTGGTTGGTTGGGTCATTGGTCAATCTTGTTCTAGCCCAATCATAATCGAAATCTCAATTCTGTTTCTTAAATTTCTTTATTTTATGATCTGAAAGGATAGGTTTTCATAGGAAATTGCATGATGGTAAGTGTCCATCTTTACAGATGAATTTTCAAATGATATAAATGTTTGGATGACACTAACAAATCTGCCAAGTGTTTGAGAAATTAACAATGCAGGCCAAACAGGTTATCTCGGGCAATTAAGGAGAGACTATAAATAACCAAAGAACAACTTCAGAGCCAAAAGTTGAGAAAAATGATTAAATGATTATTGAAAACAATACTTTTGGGCTTGTAAGGGAAGGGGAAAATAAAAAGACCCTCCCACCTGATCACCCTGGCCCGGGGTGATGATGTATTAAATCTGAAACTATTATAAATGATTTGTTGGACTATGGTTCCGAGCAAGGCTAGAGGTTTTCTCGCCTCCACTCTTTCCTACCAGCGCCTGCACGAGTGGAGTATTGTATAATTTCAAAAATGATTAATAAAATTCTTGGCCTCAACCTCTTATCGATCAAAAAATATATATAAATAAAAATAAAAGATTATATATGATAAAATGTTTTAGATCCATGTGATAAAATTAAAAAATATTTTATTCCTATATGAACAACCTTTTTATTTATTAAATATTTATCTTATTTTTGTTTTGAATTTTTAAAATTATTTAAGACCTTAATTATAGATGTTTCATTTGCTAAAGAGTTAGTTTAAGTAAATAATTATTTTTTTAAGAAAATAAAATAAAATAAATAATGTAAATAAATTAAAATTATTTTTCAAAAATTGTAAAGTAAAAAAATTAAATCGAAGTTAAGTAAAATATATCTATTCTATAATTAAATTAACTTTCAATGAATAAATATTTAATGGACAAAGTTAGAATTTGGATTACATTTACAATTAGAGTTGGACTAAAATTTGGATTACATTTAGAATTAGGGCTAGATTTACAATTAGAGTTATGATAAACTTGAGAGTTAGGGTTAAAATGCCATATCAATCCAAAAACATAATTTGATACCATAGTTTTTCAAATTTTACAAGGTAAATTAACAAATATTATGCTGCTTCCGGGAAATATATTTGCTGCATCCGAGAAACCCGTGTATAACAGGGAAAAAAGTTAACAAATATGCATTTATACTTTAAAATAAATTTAAAAATTTAAAAGAAAGAAAAATATTTGTTTATGATTGACCAAAATAAATTTTTTTAATAACTATTTAAGCATAACAAAAAAAAATTGCATTACAAGAGTATTGCCTTCATTTATATTTTAATATTAATGAACACAAATGATTTTAGTTATTTAGTCTGAGTAAAGTTCACTAATGTAAAATATTAACTAAAGCTGGAGGTAAAACAGTTCAACCATGTGAATTCACTTTTTATTTTTTTAAAGAAACAAGGGTTTAGTACAAAGGCTTAAAGAAAAGAGAAAAAAAATATTATTTTCTTATAATATCATCTTGAGTATTATATATATTTTTTAAAGTAACTAGCAATTCAATATAAAATAAATAATTACTTTTACAACTAAATTCTTTCAAATAAAACAAAAAATATTGCTAAATTATTGCAGAGAATCTTGACTTGGAATAAGCTTATCCCCACCCAATAGGAAAAAAATTAGCGGTTAATTGTATTTTTTTTTTTTCAAAAAGAGTTAGCAAAAATTGAACTCATGGAAAAAGTTATACACGAGCTATTCAAAAGAGCTTCTAAGACTAGTATCAATCTTGTTTCTAAAATATAAATATAAAGCAAATACAAAAATAAAAAGTGGTTATAAGATATAAATCTAAAGCAAAAACAAAAATAAAAACAAAAAAAGTTATCATAGGAAATTAAGATAATTAAAAATTATGTAGTTCTTTCTAAAAATGTGCTTTACATCACAACATTGAAGACTATGCATGCTTCAAAAAACTTCCCCTAATGTGAAGACTCAAAATTCCATAATTATTGTAATACAAAAAAATTCATCTAGTTTCCAAATGAAAATGAATAATTCAATCCATCATTACATCAGAGTTTTAATTTTTATGAATTTTACTCTATAGTTGAGATATAATTCAAAATGAGACCATATAGGTCAAAATACATATACATGTGAATGTGAGGTCAAAAATAATTACACATATAAATGACCAAATGGTCGAATTACATGATATACTAGACATCAAGATACTATAGGCTGATCTCTATTCATCGAGGACTCCTCTCGAGGACTCCTCTCCATCTACTCTTGTGAGACAAAAATGTGGCCTAGGTGCATTTTCTAGTAGGATAGGATCCTCATGCAACATGAAAATAACTAACATGCACATCACCTATGATCATGCAATAACATTTCCACGATATGGAAGGGAGTATAAAGAAATAAATCAACAACATTAAATTAAATTTTATTTACTTTGGCCAAAGATTTAAGCCAACTACAGGTAGGTAAATCAGGTGGTGACACTTACCCTTCCCTATTTCCCCATATTAGACACTCCCCCAATTATCATACACAATGCCACTTAAATATAATAAATAATTAAATAAATAAAAACACCAATTCCCAATAACTCTTAAGAGTGGCTTTCTCTAATATTCACAAAATCTAATATTCTCACAAAATAACATCACTTGTTAAATTTTGGATAATAGTAACCCAAACTCATTTGTATAAGTCATAGAATGCGTAATTTCACCCCAAACTTTTGCCAAGTTCCTAAATCAAACTCTACCACTCTAAAAGGTTTTATTTAATTTTATTTCCACAATGCTATTTGCATTTTGTTCTCATTACTTTTCCTTAAGGTAACGTATTCATGTGTGACGTAGAGGGTAAAAGATAAGCTTATTTTCTATTCTTAACATAGCTTTATATTTTCCATACTATAAAAAGATGCAACAATAAAACATGAGATCAAATTCATTCGATTTAGACATTTCCACCGCAAAACATGTCGATTCTAAGCTGCTGAGTAGTAGCCTTATTAATTTTTACAGATAAACTATATTAGAGATCTTTATTTCTTGGTTTTATCAAATCCAGTATTAGTTTCTTCAACTTCAACCACAAAATTTCATCATTTAACACATAGCATTGATCCACACTTTCGATATAATTAAGTTCATTACCTATGACCAAGATACATAGAATTATCAAACTCAAGAGAAAAGAGGTAAAATAATAATCCCTACTTGGCGTACATAATTTACATCAGATTTGTTTTCTAACAAAGAATCTAGGCAATCTTACCATCACCTATTAGTGTCTTGTTTACTTAACTGGACAATATTTATGGGAGATTTTTTACCTCTCAAAACAAATTGTTTACTGGGATCTAAGATTCTGAGCACTCCATCTGTGAACGCTTCTGTAACCAATCATTTTAATTTGAAAGGATAGAACACGGAATTAAGCTGGTGATGGATGAAAACTAACGAAGAAATAAAATATTTTGTTTTATAAAAAAATTGAAAATTGAACAAGAATAAAATTGGTTCATTATTTTAAGCATGTACATCAAAGCAAGGGAAATTAAGCTGAAGTTGAAATAGAAAATTTGCAAAAGAATCCTTCGCTAATTCAAAACATGCCTAAGCAACAAAGAATATTGAATTCTATAGAAATTGAGTTTGTGGACTTGATAGAAGATAAAACTAATAATCTAGACAACAAGAAAATGAGACATTTTCTTCTTACATACGACATTCCCAAAGATGATAGGGAGAAAGGAAACAAAAGTTTGTATTAATGCCTTGAACAAAACAGAGCTGCCAATGCTCTCTTGCCATCATACATTAATTAGAGTATTCACTTTGCATTCATTTACAAAACAAAGCTCTACCCACAGCTACAAGAGAGGCTTCCAGATACACACCAAAAACAAAACCATCTAGATACATCGAAGAGAATAGAAGAAGATAGGAGAAGGGTGAAGTAAATGCGATGGTTGGAGTAGATGGGAAAATGGGGTAGGGGTGATTAAGTATCATAGCTGAAAGTCCACGCATGCCAACACTCCTCCTTAATCTTCACTGCCACGTATGTTTGCAATATCAATTCCTTCCCGTAGATGCTCAAAAACATTCCTTGCAAGCGGTTTTGTGAAAATATCTGCTTCTGACCTACAAAACTCAAGATCTATGTCACCAATGTTCACGAGTTCTCAAATAAAATGATATCTTGTATCAATATGCTTGCTTCATTTATGAAAGACATGATTTTTAGATAAAGAAATTGCTAAATTATTATCACAATAAAATTTTGTAGGTTCTTCTCATGGATGCCTCAAATCTGAAAGTACTCTTCTCATCCATATTGCTTAACAAGGTGTTGATGTGGCTATAACATATTCTACTTCAGTTGATGAGAGTGTCACAATTGGTTGTTTCTTTAACACCCAAGAGAGAGCACCTGATCCTAGATGAAAGATATACCCTAGAGTGTTATTTCTATCATCCATGCTACCTCCCCAGTCACTACCTATATATCCAATCAATTTGTAATCATCTAAAGATGCATACAAAATTCCAAAGCTCTTTGTTCTAACTATATACCTGAAAATTCTTTTTCCAGCTTTCCCATGTGATTCCTTTGGTTTGTCCATTTAATTTAGAATTGAGACTAACCTCATACATGATATCCAGTCTTGTGGTGGTTAAATACATAAGGTTGCCAACTAATCTTTTGAAGAAGGTTCCATCAATACTCGGAGTTTCGCCATCCTTGCTAAGTTTTAAACCCAATGCAACTAGTGTAGGGGCTGGATTCACATTTGTCATCTTAAATCTCTTCAACAAATCATTAGCATATTTACTTTGACATATAAAAATGCCTTGATTATTTTGACTTACATCTATCCCAAGAAAATATCTCATGAGCCCCAAATCAGTCATATCAAATTGTCTTTCCATGGCTACCTCAAGAATGAGTTAATTGGCATGTTACCTATAAGTATCAAATCATCTAAATACAAATAAACTATCAAAATTTCTCTTTCATCATTCACTTTGACATACAAAGTTGGTTCATTTCCAACTTGCTAAACCCATTGTTCACAAAATAAGAATGTATCCTACTGTACCAAGCTCTAGGAGCCTGCTTCAAGCCATATAGTGCCTTTTTCAGTTTGTGCACTTTATGTTCTTCTCCCAAAACTTCATAACTAGGTGGCTAATTTATATACACTTCTTTTTCTAAAATGTCATCCAAGAATGCTGATTTAACATCCATTTGGTAAACCTTCCAATTGTTTTGAGATTCTATAGATAAGAGCATTCTAATGGTATCCAATCTTGCCACAGGTGCAAAAGTTCCATTGCAGTCAATGCGCAGTTGTTGTGTGAAGCCTTTAGCTACTAGTCTTGCCTTGTGATTCTCTACTTTTAAATTAGCATTATACTTTATCTTGTAAACCCATTTATCTCTAATCACATCCTTGCCTTTAGGAATCTCTACTAGATCCCAAGTTTGATTCTTTTCTATTTACTGAATTTCTTCATTCATCGCTACAATCCATTTGTCATCTTTAATGGCATATTCAAAATAAATTGGATCAACTTGTGTTAAGAATGCAAAATTAGAGTATAAATCATCATTCTCAACCTCTTTTATTTCATCATATATGTCTCTTAGAATTTGTGTCTCCTTTGAAGTGTTTATAGACCTTAATCTTAGTGATTCAAGAGTTGGATTATCTAGATTCATTGTTGTTATTACTTGCTGGAGTAGTAGGATTTGGAGAGGTAGGTGCCCCAGTAGGTGTTGTAGGAACATTTTCTTGTGTAGTAGGATTCACAACTTGAGTTTCATTCTCTTCATTCTCTTGTTGAACACTAGTTGCAACAGTAGCTATTTTGTCTACCCTACAATCCCATGCTTCTTCTTCAACAAACTCAACATCATGGCTTATTATCAACGTCTTTATGATAGGATTGTATAGTTTATATGACATGGATTGTTCACTATATCTCACAAACATGCACTTTTGTCCTCTATCATCCAATTTTTTTCTCATCTCTTGAGGTACAAATGAGTATGCCACATATCCAAAGACTCTCAAATGTGTTATATTATATTTCCTTCCACTCCAAGCTTCTTTTGGTGTTTTATTTATCACTACTTTTTGATGCAGAGGTCGATAGGGGAAGCACAATTAGGCCCTAACTCCAACCTTCTGGAGATGATCAATCCCTTTTGTTCACTCTGATCCAATGAACAATGTCACCTTACTTAGCATGCTAAGGCTAATGGTTGACTAGCCTACTTAGCAAAACATGAAAATACTTGAACCCTTTGGTTTAGGGAGTGGATAGGGTTCCCCTATCTTGTTTTAGACTTTTTTTGATCAACCAAGTTCATCCCCAACAACTCCTAGACCCACAACACCCAAGTGCTATTATATTGTCATACCAGACTAAATTAATCTTGTAGCCCTCCAAACACTATTTTCTGCAGAACAACCAAAACTCTTCCAAAGGATGAAGGAAACAAACTTCAGATCTAAGTACCATTTATTCAGTACTTTTAGATTCCAAAAGGACAGGCTCCTACTCCTTTTGTACACCTCTGAACTCCTCTAGGCCAGACAGGCCTATAGGGGTAACTAGGTCTGGTTCTGAAGCAACAAACTGCAAATGAATTCACAAGGATAAATAAACATTTAGTTTAGGTCTAAGGATGCTCCTATACATACACTTGAACCTTAGATATATTCAGTCCACTCTCGAAGTCCTTCTGCACTCCTACTTCCTAAATTCTGAGACCAAGAACATGGGCATGCTTGGCCTAGGGTATGGTGTGGAACCTAAGTGCTGACACTTCCCAGGCTACAACTACCAGAGTTCTAATGTACATTGCTCTAACTTGAACTCCTCTACTGGCCATTGTGGTCCAATGCAGGAATCTCAAGTTAGAGCCATTGCTAGATGAAACCATGATTGCACTTCACCCTGGTTCTCAAACTGGAGCAGAAGAATTTCCGACTCAAATGTGTCCACCCTGACCCTAAGCTAATTGAAACCAAATGGAATTACACAATTCTAAACCTTCATACCCATGCCAATTCCTACCAATGCAACTTATTGATTTTTTCCAACACAATAGATGTTCTGTGAAACTTGCAACTATATTTTCATCCACTCCAAAAGATCAATTTACATTCGTTGAATCAATCCGCTCCCCCTTGGAAGTGATTCAAACTTGTTCAAATAGGTCTCCACCAATGTCCTCAACAAAAGTCCAAACTGGTTTAGCCATTGGGAGGAGTTGGGAGACCAAATTTTGATTCAGTTACATTTTTAGGCAATTGGCAACTTCCATCGGGTCATTGGCATAGGTCGAAAACATGACCTTCGATGCCCGATGGCTAGTTTTACAATCATGCGGTTCTATCAGGTCATCGGAGTAGCTCAAAGCTCTCCATCTGATGTTTGATGAAATATTCTCAAGGTGGTGTGCTTTTCCATTAGCTCTTTAGGATAACTTAAAAACCTACTTTGTCGATGCGCAATTTCGGGGTAACTCAAACACCCGTTTTGCCGATGCCTGATAACCAGTGGACACAAGTCTTCTTTTCTATCAGGTCATCAGGATTACTTTAAAATTGCTTCTTTGATTGTCGATGCCAAAACTCCAAGTGTGCTGACTTATCGGGTCGTTGGGGTAAGTTAGGATCCTCGACCCTTGATCCCCGATGCCGACTCTTTTTAGTATGCTACGTTACTAGGTCTTCGCGAGTGGAGCAAAATAGCTACACTGTTATCCAATGAAAACTCCTTTGGAATGTCACCCCTCCATTAGGTTATCGGGTGGTGCTCAAAATGGGTTACACCAATACCCGATGACAATTCTTCAAAAAGGCGACTCTATCGGGATAAGTTATGCCAATAGTGCAACTTTTACAAGTTTTTGCAACATTTGGTCTATCAACCATTTATGCATTTTCCTGCACTCCAAAGGTTTCCAAATGAACCCTAAGCACACAAGACACACAAAAAATTGACTCTTCCTAGTCTACCATATATTTGTTGACCAAGTTTGACCAAGTGGTTTATAGGTGTACCAACTTGACAATTGGTCTTACAAAAATGGATCTTTATTACAACAACCATGAAAATGGAAAAGGGGCTTCATTGTTGGGGTGCTCCTACACCATACTCCCCCTGTTGCTTTGAACTCAAGTTCCTACTTGAGAGTAGCTCTTGCAATGTTGTGCCATTCTTGAGGATTATCTTCTCATCCATCCAAGTGGCATCCAAGTCTGGTAAACCTCTCCACTTGACCAGATATTCCTTGTAGGTGTTCTTTCTAGTTCGTTTTACCACTTTAGTGTCCATCACTTTCTCCAACTAGAGTGGTTGGCTAGGTGGAAGGTCCTTTAGCCATTCAACCTCTTCATCATCAGCTTCTTGCAAAGAATTGTTATCACCTACAATACTCCTAAATGGAGTGAGATCACAAACATTAAAAATAGGAGATATAGCAAGATTAGGCGGTAGAGAGATTTCATATGCATTATCTCCAAAATTATGGATGATTTGGCAAGGACCAATCTTCCTCATCTGCAACTCGGTGTACTTGCCTTTAGGATGTTGGAAAAAATGGTGTCTCAACCTTGCATTTATGTGAGGTTACTATTTATAGTAAGTTTTCATTTGAGCACGAAATGGTGCGAAACTCTCCCTGAAGCTTCTGGTTGGCTAGATAAGCATTCCGGTAAAGTTGCGTCACAAGGTCACAGCTAGTTTTGAAGATATTAAAGTTTTCATCTTGGAGGGGTGCAATAAAATGTTTAAACTTAATTTTGGGGACTTTAGAGGCTCTGAAACACCTTGAAAAGTGGTCGTAACTGGAAAAGCTAGTTACGAGGTGATAGAGCACTTCGCGAGCTTTCCGGCGCTTCAAACGGTTCGTCAATTGGACACCTGGTTCTCAAGTTATGGCCTCCGGAAGTTTGTACTCCTGAAATAGGAAAAATAATTTGTATCGGATACATAAATGAGTTGTAAAAGGGAGCGACACGTGTTGATGTGTGCTTTAACATGTCAGAGAAGGGAGATAAGGTCGGCTACACCTTATTGGGTGGTTTTAGCCCATGGTTTTGTAATACCGTTTGATGGTTTCCTGTATTGTATCTCCTATTTATGAGGTGTGTGAGATAGAGGTTGTGTGTAAGAGTCTTATGGCTATTGAGTTGCCTCTGAATCTCTGATTAGTGGTACTCCTGCGAAGAGCTTGCTCTGCAAGTATGTTGTAATCTGTTTTTGATTGCTGAATAAAATATTAAGCTGCTTTTGGAGGGTGGGGTTTTTCTCCCGAAAGGGTTTTCCCCACGTAAATCACTGTGTTGTGGTATGAATGCTATTATATCTATTTCTGTTTTCTGTAACTATTGTAACGATCTGAAAAAGTTTTGCATTACCCTCCTCTCAAGGTTAGCGTAGGAAGTTGTTTCCGCTACTTAACTTCCTTACAAGTGGTATCAGAGCCTGATCACCTTTGGTTTCAATTGTGGGCAGTTGGGTTTTTTGAACTAATCCAGATTTGAGTGGGAGCTTGTGCAGAAGACACTTTTTGATCTTGTTGCAGGAATATTCAGATGGCGAGTTCGTCAGGGAGAATAGAGGTGGAGAAATTTAATGGAAGTAATTTTGAGATGTGGAAGCTGAAGATGGAAGATCTGCTAATAGATCGAGATCTTTGGGATGCTGTTGATGCGAATGTCCAAAGGCCCTCAGATCCTACTGCGGCAGCTCAGTATGATGTTATGGACCGAAAAGCCAAGGGTCTAATCAGACTGTGCCTGGCAGACTCTGTTCTAATCAATGTCCATGAAGAGAACTCTGCAAAGAAGCTATGGACTAAGCTTGGTGAGATGTATCAAGTGAAATCTTTATTAAATCAAATTTTCTTAAGAAAGAAATTGTATTCCTTGAAGATGGAAGAGGGTGGACGAATTGCAGACCACCTAGAAGCATTCAATATGATTGTGGCTCAATTAGTATCCGTCGGTGTTAAGATGGACGAGGAGGAAAAATGTCAGATCTTGCTTTGCTCTTTGCCTGATTCGTGGGATTCTCTTGTTATGGCTATCAGTAGTACTTCTGTTGTTTTGAAATTTGAAGATGTGGTGGGTGCCCTACTCGGTGAAGAGATGCGAAGGAAGGTATCCATCAGTTCAAAGGAAGCCCTAACCGTTCGTGGAAGACCTAAGGAGAAAGGCAAGAAGAATGAGAAGCGCGGCAAGTCCAAATCCAAAGGGAGATCGAAATCTCCTGGAAAGTCCAAAGTCATTTGCTGGAATTGCGGTAAACCGGGTCACATCCGTAAGGACTGCAAAGAAGAAAAGAAGAAGAAAAAGAAAAAGTTCGATTCTGATTCTGAGTCCGACAAGGAAGATGGCGATGCATTTATTGCGGCTTTGGCGACTCATGCAGGTAATGATGCCTGGCTAATTGACTCAGGTGCATCTTTTCATATGACTTCCAATAAAGATTGGTTTTCTGAATATGAAGGATTTAATGGAGGTAAGGTGTACTTGGGTGATGATTCACATCTAGACATTGTTGGTCGAGGTAAAGTTAGAATCAGGTTTTCTGATGGTAGAATAAAAATGATTAATGGTGTGCTGCATATCCCTGGATTAAAACGAAACCTGTTATCTGTGAGCAAACTAATAGATGCAGGTGTGCAGGTAGTCTTTTCTGAAACAGGATGTAAGATGATTAAGGGTGCTATGGTAGTTGCTAGAGGTGTCAGGTTTGGCACTTTGTATAAGCTTGAAGCATACACTGTTGAGTGTAATAGCACTTCTGTAAAAAGTAAATCTGCGGATACTTCACTGGAAGATTTGAAGGTTTCACCTTCAGCAGATGGAAATGGTTTTTGGGTACCTAAGGGTGCTCTTTCGTCTGAAGCAAAGTTACCTGCAGAGAAGACTATGTTATGGCACCAGAGACTTGGCCACATTGGAGAAAAGGGTCTAAAGACCTTGAAAAATAAAAATCTTGTTGAAGGTTTGAATGATTGTAATCTTGACTTTGATTTCTGTGAGCATTGCATTTATGGAAAACAAAATCGCGTTCAGTTTTACTCGAGTTCTCATAAAACTTGTGGTGTTTTGGACCTTATCCATTCTGATGTGTTTGGTCCAGTAGATGTCTCTTCGATTGGAAAATCCACATATTATGTTTCATTTATTGATGATTTTAGTAGAAGGACATGGGTATATTTTCTAAAGAGTAAATCTGAAGTTTTTAGTCGTTTTAAAGAATTTAAAGCAATGGTTGAGTTGCAGACTGGAAAGAAAATAAAATGTTTGAGAACTGATAATGGCGGTGAGTTTTGGTCTAATGATTTTGATAGATTCTGTAAAGACTGTGGAATTAACAGGCAGAAGACAACTCCGTATTCTCCACAGTAGAATGGAGTTGCAGAAAGAATGAACAGGACATTGATGGAGAAGGCTAGGAGTATGTTGAGTGGTGCTGGTCTCGAACAAAAGTTTTGGGCTGAAGCTGTTGCCACTGCTTGCTACTTGATTAACAGGTCTCCTACATCAGCTCTTGTTGATAAAACGCCTATGGAAGCATGGTCAGGTCACAAGCCTTCATTGAGACATCTTAGAGTTTTTGGTTGCGAGGCATATGCACATATGCCAAAGGAGAAGCGAACAAAGTTGGAGAACAAGGCTGTGAAATGTATCTTCATCGGGTATAGTTATGGTGTGAAAGGATACAAGCTTTGGGACCCTGTTGCACAAAAGGTAATTCACAGTAGAAGTGTTATTTTTAGAGAAATTAAGTCTCCTTCTGTTACATTGCAGCCAGAACAAACTAAAAAAGAAGATGTGATTCAACTTCCTTCTACACCTGAAAGAGTTGAATCGAGACCCCTAGATAGGCAAGAATTTGAGGAGAGCTCGTCTAGCTCTGAATCTTCAGAAGAGGAGGAAGAACCTCCAACTCAGCTTGTTCGAAGGTCTACAAGACATAGACAACCACCTGAAAGGTATTCACCTGATGATTGGAGATGTATTTTTGCTCTGAATACTAGTGTGGATGAACCGAAATCTGTAGAAGAGGCATTAGGTATGAATGATGCAGAATCCTGGAAGATTGCTATGGAAGAAGAAATGGCAGGTTTGAAAAAGAATGATACATGGGATCTTGTACCATTGCCTGAAGGACGAAAACCTGTTGGTTGTAAATGGGTGTTCAAGAAAAAGATTGGTTCAGATGGAAGCATTGAGAAGTATAAAGCAAGGTTGGTTGCAAAAGGCTACTCTCAGGTTGAGGGTGTTGATTACGGTGAGATATTTTCTCCTGTTGCAAAAATGACATCCATTAGATTTTTTCTTTCTATTGCTACTGCTTATGATTTAGAGGTTGAGCAAATGGATGTGAAAACTGCTTTCCTTCATGGTGATTTGGAGGAAGATATTTATATGACACAGCCGGAGCACTATGTGGTGAAAGGCAAAAGTAATTTGGTCTGTAAATTGAAGAAATCTTTGTATGGCCTCAAACAAAGTCCTAGGATGTGGTACCAGAAATTTGATACATATGTGTTGAGTTTGGGATTTGAACGTTCTAAATCAGATCACTGTGTTTATTATAAATCTTATGGTGATCGTTTCTTATTCATTGCATTGTATGTTGATGATATGTTATTCATTGGTAAAGGGAAAGGTATGATTTCAGAACTGAAGTCTCAGCTCGCCGCTAAATTTGAAATGAAAGACCTTGGTGCAGCAAAGCACATTCTTGGAATGGAAATTAGAAGAGATAGGGTGAACAGAAAGCTATGGCTAGGCCAGAGTAAGTATGTGAATTCAGTGTTACAGAGGTTCAACATGCAGAATTGTAGACCATTGAGTGTTCCTTTTACAGTTGGAATGAAACTATCTGTTTCAGATTGTCCTACATCCCCATTGGAGATGGAAGACATGAGCAGAGTGCCTTACCAGAGTGCAGTTGGAAGCTTGATGTATGCTATGGTCTGTACTAGACCAGATATTGCCCAAGCAGTGGGAGTACTTTCTAGATATATGTCTAATCCTGGTAGAGTTCATTGGGATGCAGTCAAAAGAGTCTTCAGATATTTGAAGGGTACTTCAGAGTATTCTTTGTGTTATCATGGTAATTCAGTTGGAGACATGACTTCCCTTGATATCCATGGTTATGTGGATTCAGATTGGGCAGGTGATATTGATAGCAGAAGATCCACCAGTGCTTATGTGTTTACTTTGTTTGGTGGTGCAATTAGTTGGATGAGTAAGCGACAGGCTATGGTTGCTTTATCCACTACTGAAGCAGAGTATATGGCAGCTACTCATTCTTGTAAAGAGGCCATTTGGCTTAAGAGACTATGTTCGGATATTGGAATAAAACAAGGTACAGTGACAGTTTACTGTGACAGTCAGAGTGCAATTATCCTAGCTGGTTAGAGATATGGTCGAAGATGGTAGGGTGAAGCTGGTTAAGGTGGAAACTTTGATGAATGTTGCAGATGCTTTAACTAAGGCTGTGAGCACAGAGAAGTTCAGATGGTGTTCAGAGTCTATGGGCCTTATGGCCCTTAGCAATTGATTCATTGTGTTGACATTCCCTTCCGCTCATGCAAGGTGTTCGACAAGTGGGAGATTTGTTGGAAAAAATGGTGTCTCAACCTTGCATTTATGTGAGGTTACTATTTATAGTAAGTTTTCATTTGAGCACGAAATGGTGCGAAACTCTCCCTGAATCTTCTGGTTGGATAGATAAGCATTCCGGTAAAGTTGCGTCACAAGGTCACAGCTAGTTTTGAAGATATTAAAGTTTTCGTCTTGGAGGGGTGCAATAAAATGTTTAAACTTAATTTTGGGGACTTTAGAGGCTCCAAAACGCCCTGAAAAGTGTCCATAACCGGCAAAGCTGGTTATGAGGTGATAGAGCACTTCGCGAGCTTTCCGGCGCTTCAAACGGTTCGTCAATCGGACACCCGGTTCTCAAGTTATGGCCTCCGGAAGTTTGTACTCCTGAAATAGGAAAAATAATTTGTATCGGATACATAAATGAGCTGTAAAAGGGAGCGACACGTGTTGATGTGTGCTTTAACATGTCATAGAAGGGAGATAAGGTCGGCTACACCTTATTGGGTGGTTTTAGCCCATGGTTTTGTAATACCGTTTGATGGTTTCCTGTATTGTATCTCCTATTTATGAGGTGTGTGAGATAGAGGTTGTGTGTAAGAGTCTTATGGCTATTGAGTTGCCTCTGAATCTCTGATTAGTGGTACTCCTGCGAAGAGCTTGCTCTGCAAGTATGTTGTAATCTGTTTTTGATTGCTGAATAAAATATTGAGCTGCTTTTGGAGGGTGGGGTTTTTCTCCCGAAAGGGTTTTCCCCACGTAAATCACTGTGTTGTGGTATGAATGCTATTATATCTATTTCTGTTTTCTGTAACTATTGTAACGATCTGAAAAAGTTTTGCATTACCCTCCTCTCAAGGTTAGCGTAGGAAGTTGTTTCCGCTACTTAACTTCCTTACATAGGAAACCTGCCTTTGTTCAAATAAGCCCACACTTGATCTCATATTTTGAAACTGACATATCTTTTTCTATGATCTGCGTGTACCTTATACTTCTTTGCAGTAGATTTCAAAGTCTCCTTCACTTGTTCATGAACTTGTTTGATAAACTCTGCCAAATCTTCTCCTTGGGTACTTTCTTTGAAATCATTTGGTAACTCTCTTAACTCCGTCACCACTCTAGGATGAATACCATAGTTGATCTGAAAAGGAGTTTTTCCAGTGCTCCTATTAATAGTATCATTAAATGCAAATTCTGCCTGTGGAAGAATTGAATCCCAAGCTTTTGCATACTACTTGGTTGGACATCTAAGTAGGTTTCCAAGAGACCTAGTTATGACTTCAGTCTTCCCATCTGTCTGAGGATGGTAGGCAGAAATGAAAGACAAAATTGTGCCTAACTTCTTCCAAAGAGTTCTCCAAGAATGGCCTTGAAACTTTACATCTCTATCTGAGATGATTGAGGAAGGCAATCCATGGATTCTGACTACTTCCTTAAAGAATAAATTTTCAATGTGAGATGCATCATTTGTGGACTTGTAGGGTAAAAAATGTGCCATTTTACTGAATCTGTCTACAATGACAAAAATGTTGTCAAACCCTTGTCTTTTTCTAGGCAAACCCATCACAAAGTCCATTCTCACACTATCCCATGGTTTTGTAGGTATTGGCAATGGTTGGTAAAGGCCAATATCTATGCTAACTCCCTTAGCTCTTTGAAATATTGTGCAAGACTCTACAAACTTCCTAATGTCTGTCTGCATTCTAGGCCAAAAGTAGTGTCTCCTAACCAACTCTAGTGTTTTATCAATACCAAAATCGCCTCCCATGGGACTAAAATGTTTCTCCTTCATGAGATTTCCTCTCATTGAACACTTTGGAATACACAAATTTCCCCCTTTGAATAATAAGCCATTTTGAATCATATAATCAGAATACAAAGTGTGATATCCATCAAAAAGAGTAATGCAAACCTCATATATCTCACCAAAATCTGCATCACCTTTGTATAGGTCTTTGAGAGCATCAATCCCAATACTCTGGATCTGAACCTCATGGACTAAATGGACTCTCCTATTGAGTGCATCTATGACTTTGTTTTGTGTTCCCTTCTTGTGTTTTATAGTGAAGGTATAGGCTTGTAGCTTCTCAACCCACTTCATATGCCTACAACTTAGTTTCTCTCCTGTCTATTCAAGAAGCTTAATGCATGGTTGTTAGTTAAAACAATAAATTCTTTGGGAAAAAGATAATGCCTCCACTTGTTAAGTGCTTGCACCATTTCATACAATTCCAATTCATATGTACTATACTTTTGTTTAGCTTCGTTCAATTTTTCAGAAAAGAATGCAACAGGCCTACCTTCTTGGCTAAGGACTGCTCCAATGGCCAAATTACTTGCATCTATTTCTATTGTGCATAGTTTATTGAAATTAGGAAGTGTAAGAATAGGAAATTGTGCCACTCTACCTTTCAGATATTTAAATGCTTCCTCTTCTTTAGTTGTCCATTCAAACATTACCTTTCTTCCTCCCTTGATGGTGTCAAGGAGTGGTCAATAGATGTGACTAAATTTTTTAATGAATTTCCTATAGAATGTTGCCAACCCATGAAAGCTTATCACCTCTCTTGGTGTCCTTGGTGTTGGCCAAGTCAAGATGGCATCTACCTTCTCTGGATCCATCTTCAAAGTACCTTTGGATATCACAAATCCAAAATATATTAGTTCTTCCTGCATGAAAACAATTATTTCCTGATTTATCAACAATTTATGCTCATGAAGTCTTTTTAAGACTTGATTGAGATGTTCCAAGTTCTCTACCTTGGTCTTACTAAAGAAAAGTATATCATCAAGATATACAACCACAAACTTTCCATTGAAGCCATGAAGAACTTCATTCCTCAATCTCATGAATGTGCTAGGTGCATTACTAAGGCCAAATGGCTTGACAAGCCATTCATATAATCTTTGTGGTTTTAAATGTATTTTTCCACTCATCTCCTAGCCTTATCCAGATCTGGTGATACCCTGATTTAAGGTCTATCTTTGAAAAGTAACATGCACCTCCTCACTGATCCATTAGATCTTCAATCCTTGGAATTGGGAATCTGTATCTGATTGTGATTTTGTTCACTGCCCTAGAGTCAGTGTATAGCCTCCATTTGCCATCCTTTTTATGGGCTAATACACTAGGGATTGTACATGGGCTCTTACTCTTTTGAATCAACCCTTTATCCAGTAGATCCTGGACTTGTCTTGAGACTTCTGCAGTCTACTTAGGAGTAAGCTTATAAGCTACTGTATTAGGTAGTGAAGCACCAGGTATGAAGTCAATGTGATGACATACATCTCTTAAAAGGTGGTAGGGCATCTGGCATGTCTCTTGAAATTACACCTTTGTTAATGTCAAGAAGTTCTTGCACTTATTTGGGTATCTCCTTAGGGTTTTCCTGCTCCTTGGGCTTCAAGATTAAGGCATAGGATCCTTTGGCTTCTTTTATGGTTTCTACCATCTCCCTTTCTCCTACCATTAATACCATTGGTTTGTTTTGTTTTTCATTCCTTAGGTTAGGCAACGGTTTCATGGTGTATACATTTCCATCCTTGTTAATGGTATAAGTATTTTTCATCTAATCATGGTGTGCCTTGAGATCATATTGCCAAGGGTGGCCTAATAGAAAATGACACACATCCATGTCTACAACATCACATATTACTCTATCCTTATATTCTCCTATAAAGAAATTGACCCAGGCCTATTCATTTATGAGGGTTTGTTGGCCTTTGCTAAGCCAAGATACATGGGATGGGTTCGGATGGGGAAACTTTACAAGTTTGAGTTTCTCTACCATTTCTTTAGACACTAAATTCTCAATTGAACTAGAATCAACAACAAGTTTACAGAACTTACCATGGCTCTTGCAATGGGTCCTGAACATCATCTTCCTTTATGGTGGTTCTTGTGGTGCTGGTCTCTTTAGCAATGTCCACTTCATCATTAGGCATACTCCTTCTTCTGGATCCAAATCCTTTGAGGGTGAGTAGGAACTTTGTGCATCCTCATGAATCGAGTTTGTCCTCCTATCTCCTTGCATGCTTGATCCCGTCTTCTCTGGACATCTATTGGTATGGTGGCCTATTTGGTTGCAATTGAAGCACCTCATAGGACCTCCATTTCTTCCACCAGATCTTCCTCTTCTATTGGATCTCCTGCATCTGTATCCACCTCTAGAACTACTCTCTCCTTATGAGTTTTCTTGGTTTGACTCTCCTTGGGGTCTGAATTTTTGTCCCTTTCCACTACACATTCCTTTACCTCGATTATTGAGGTCCTTTTTTCCTTTGCCCCTGACGTTATGGTCTTGCCTTCTCTTGAGCTTTTCTTCAACCTTCAGTGCCAATTGATAGCACTTTTACACCGTCTCTGGGTTGAAAAGGTTCAGTTCATCCTGAATGTTTATTCTCAAGTTGTTTAGGTATCTAGCTACCTTCTTAGTTTCACCTTCCACTATCCTGGATTTCAGACATAGCCTTTGGAATTCCTTAGTATAGCTACTGACATCCATCTCCTTCTATCTCAAGTTCTATCTCTTTTTATAAATTTGTACTTCGTAACCTTCAGGTACATAAGCTTCTTTGATCTTGGCAATCATCACCTTCCATGAAGTGATCATGTTATCTCTTGCCTTCAACGTTTCTCCTTGAGTGAAGTTCCACCAAGTCAATGTTGCACCTTTCAATTTTGTCTTTGCTATCTTGACCCTCTAGTTCTCAAGGATCTCATCACATTCGAAGAAACTTTCTAATGCATCCGCCCATTCCATGACTAGGTCTGGGTCCATCTTCCCACTAAACATGGGCAAGTCCGACTTACTATCTGAAGTCCTTCTAGCCATAGACTTGAGGGAATTCACAAGGTGTCTTTGGTCTACAAGAATTTCCTCTTCCTCTTCCTCCTACTCTGGGGTCTCCTCTTCTTCTCCCATTTCTTCCACTAGACCTTCTTCCCTCCTCGCAAGCTTGCCTTTCAAATTTCGCAGTTCAATGCTCAATCCTTACACTATATTTGCAAGTTTAGCATTGGTCACCTTTGAAGGGATCCTAAGGATCTCCTCCTCTCCTACTTGGTTTTGGTAAGACATGTTCAACTACTTCTTCCCTTAGGCTTCTCCTAAGCTCTGATACCACTTGATGCAGAAGTTGATGGGGGAAGCACAATTAGGCCCTAACTCTGACCTTCTAGAGATGATCAATCCCTTTTGGCCACTCTGATCTAGTGAACAATGTCACCTTACTTAGCATGCTAAGGCTAATGGTTGACTAGCCTACTTAGAAAAACATGAAAATTCTTGAACCCTTCGGTTTAGGGAGTGGATGGGGTTCCCCTATCTTGTTTTAGACTTGTTTTGATCAACCAAGTTGATCCCCAACAACTCCTAGACCCACAACACCCAAGTGCTACTATATTGTCATACCAGATTGAATTCAACTTGCAGCCCTCCAAACACATTTTTCTAAACAGCCTCAACTCTTCCAAAGGATGAAGAAAAAAAACTTCAGATCTAAGTACCATTTATTGAGGACTTTTAGATTCCAAAAGGACATGCTCCAACTCCTTTTGTACACCTCTGAACTCCTCTAGGCCAGATAGCCCTAATAGGGGTAACTAGGTCTGGTTCTGAAGCAACAAACTGCAAATGAATTCACAAGGATAAATAAACATTTAGTTTAGTTCTAAGGATGCTCCTATACACACACTCCAACCTTAAATCATTTCAGTCCACTCCCGGAGTCCTTCTACACTCCTACTTCCTAAATTCTTAGACCAAGCACATGGGCATGCTTTCCCTAGGGTATGTTGCAAAACATAAGTGTTGACACTTCCTAGGCTACAACTACTAGAGTTCTAACGTACATTGCTCTAGCTTGAACTCCTCTAATGGTCGTTGTGGTCTAATGCAGGAATCTCAAGTTAGAGCCATTGCTGAATGAAACCCTGATTGCATTTCACCTTGGTTCTCGGACTGGAGCAGAAGAATTTCTAACTCAGATGTGTCCACGCAGACCCTAAGCCAATTCAAAACCAAATGGAATTACACAATTCTAAACCTTCATGCCCATGCCAAGTCCTACCAATGCAACTTATTGATTTTTTCCAACACAATAGATGTTCTGTGAAACCTACAACTGTATTTTCGTCCACACCAAAAGATCAATTTACATTCATTGAATCAATCTGCTCCCCCTTGGAAGTGATTCAAACTTGTTCAAATAGGTCTCCGCTAATGTCCTCAACCAAAATCTAAACCGGCTTAACCATTGGGAGGAGTTGGGAGAGCAAATTCCTATTCGGTCACATTTCATGGCAGTTGGCAACTTCCATCAGGTCATCGGCATAGGTCGAAAACATGACCTTCGATGCTCAATGGCCAGTTTTACGATCATGCAGTTCTATCAGGTCATCGGAGTAGCTCAAAGCTCTCCATCTGATGTTTGATGAAATATTCTCAAGGTGGTGTGCTTTTCCATTAGCTCTTCGAGATAACATAAAAACCTACTTTGTCGATGCTCGATTTCGGGGTAACTCAAACACCCGTTTTGCCGATGCCTGATAACCAGTGGACACAAGTCTTCTTTTCCATCAGGTCATCATGATTACTTTAAAATAGCTTCTTCAATTGCTGATGCCAAAACTCCAAGTGTGCTGACTTATCGGGTCATCGTGATAAGTCACGATCCTCGACTCCCAATCCCTGATGTCAACTCCTTCAGTATGCTACATTATCGAGTCTTTGCGAGTGGAGCAAAACAGCTACATCGATATCTGATGAAAACTCCTTCAGAATGTTGCCCCTCCATCAGGTTATCAGGTGGTACTCAAAATGGGTTACACCGATACCCGATGATAATTCTTCAAGAAGGCAAGTCTATCAGGATAAGTTACATCGATAGTGCAACTTTTACAACTTTTTGCAACATTTGGTCTATTTATAATTTATGCACTCTCCTGAACTCTAAAGGTTTCCAAATGAACCCTAAGCACACAAGACACACAAAAAATTGACTCTTCCTAGTCTACCAAAGATCCATTGGGAGGAGTTGGGAGACTGGATTCCTATTCGGTTACACTTTCTGGCAGCTGGCAACTTCCATCGGGTCATCGACATAGGTCGAAAACATGACCTTCGATGCCCAATTGCCAGTTTTACAATCATGTGGTTCTATCGGATCATCAGAGTAGCTCAAAAATTTTGATCCGATGTTTGATGAAATTTTCTCAAGGTGGTGTGTTTTTCCATCGGCTCTTCGGGATAACTTAACCACCTGCTTTGTCGAAGCCTGATTTCGGGGTAACTCAAACTCCCATTTTGTCGATGCTTGATAACCAGTGGGCACAAATCTTCTTTTCCGTTGGGTCATTGGGATGACTTCAAAATAGCTTCTCTGATTGTCGCTGCCAAAACTCCAAGTGTGCTGACTTGTCGAGTCATTGAGGTAAGTCACGATCCTTGACTCCCGATCCCCGATGCCGACTCCTTCAGTATGCTATGTTATTGAGTATTCACGAGTGGAGCAAAACAGCTACATCGATATCCAATGAAAACTCCTTCGGAATGTCGCCCCTCCATTGGGTTATCAGGTGCTACTCAAAACGGGTTACACTAATACTCAATGACAATTCTTCAAGAAGGCCACTCTATCGGGATAAGTTATGTTGATAGTGCAACTTTTACAACTTTTTGCAACATTTGGTCTATCGATAATTTATGCACTTTCCTGCACTCCAAAGGTTTCCAAATGAACCCTAAGCACACAAGACACACAAAAACTTGACTCTTCCTAGTCTACCAAAGATCCATTGGGACGAGTTGGGAGATCGAATTCCTATTCGGTTACACTTTCTGGTAGCTGGCAACTTCCATCGGGTCATCAGCATAGGTTGAAAACAAGACCTCTGATGCCCAATGGCCAATTTTACAATCATGTGGTTCTATCAGGTCATCAGAGTAGCTCAAAACTCTTTATTCGATGTTTGATGAAATTTTCTCAAGGTGGTGCGCTTTTCCATTGGCTCTTCGGGATAACTTAACCACCTGCTTTGTCGATGCCTGATTTTGGGGTAACTCAAACTCCCATTTTGTCAATGCCTGATAACCAGTGGGCACAAGTCTTCTTTTCCATTGGATCATTGGGATGACTTCAAAACAACTTCTCTGATTGCTGATGCCAAAACTCCAAGTGTGCTGACTTATCGGGTCATCGGGGTAAGTCACGATCCTCGACTCCCAATCCCTGATGCCGACTCCTTTAGTATGCTATGTTATCGAGTCTTCGTGAGTGGAGAAAAATAGCTACATCGATATCTGCTGAAAACTCCTTGGGAATGTCACCCCTCCATCGGGTTATCGGGTGGTACTCAAAATAGGTTACACTGATACCCGATGACAATTCTTCAAGAAGGCGACTCTATCGGGATAAGTTACGTCAATAGAGAAACTTTTACAACTTTTTGCAACATTTGGTCTAACGATAATTTATGCATTTTCCTACAGTCCAAAGGTTTCCAAATGAACCCTAAGCACACAAGACACACAAAAAATTGACTCTTCCTAGTCTACCATAGATCTGTTGACCAAGTTTGGCAAAGTGGTTTATCGGTGTACCAACTTGACAATTGGTCTTACAAAAATGGATCTTTATTACAACAACAATGAAAATGGAAAAGGGGCTTCATTGTTGGAATGCTCTAGCACCACTTTTGTTGGACATCTATTTAATATGTATACTAAACATGCAACTGCTTCAGCCCAATACTCATTTGGTGGATGTTTTTCTTTTATCATACTTTGTGTCATTTCCATAATTGTTCTATTCTTTCTCTTAGCTACTCCATTATGTTGAGGAGTGTACCTTGCTGTAAATTACTTTCTTATGCCATTTTCTTTGCAAAAATTCTGAAAATCATTTGATATGTATTCATCACCTCAACTGGTTCTCAAAGTTTTGATATAGTAACCACTTTATTTCTCAACTTTTGCCTTGAACTCTTTAAAAACAGCAAATACATCTTGTTTATATTTTAATAAATAAACCTATACTTTCCTTTTGAAATCATCAATAAGTGACAGGAAATAAATTCTTCCACTTATGGATGGTGTTTACATCGGTCCACAAAGATCTGAATGTACTATCTCAAGTGGATGTTTTCCTCTATACGATTCCCCAACTAGAAATTTGCTTCTATGTTGGTTTGCCAATATGCAACTCTCACATGTTGTCAAGTAGCTCTATTGGTGGCAATCCATATACCATTCTTTTTTTATATAATAGTTGTAATCCTTTGAAGTTTAAATGCCCAAGTCTTAAATTCCATAGCAAAGATTAATTTTTAATGAATCTTTAAAAGATAATTAAGCAGCCTTTTGCAATCCTTGTGGCTCTAGCAATAGTTCACTTTGAATCCTAAGCAAAAACATCCTATTTTTTTTCATTTCAACTTTTGCAATTGGCCTATTGCTTGGTTTCTTGTCTAGAATCACACATTCACCATTTTCAAAGTATATTCTATATCCTTTTTGCACTATTTTTCTAATCCTTATGAGATTGTATTGCAATCTAGGAGCATAGTATACATCATAAATATGCTTCTGCTCACCTTAATTAGTTCTTATGTTTATTGACCCTTTGCCATGATTGAAACTCGATGATCATTTCTCAATTTTACTTCTGATTTTACCAAATCATTCATTGCTGCAAACATCTCCTTACTCCCATTCATGTGATTACTACAACCACTATCTAGGAACCATAATTCTTTGGAACTCCCTTTTGCTACATTACATGTTATCAATATTGTGTTTTGTTCACTAGTGTTGGACTGGGTTTCATTTATAAAATGTGCCTTTTGCTTATTCATGTAATATTGCTTTTTCTTACATTCTGATGCAAAATGTCCAAATTTATTACAATAATGATATTTGATGTTGGATTTATCATACCTTTCTCCTTGATGGTGGCTATGAAAATGGATGCTCCCCCTTCCTCTTGTCAGTGTAGTATGAGCATGCGAAATTGATGTTGGTCTTCTACTTCTAAATTGTGTATTTTCTATTCCTCCTCTTAGTGTAAAACATCCTCTGCCTCTGCTATGATTTGATCTCCCTCTTTTTTTCTCAAGTGAAAGCTGAGTCTTGGATACAATCTCATATGATAATATCCCTAATTGATTTAATCTTTTCTCATGTCCTAAGAGTGATCCAATTAATTCATCTATAGATAATTGAGTAAGATCATTGGACTCCTCAATGGCCACTACAATTGGATCAAACTTTGTAGGCAAGCTTCTAAGTATCTTCTCTACAACTATTTGATCCATAATGGTTTCTCCATATGATCTAATATAATTTACTATTGCCATTGCATGAGTGAAGAGTGAACCAATTGAATTAGAATCTTTCATTTGCAAGTTTTCAAAATCCCTTCTAAGAATTTGTAATTTTAATGTTTTCACTTTGCCTATGCCTTGGTATGCTATTTGCAAACTTTCCCATGCCTACTTTGATCTTGTGATAGCTGCTAATTTTGACAAAATTGATTCCTCCATTACCTATTGAATGAAAAACAATGCTTTAGCATCCTTCTTATTTTTCTTCAACAAATCTTTCTCATCTTCTGAAAGAGCTTGATAAGCTTGTTGGTTTGCTGGTTAAGGGAACCCATTTTCATCCAAGTCTGAAATATCTTGGGAGCAAAACAATGTTTTTATTTTTATGCTAAAAAAATCATAGTTTTTTCCATTAAAGATTGGAATCTAGGGTTGTGGAATACTTCCACTTGTTCCTGCCATGATTTTTTTTAAATAAAGCTTTGCCTCTACTCACTATATCTCCAAATATTTTACCAAATGTCTATCTCTTTTTGATTAACAACATTTTCCTTGATTATCTTGTCTTGGTGGTTGAAAAATCTCTCCTCCTACAAGCTCATAGAATAGGCCAAATTTGATCTCCAAGGAGTCAATACAAAACATTAGTGAGAACATGAAGCCATGGACATTTCTTCCTAAAATAAATCAAGTGAAACAAAGTAGGAAATACAAAACCCAGAGCACAACACACACTGCTGCCCACTAGAGACAAAAAATCTATAAAATTGTGCACAAAGATAGCAATAACAAGAAACACTAAATTAATGGTGATATTGGCAACACAATAGGTTAGTGTGGTTCCATAAAGAAGAAGATCCCTAGTCTTGAACTACATAGCATCAGGGCCACAATAAGCATCAAACTTGTTAAATGCTTGAGGGAAGGATTCCAATGAAGCTTGAAAGAAATTGGCCAAGAAAGAAAAAAACATGGCTATCCCAAACCTTGCTTTGATACTAGTTGATAGGGAGAAAGGAAACAAAATTATAGCATACATTAAGGAATATCAAAATAGAGAATAATTTATATTAATGCCTTGAACAAAATATAGTTGCTATTGATCTCTTGCCATCATACATTCATTAAAATCAGAGTGATCACTTTGCATTCTTTTACAAAACAAAGCTAGATCTACCCATAGCTATGGGAGAGGCTTCTGAATACATGCCAAAAATAGAACCATCTAGACACATCAAAGTGAATAGAATAATATAAGAGAAGATTAAAGTATATGCAGTGGTTGGAGTAGGTGGGCAAATGGGGTAGTGGAGTGATGCAGGAGCATCCCCAGTTTATGAGAAATCTTGCATCAACCAAAAATATTTCCTTAGTTTTGTTCTTGTTTAGTTCTGGTAGCAGGTTTATGTGTTTCCTTCAGTGTGTTTTGGTAGCTGGTTCTTTTTCATTGCAGATCAGATTTTTGGTTTCCAATCTTGTTCTTGTGCATCATTCTAGACTTTCAGTTCATTTGGATTCTTTTCTAGTGAGTTATCACTTCTGGTTTGGATGTTCTTGGTTTCCAGAGTAGGTTTGAGATTAACGGCTAGTTGGTGATTTCTTTTCGTACAAAGCGATTTATTGGCTTACAGATTCATTTGGGGCCTTGCTCAATGTTATTGAGTCCTTTGTGGACCTTTCATTCAAACCACACTTCTTGGTTGTTCTTTTCCAGAGGATTTTCCTTTCATTATTGGGCCAACCCTTTTCCATGTTTCATTTTCTTTTCTTGGTAAATCTAATCTATTGTGGACAACCTGGATATTTTCCAGAGGGTATATATATTGTCATTTATGATCATTAGGAGGGCAGTTCAATGGCTAAGATATCTAGTCTCTAGAATTTTAATTCGGATGCCTCTTGGAGGTCTAGATGGATTGTAATCTGGTATATAGTCTAAAATAGGGCATGTTAGACTACATGTAACAAGATGATTACAAAATGTTCTATGAGGATAATATGATGATGTGGATATCTGATTTTGCATTTTATCTATGTTTTGTTATTTCTTCCACTGTGTTACTCTTGCTACATGATTTGATTTGTTCTCTTTAGGGACCCATCAGACAATGGCTGCACCAAGTGGTATCGAAGTTGGTTGTTAACCTTGAGGCATTCCTTTGGGCAAACAAATCACTGAATTGAGGCAGGCTACGTGTGTGTTTGATAGATCACTGATTGCGAGGCAATCAAAAAGGGTAGTCAGATTGCCAAGCTAAGGCAATTGCATTGAAGCAAAGGAGGAGATTTTGCCTAGAAGGATGAACCCCCAAAGGATAGAGGAGATGATGGAATATTTCAAGAATGAGATGACGAATGAGATCCAAAATGCATTGGTTGGTTTGTGAAGGAATCTGGAGTCTGAAGATGAGTATGAAGAGGTTGGAGAGGAATTCGAAGTCGAGGAAACTAAAGGACTGAAAGATGAAAGAGAGGAAAGATTCTTGAAAGCAGTGGCACGAGTAAGTAAATTTCATAAAGTGGAGGTTCCAAACTTTTTCGGGACTCGGAATCTGGAAGATCTGATTGATTAGATTGCGGAGTTTGAGGACTACTTTGAGTTTGAGGATATCAAGGACCCTGAAAGAGTCTGATTGGCATAGACTAAGTTGAAAGGGCATGCTACTTTATGTTGGCATGAGTTGGAGAGAGATAGAGTTGAGAATGGTGAGATGAAGATCACCTAGTAGAGGCAAATGGTAGTGAGATTAAAGGTTAAGTTTATTCTAGGAGACTATGAGTTGGAGTTGTTCAAGAAATTGTAGAATCTGAAGTAGAGAAACATGAGTGTGAAGGAGTATACCAAGGAATTCTAAAAGGTAATAATCAGATCTAGGCATAGAGAGATGGATAGAGAGAAGGTGGCTAGGAACATAAATGGACTTGCATTTAACATTCAGGATTAGATGAGTATGCAGAAGATTTTTACAGTTGAAGAGGCTTACCAATATGCTTTGAAGGTTGAGGAGAAAGTGAAAAGAAGACAGGAGAACAACCCTAGAGGAAAGGAGAGATATAATGGACAGATGAGTGGTAGTATAGAGAAGCAAAGTGTTGAAGAAGAATCCAAACCTAAGTGGAATAAAGAACCGTATTAGAAGACACAGAGAAAAGGCAGTGGTAGTAGGAGTAGAGAATTTTTGGGTAGATGTTTTAAGTGTGGAGAAACCAGACATAGATATTTTGAGTCCAAGCAAGGGATGGCAAGGAATGTTGTGGCAAATGAGAATCAAGAAGTTAGAGTTATCGGTGAGAATGTGTTGGAACTGAAGAAAGGAGAATCCCTTATGTTTAGAAGGGTCTTGATGGACCAGAGTAGTGATACCGGCCCTACTCAAAGGAAGAATCTTTTCTAGACTATGTTTAAATCTGGTGGTGAGTGTTTTAAAGTTATTCTGAATAGTGGAAGTACTGATAATTTGGTATTTGAGGAGATGGTAGAGAGGATTGGATTGAAGAGGCTTAAGTACCCTTGTCCTTACCAGGTGAGTTGGTTATAGGATGATCAAAAGTTAGAAGTAAAAGAGCAATGTTTGGTGAATTTTAATATTGGACCTTTTAGGGATGAGGTCTTATGTGATGTGTTGTCTATGAGTGCTTGTAATGTTTTGCTAGGGAGACCTTGGCAGTTTGATAGAGGGGCTATCTATTGTGGCCGACCCAAATATGTTTTGGAGGAATTTGAACCTTTAAGGAAGTTGCAATGCTGAGAAACTGGTTGCAGAGGTTACACCGGATGGTGGCACAAATGTAGATAAGTCTGACAGTAAGAAGGAACCGAATGGCAGTAAGGCTATAATGGCGAACCGGATGAAGTCTTGTGGCAGAAATAAATCGGATTTGTAGAAGAAGGAGAGTATCAGTCAGAGACAGTGTGTAGGCCTGAAGCAAGGGAAGAGAAATCAGGAGTTAAAGAATTCAATTGAAGTTCTGGAGGAGGTAAGGAAGAGGTTTACAGACAAAGAATATGTTTGGATCAGTTTTGAGCATGGGATCTATATACTGAATCCTTTTTAGATGTTAATGAGTTGCCTCTCATGGAATATCTCTTTCTACCTGGGGTGTCTGATGCAGGAGCATCCCCGATCTATGAGCAATCTTGCATCAACCAAAAACATTTCCTTAGTTATGTTCTTGTTCATTTCTGGTAGCAGATTTCTATGTTTCCTTAAGTGTGTTCCAGTAGCTAGTTCTTTTTTATTACGGATCATATTTTCGGTTTCTAGGCTTGTTCTTCTACATCATTCCAGACTTTCAGTTCATTTAGATTCTTTTCTAGTGAGTTATTGCTTCCGGTTTGGCTGTTCTTGTTTTTCGGAGCAGTTTTGAGCTTAATGACTAGTTGAAGATTTCTTCTTGTGCAAAGCAATTCATTGGCTTGCGGATCTATGTGGGGCCTTGATCAATGTTCTTGATTCTTTGGCTGACCTTCCATTCAAACCATGATTCTTGGTTGTTCTTTTCCAGAGGAACTTTCTTTCATTATTGGGCCGACCTATTTGCACATTTCATTTTCCCTTCTTGGTAAATGTAATCTATTGTGGCTGACCCAAATATGTTTTGAAGGGTATATATATTGTCATTTGTGATCTATAGGAGGGAAGTTTTATTTTTAAGATGTCTAGTCTTTGCAATTGTAATTCAGATGCATCTTGGAGGTTCAGATGGATTGTAATATGGTATGTAGTTTAAAACAGGGCATGTTAGCCTATATATAACCGGATGATTACTGAATGTTCTATGATGATAATATGATGATGTGGATATCTAATTTTGCATTTTATCTATGTTTTGTTGTTTCTTCTATTGTGTTATTCTTGACACATGATCTGGTTTGTTCTCTTTGAGGATCCACTAGACCATGGCTACACTAGGGAGATTAAGTATGCATAGATGGAAGTCCATGCATGCCAAAAAGAGATTCATTTTATCCATGCCCTAAATTGATACTTGTTTTTTGATGCATATAAGATTCAGTAATCAAATTATTCTCATCTAATCTATGACACTAATTTGATGTAAGGACCATTCTCTTCTAAAATGAATGGGAAAGAGTATGCTATTGAAATAGGGCTAATCTTAGTACAAATGCTCCAGTAAGTAATTTGATCATGTAAACAAGTTTGATGATGGAAAAAATTTCAGTCAAGGCTTTTGTCCACTATATACATGGAAATGATCATTCAATTTGTACTAAACCAAATTAGCATAAAAATAATATGTCAAAGGCTCCTGAACAAACCAAATGACAACTATTAAGTTTCCCTTTTTCCAATGATCTCTTTCAGCTTAACATTGGGGTAATGGACTACATTTTAAACATCTACCAAGATATATATAAAGGTAGGAGAATACATCAAAGCACTTGATTGCTAAAATTTTCTCAGGTTAACGAATCTTAATAAAAAAAAGAAAGTGTTTAAAACAACAAACAAATAACAAATAAAATGAATTGCCATGCAAAAGAATGTTTATGCCAAATTTACAAATCTGCTTCAACTCATAATTGTTTTTTCATAGTCACATCAATTTTATAAATAAAATTATTCATGAAACACATAGACCAAGAGCTGTGGGTACTTACCTTTTAAGCTTAGAGAAAAATCTAAAGAAAACTTACCCAAAAACTGATCACTTTTGCCCCCTTCTTCCAATCCCATGGCAAAATTTAACAAAGGATTTCGTTATAGATAAAGAAAATGTTTTCCCCCTCTTTCCTACTATACACCTCTCATATTTTTAAACCTAAAAGATATCTTTGAGCACATGCATTCATTTATCATGACCCACAACTTCAACATTCAAAGGAAGCTATGGTTGTTGAGTGGTGGTTAGATTGTTTCTAAATTAAAGATTCTCACCTCGTTTCAACCTCTACTTACTCTAAGCTATAAGTTTCACATTAAAACATCCACTTTCTCTTAGGTATAAACACGTGGCACTTGTTCATTAGTCACAAGATTAAAAGATCTAGTTTCAAAATGATTAAAGGAATAATTTGAGACTGAAAACTATTTACAAGTAGAACATTTTATTTGGTTGACATTTCTACTAAAATCAAAATAGTAATTTAATAAAACAAATTTTAATCATCATAGTTCTCTATGTTAACAATTCTATCTACTTAAAAATATTTTTTTATGAATGGAATTGGAACTGACATAGAGAAGATTAGTGGGCGCGACAGGTGTAGCTAGGGTTTTAGTTGATGATGTGAAGGAT